>NC_083098.1:101727254-102036127 GCF_949774975.1 Lagenorhynchus albirostris | reverse complement strand
CTGACACAGATAATCATCCAGAACACACATATCCTCCATTCCAGTCTCCCTTGGTCTCTCACAAGCACCGCTCACTGAACGTCTACTCAATTTGTTTCTCTTTTTAGATGGCTTTCTCTGCTTTCCTGCACACAAAACATGGTTGTCTTATATTACTTTATTCCAACAGTTAAGTCAGACTAAGTTTAGTGCCTTAGACTAAATTCCAACCTCTCAGGAATAAAAGTGTATTAGTTCAACTTGGGATAGGTGATGTATTCTGTATTCCCAGGGAAGACAAGATCAAATCATATGAACATAGGTACCAAACTCTACACTTAATGTTGGGGAGGGGGTAGCATGGGTAGTTCTAGGATAAGTGATATTATTTGGGGATGGAAATTACCCTATAAATATTTATACAATATTATTATATTTATTTTAAAAACAAGAAAGATGAAGATCAGAGATTTTGAATAAGTTGCTCAAAATCATACATTAAGTGAAAAACTGGAATCCAAATGCTGTCTTTTTTTACTCTGTGATATACATTTTTCTCTGAGATTGCCTCCCATTAAGTAATGCTGAGACCTCTTGTCTCTTAACTTTCTGTGTTAATATCTAAGATACCTTTAAACTTTTGGGTTTATTCTGGCAGATGCCTAATTCTGGTATCTATTAAGGTATAAACATTCTAAAGTCTACATTTCCATTTGCCTGTTCTTTTCACATCTTTTCTTCTTCCTTTTGCACCAACAGAGCTAAAAGGAGCCATTTTGTAGAATATAAGCCTCAAGAAGAAAGTGAGTTTAAGAACATTAGGAAGCAAACCTCCTGGAAACATTTGAAGTATATTTTGATCTTGCTGCCTCTGGAACAGAATACATAGTGCTTTGGCATTTTCTCTCCTTTTATAAGGACATTAGAATAATTTTTTAAAATGGTATAAGTCCCCAAAACCCCTCTTTGATAATTAAGAACACTTAATTAAAAATAATTTTGTCAATTAGAGAGAGAATAATATCTATGTGAATATTTAAAGTACTCACTAATGAGCGGGCATAAAAATTCTACCCTCCTAGCATTAACTTTGAGCTAGTATTTTCAACTGTACTACCTTAGGATGATTAAAATATTACAGTTTTTGTGAAGAAATGGATAACCTCAGATAACATCATTGAGGTCAGTTCAAAAGCTATGATTAAAAGGAGAAGTTGAAATGTAAATTTATCTTACTTTTCCTTGTGTCTTTTTATCAGCTGACTATGTGCAATTGGAAAGGAAGATATTAATCAAAAAATAATTACCAACACAGAAAAAAATTTTATCATTTTTCAAAAATGTGGAGAAGAAAAAAATAAGTTAAATGTTGGCAACCCAGCAGTTTGGAAACTTTGCTAAGGCTTTGAAATTTGAATGTGAACTATAGGAGAGCACTCAGGAAAAGAGTGAAATAAGCAGGTTTCATTGTATTTAATTTGGCCTCTTAAATGTAACATGATGGAATTTGTAACCTAGAAATATTTTCTTAGGTATATTCACTAGGGATGGTAAGCATAATTACAGCTGTTCAGACTTCATGCAAACTAAATTGGTGTTATGGACAATTAATCTTTTGAAACATTAAGATAGTTCTGTAATTTCTCGCTTTTGTAAAAAGTAAGAGGAAGACAACATAAATCAAACTTTAGTCAGTAGGCCAGAAGTTTACTTTTTTGACAATGTAAGACAAAATGCCACTAAATTTTTATTACATTGGGGCAACTCATAATTCACAAGTCTATGTAGTCCTGAGCATGCATAATTATGTCCTAATTCTTACCTAAGAGATTCATAAATTGGGAATTTGGTTTTTTCCTCTTATTCTTTTTACTGTGAGTTGGATTGATAAAACAACAAACAAATGGTTGGGATTTCTAGGAACAAAGTGGTATCCTAACATACTCCCTATAGATGCATGAAGAATGTGCTGTGTTGCTTGTAACACCCTAGGAACAAAGCATTTGGCAAAAGAAAGAATAAAAGAGAGAGAGAGAGAGTGGCAAAAGAAAGAATAAAAGAGAGAGAGAGAGGGAGAAAGGAAGGAAGGAAGGAAGGAAGGAAGGAAGGAAGGAAGGAAGGAAGGAAGGGAAAAGAGATGTCAGCATTCTTCATACCAGAGAAAGACCACCTGAGGCTACATTAAAGGGTCCAGAGAAGCTCATTAAGAAGATTACCAGATTAGAGGCGTGCAGGCCCCCCCCCCCCTGCATACACCGTAATCTTATCAGGAACCCCACGCTTGAACCATCTTTATAAAACTCCTTATCAAATCCTCCCGGGTTGGGACATGTAATTTTTTGGGCCAGGAACCTGCTGTGTCCCCCTTTACCTGGCAAAGCAATAAAGCTATTCTTTTCTACGTCACCCAAAACTCTGTCTCTGAGATTCGATATTGGCACTGGTGCACAGAGGCCAAGCTTTCAGCATCACCAGGAGGGTGGTACACCTGAAATTCACAAGGACAGAAGATACTGTGTCTGGGGCTTTTCTGGACCTTGCCCTATGTATCTCTTCATCTGACTGTTTATTTGTATCCTTTAAGGTTCTTTGTAATAAACCAGTAATCTAGCAAGTAAACTGGCTTCCTGAGTCCTATGTGCTGCTCTAGGGAGTTAATGGAAACCGAGGAAGGGGTCATGGGAACCTCCAATTTATAGCTAATCAGTCAGAAGGACAGGTAACAAGCTGAATTTGCAATTGGCATTTGAAACAGGGGCAGTCCTGTGGGACTGAGCCCTTAAGCTGTGGGATCTGACACTGTTTCCAGGTAAATAGAATCAGAACTGAGTCACATTTGTGAAACACCCAGTAAGTGTCTGCTTGGAATTGAAGAATTGTTTAGCAAAGTGAAAGAACATATTGGACTTACAATTAAAGAAGTAAATTACATGTTGCCTTGAGTGGTGTCCAATTAGATTGGGGGTAGATATATAAATGAAAGTCTTGATATAAAGCTCTGCTGAAGAAATTATCAAAGTAAGGTAGGATAGTGACCTATAACATTTCTGACACTTTTATTGAAAGTCAGAGCTGGCTATTAGGTGAGTTTCTTATAAAGGTCAGAAATATACAGACTGGTATATGCAGCTCTCAATTATGTGCCTGCACTTAACAGAAAGAAGCTAATTACCTTGACCATATGCTTCCTCCCTTTTTCACTGTGAGTCTCTCATGTTTTGCCTTTGCCCTCTTCTTGTACACATTTTCTTTTAATTGCCACCTTACCATCAAATAAAAGGCAAATATTGCTGTAGGGTTGGGTGGAAATTATAGGGTTTTCAACATTCCCCAGATGGGCTGTCTCTCTGCCTTGGGGGCCTTGCTTTCCAGAATGTAAGTTTGAAGGTTGTGGCCCAATTCTTAACCTTGAGATCTATGAACAACAGCACAGTATGTGGCTTGGAAAACATGGCTTTAGGCAAAAGCCCTGGAGTAAAAGAAGGAACTCTGACTTCGTAGTTCTTCAGCTATGTGGCCATGGCATGTAACCTCACTCAGTGTCAATTCTAAAATAAGTTCTGTGGAATAGTTAACCTCTCCTGTCTCTTTTTGTTGTAACATTTCTTACATCTACAATGTAGATGAGGTTCAAGCTTCTTTTCAAGACTTCTTCACCCCTCCTCCACATCCAATCCCACAGCTGTGTTAGGTGCAGTCTTCCATTAAAACGAACATTACTGTAATTCATGTTCATCTGTGGATCTTGCCTGAGATCATAGACCTGATTCCTACAGACAGAGACTCTGCCTTATTCATCTTTAAAACATCAGTTCTTTGCTTATAGCAGGCACTCGGTAATCATTGAATGATTTAAATAAATTTAAAAAAGGAAACAAATCAATCACTCAAACAACAGTTTCAAACAACAGTGAAACTAATTTATTTTCCTGATCTCCTGAGTCTAGTATTGATATTGGAGGGACCTAGAAAGGAAAAGAATATACCCTTCTCGTTGCACACACAATGATATAAACACTAATAATTAAGATGACTGAGGGCTAAGTGTAGACCCATGAGTGAAATTATCTTACCTAATAGGTACAACAAACCTCTGAGATAGGTATACTTAATAGCATCACTTTAATGGCAAGAAAATGGAGATTTAAAGTTATGTAATATGCTCAAACTTTCACAGCTAGTGAGCAGGGAAGCCTGAATTTGTGGTTAATCTCACACCAGAACCATTGTTTAACCACAATGGAATTCTACCTCCAGGTTCCTAGCTTTACAGCCAACTAGTGGCTGAGTTAGTATTCCATTCCTAAACCTCCTTTTGCAGCATGTTCTGCCAATCTTCATGAAAGCAGGATCTGCTTATAACTAATCATAATTAGAATTATCTGCTCACAGATTTTCGAAAGTGGGCTAAAAATTCAGTAAAATTTGCCTTTGTAACATGTGAGTTAATGAACTTTTAGATGCACTAAATCCAAGTTTCTTCTGAGTCAGTTCCAGTCACTAATACAGCAGAGCATCACTAGCTAAAAAAGAATATGCAAAAACTAGGTGGCTGATATGATCATGATATTTTCATTTTATTAGAAAAGAAGGTACAATTAGGAAATAAGATTTGGTGAAATGTTTCCAGATAAGTAAGGTACTTGGATAATACAATAATGGCTCCAGATACATCTTAAAAGGAGAAATGGGGTGTCAATTGAAAGAAAGAAATATATATTTGCTTGTGTTTTATGTGCATATGTGTGTGTATTGTATGGAAACTAATAAACAATATATACTCTGTATATGTGTAGGCATGTCTAAAGAGTGCCTGAAGTGAGGTAATTGTTTATTCTTTCCCTTTGTATGACTATCACCGTGAATATCTTTTCTCACATCTTGCATACTAGATGCCTTGCGTAATGTCATGACATGACTTTTGCAAAATTTTTTTGCCTGTTTATGTAACAGGTGAGCTCCCCTCTCTCATTGCTGGACACTTTTTGTGTTTTGCTCCATCACTTTCCATAAAGATGGTGCCAGCACCTAAAGGCAGGGATGTATATCCTTTTATGGTGATCTTGGCTTCTTAACAACCATTTTGGGCTGAGCTTGAAAGCAGGGGTCTTTAAGCTCTGCTGTGAATCTAACTTTTCTGCTGTGTAATGCCTATGGTGTTGGAAATGACAATATTCAGTGAAGATGTTTTCATTAAGTGTGTTTTGTTCAACCACTGATAGGAAAAATAGTGTGAGAAGTGAAAAAGAAAAAAACAAACCTCTTTTCCATTTAGGCTTATTAAATATTCAAGTGATTCCTCAAATATACTCAGCCTTGCTGTGGCTTCATTAAAGTGCAGCTCCATTGCATTTTACGATGGAACACTGGTACAATATACTTCCTGCGGTGGCTACCCACAAGCAAATAGATTGCTGCATTCCTCACCATCCAAAACTCAGAAGTAGCCAAAGTCAAGAGTATTATAGTAACCGAGGTCACAGGTTAGAGGCATTGTTAATAATGGTAAAATCCACATCAGTGAAAAAAGACGCCACAACTTCCTCATCAAGTGCAGATGGAAAGAACAAACAGCTATTTCTAGTGAAGGCTTAGTGACCCTTATTCAAGAAGTCGCTTCTAAAGACCTGAGTTAGAAAGCCTACAGGTCCATCAAGAACCCATGTTCACTAGAGAAAGTATTTGAAATGATTAAAATAATTATTTTTAAGACTATGTCAAAAAAAACCCCTAAATCAGCCTAATGTCTACCATGAAATGATCCACGATAGGAATCAAAGGCATATAGGAATTATAACTGCAATCACTAAAAGTATAAAGTCCTGGGGACAGAGATGGGAAAAAAAATGTACCAAACTCTAAAACCTATAACAATGAGCTCTACTGTTTGAGTAATTGCTATATGCTGGGTATTTCCCAAAGCTTCCTATTTATATTATTTTATATAATTTTTAAAACAAATGTATAGATATTTGTGCACTTTTATAGATAGGAAAACAAAGCCAGTACTAACAAGTGAATGATTACCCAAAGCCATTGGCTAGATGAGAATATGAAACCGTCTTTATTTGAACTCCAGGTACTTTGCACTATGCTACTTTGCTTTCTCATGGTAAATGAGGTTTGGTTGAAAGAAAAAAATATACACATTTTAATCTCCTTTCTCATTTTAATTTTATTATACTGACTTTAATATTTTAAATCTGCTTTGAACTATAAAACAGCATATTCATTACTAGATGCAAGATTCCAGCCTTAGTTTGCACAGCTTCTCTTACTGAATGGTACATTCTGAGTCACGCTGGAGCTTGTTTTTAACAGCTTTAGCTCAGATTGTCTCTCTGTCTTTCTAGAGCATCACCTGAACACAAGCCCATAGTTAACAATTAGCCCAGAAGTTTCAGGGTTTTGTTTATTTGTTTGTTTTTTTGGCCACGCCATGTGGCCTATGGGATCTTAGTTCCCCAGCCAGGGATCGAACCTGTGCCCCCTGCAGGGGAGGCACAGAGTCTTAACCACTGGACCGCCAGGGAAGTCCTGGAGAAGTTTCACTTTTGAGGGGAAATGTGCACTAGACTTTTTGAGATGGGATTTTGAATCTATGCAGGGACATGTGATACTCTTTTCCACAAAGTTTTTAATAAAAACTAGTGATATGTTAGGATCATTGTTTCTAGAGGGCTCAGGAGCCAACATAATTATGTGGGCAGGATTTATTTGTACAGAGAATCCAATCAAACAGTCCTGAAAGGTATTAGTGATAAGGTCACTCAAAGTGAGCTTAACTCTGGCATTAACACACAACTGTTCTAGAAGGAACTACACTTAATTTTAGATTGTGGTCAGTTTTTATTCATTTATATATTCCAGAATATTTGTTGTGAGTGTGTTTATTGCTGCATACTTTTCTAGACCTTAAGAAAGCAAGGCCCAGGGAGTGTCATCAGTAAACTGATGGAATCTTAGAGAAACAGAAGTAAATAGGTGATTACAATACAATTACCAACAGGTGACTGTCAAAAGATAATCTGTTGGCAAATATTAAAATGGTAGTTCTATAAAAATAGAAGTAAACTTAGGAAATACAGTCTTGGGCCTTCCAGACTACTACCTGACAGAATCAGAATAGTTAGAAGTGTTTTGTTTCTCTTCATTGTCAACTGGCCATCACTCATGCAACCCTGAAAATTCAATAATTTAGTGTTAGTCCAGAAGGAAACAAGTCAATACGTTCAGCCTAGTGTGCTCAGTGCCTTTAATATTTGTTTTGTTTGCAAAATGCCAATAATTATTTTTGCAATATAAGTCATCTCACAACTTCTTTTATGTAGAATAGTCCTGAATAAACTAATGACCAAGCAGGGAAAAATAATGGGAAGTACCAAAGATCTAAAATAATTAAGAATCTTAGAGAGCTGGAATACAAAGGGAACTTAAGGATTATTTTGTCTGACCCATTTATTAATTTGGTTTAAGCATTCCCTCTCAATGTCAAAGAAAGAAAAAAAGCTGTGTGTGTGTGTGTGTGTGTGTGTGTGTGTGTGTGTGTGTGTGTGAGTTTGTAGTGGTGCCAGGTACTTTGCTAGTTTTCTACTTTTCTGTGAGTTTAGAAGTTGAGGAAAAAGATGGGATAGTATGAACTTATGGAGAGAAGGCAGGTACATAGATGCAAAGATATGACCTCTGTCCCCAAGGAATATAGAGTTGAGTGGGTACATTACAACTGAATAAGTAGTATACCATAAAGAAGTACACATTAATAAGCTAATTAGATTGTTCGATGGAGGTTTGAAAGAGGGGAGAGAAAGTCAGTCTGAGGTCATCTGGTAAAGCTTTATAAGTTATATGGAATAAAAATAAAAACTAGCATGTTTAGGATTTTCTTTGTCCTTCCAAACTATCTTTTTTATTGACAAGTATGAAAGCAAATTTGTGTTGTGCTACTACTTATTTTTCAGCATTATAAAGAAATGCTTTGAATAATGTAAGCTTCGTATTTTTAGGGTTTCTTTGTGTACTGTCATTTGGTGGAAATGTATTTTCTCATTTTTAATAGTTTTTGTTTATTTTTATTCATAATCTTAGCATGAGATGTCGAACAAAAATGCGTAATAATTGAAAATTCCAGGTAGTACAGATAGGTTATATAGGTAGGTATAGTTGTAGTAAAGTTGTATCTAGGATAGACAGAAAGAGACAAAGAATAGATATAACAAAGTGGAGAGAGGGTGAGAGAAAGAGAGAGAGAGAGGATGAAAGAAAGAGATTGAGATGTAGAGATCCCACTAACATCTTCATTGTGTTTACTATGTGCAGGGCATTATTCTGCATGCATTATGTAGATCAACTCCTTAATTCTCTTAACAGTTCTATGAAATAAATACTATTATTACCCCAGACTTACAGCTGAAGAAACCAAACCAAAAACAAGTGTATTTGTTTTCTTTGGCTGATGCAATAAATAACCACAAACTAAGTGGTTTAAAACAATAGAATTTTATTCTCTTATGGAGAATTCTTTGGCCAGAAGCCCCAAACCAGTATTGCTGGGCTTATATTCAGGTGTCATCAGAATTGCACTTCTTCCCCAGGCTCAGGGGAGAATTGTTCCTTGACTTTTCCAGTTTCTGGTGGCCCTTTCAGCATTTTGATGGAGTAGGATCCCCAAGACCCTCGTGACTGCATCACTCCAATCTCCGCCTTCATCTTCAGATTGCCAATCCTCTTGGTGCGTGTGTCTCTCCTCTCTCTCTGTACCAAATTTCCCTCTGCCTCTTTTATAAGGAAGGACCTTGTGATTACCCTTACTGCCCACAGGGAAAATCCAAGATAAACCCCATCTCAAGACACTTAATCACATCTGTAAAGACCTTTTTTCCTTATTGGGCAACAATTACAGTTTCCAGTAATTAGGAACTGGTATATTTGGGTAATTTTATTCAGCCTACTACAGAAGTTTAGGTATTTTATAAAAATATCACACAGCTTGTATTTGTAGAACCTCTCAGGTGCTCAGTGCATAAACCCCATATATCAGTAATTCTGTTACTATCCACCATTCATTACTGATTTCTAAATATGTTGCTGAGTGTAAACTAATTATAAGAGAATGGAATGTTTTAGTTTTATAATAAATTAGATTTAAACTTTAACCATTTCATTAAAGTTTTATATTCTTCAAGATCCACTTTCGCCTCAGAGCAATTTGTTTCTCATTATACATTTTAAACTTTATATGATATCACATAATATCACTTATATGTGGAATCTAAAAAAATGATACAAATGAACTTATTTACAAAACAGAAATAGACTCACAGACATAGAAAGCAAGCTTATGGTTACCAAAGGGAAAAGGGGGTGGGGGAGGGATAAATTAGGAGTTTGGGATCAACAGATACAAACTGCTATACATTAAATAAGGAGCAAAGATTTACTGTAAAGCACAGGGATATATTCAATATCTTATAATAACCTATAATGGAAAATAATCTGCAAAAATATATATACCTGAATCATTCTGCTGTACACCTGAAACTAACACAACACTGTAAATCAACTATACTAAAATAAAAAAGTAAAAATTAATAAACTTTATTTCAAAGTTTAAATGGTCTAAAAAGGGCACTGACAGTGAAGGTGAAAAACAGGTACCAGTGCCTGCCCACCTCAAAAATCAGTGTTCGAGCCCTGCTATGACACTAGTACAGAGTAATAAAAAAATCAGAATATGTTTTAATTTTGTGAACTTTATCTCAAACGCACATTTTGTTTCTAACAGCAAGCTCTTCGTGCTTACTTTATGAATAACTACCTCAAGTGTTTTAAGATTTTTTAAAAAATTTCTTATCCACCTTATAATAATGGAAGGAAAGTTTACAGAATAATAATGTTTTCATCAAAATAATCCAATGAATTACAGAAACAAATCTATCAGTGTCATAGCAATGATTTTTGTTGTTATGCACTTAAAATATTATTTGGGGATATTTTAATATTGATTTTCCACAAGCCCAGTGAAACTACCTCAAAGACGAACTAGATGCTTCCATCAACCCCTTGCTGGAGAGGAGTATTACAAAACCTACTGTTAAAGTTATTTGAATTCCTTAGTGATGATGCTGCAATGAAAGTTAGAGTACAAACAGTTAATTTTATTCTGTGTAGGCAGTCTGATATTAATTATAAGGTATGGTATAACTACCACTTTCTGGATGAATTGCATAATCACCTGAATAATAATTTGAATATATTTAAGAATCCAGTTTTGTGTTAAATTGTTCGAAATGTTAAGGTCCATGAATTTTATGATTATATAAATAGATATATGTGTATTTATATACACATATGATTATGTATATATATATGCACATGATTATATAATATACTTTCATATATAATTATGTATATGTATTATAGTTGTGTGTATATATACATATATGTGTATCATCACATATATGTGTATGTGTGTATATATACATATATATGTGTATATGTGTATATATGTGTATATATATATCAATATATATGCTTGTACTCAGTAATATTCAGTGATGTTTGGAATAATATTTAAAGAAAATTTTTGAGCACAACACAAGCTGAGTGACAGCATGGAGTCCTGAAAATAGGATGTACTAGAGTTCTAAGTGTAGGATTTATTTTCTGGCTCTCCATCAGTTACTGGCTATGGAATCATCAGCAACTTTTCTGACTTCTCTGAAATTCAGTTTCCTCCTCTACAAAATAGTGAGACCATTGACACCTATCTCATGGAATTGTTAAATTAGTTTAAATAAAATAAGAAATGCTTTCTATATTGCATGGCACCTGCAAGTGTTTTCTGTCTAAACTATAAATGCATAATGGTCTTTTCATTGAGGTGAGTCCTCTACATATGTGAGAGTCCCAAGCTTAAACAAGATGGATATGTTGATGGAGTAGGATCCCCAGGACCCATCCTCTGTCCTCACCCATTACTGCTGACCCAACTCCTACACTGAACACCTGCATGGAAACCCAGAAGTGCAGTGTGAACATTATTAATTGGTGGGAGTAAAATTACGAATGCACACTATATCATCTGTACCTAAAGCTGCATGTTTCAGTTCTTCTCTCTCTCCATAGAATACAGAAATGTAAAGGCTCTCCTAACATTTCAGGGACCAGGGGCAAAGGACAAATAGAGGGTCACTATTATATGTCTAAATAGTTATAATTGAAGCTAAAATTCCATTAAATAAAATATATCTTCCCTCCTATACAGACACACGTGCTTTCAAAATGACCTCGTAAGCCAGGCTCAAATTGAGAGTTTCAAACTCCTTGGAGTTCTGGCCTCTTGTTCCTGACCCCTAGTATATCCTCCTCTCTTCCCACTTCCAAGGTTATCCCATATCACAATGGGCTATGTACACATGCAAGATGAACACACCAAAGCTTCATGCACTCCTCACAGCGAAAGGGCACACTTCAGTCTTTTATACAAGTTTAAGTGGAGAAGGAGGTTCATAATCTTGACATAGGTTTTTCTGATGCTGCTTTTGTTACATCTGAGGGGTCTGTATTGATTCAGCCATTTTTGTCCTCTCAGTTGCTCCTAGTAGTTGAAATTGCACTTTTGACTGACCTTTCACAAGGAAATGGAAATTCTGGAGACAAAATGGAGAGAGCCTTTGATTTTCAACTGTTGGTGATGTATTTGGGTGTATGTATAATTCAGCTTGAAGTAAAAAACAAAACAAACAAAAAAAAGCTAAGCACAGACTGAATGGTGTAAGCAATATAAATTTCTTTCCTCACAGTTTTTGGGAGGCCAGAAGTCTGATATCAAGTCTGATATCAAAGTGCCAATAGGGCTGGTTTCTCCTGAGGCTTGTCTCCTTGGCTTGTAGCTTTTGCTGTGCCCTCGAAAGGACTTTTCTTTGCACATGTGCACTCCTGGTGTCTCTTCTACTTATAAAGACACCAATCTTATTGTATTAAGGGCCCACCTTTATGACTTCATTCAACATTATCTCTTAAGACCCTATCTCTAAATAAAGTCATACTGGAGGCTTTGCTTATATCATTTAATTAATTCTTTGTACAACTATATAAAGATGGTATAGTCTTCCTAATTGATAAAGGAGGAATCTGAGTTTAAGTAAATTGCTCAGGAATATTTAAGCCAAATATTATGTGACACGATCACTTTGCCTTCTAGTAGATCCAATGCAGGTAGACTGGGATCTTCCTTTCTGCCCAGAGTTGCCTGAGGCAAAGTGGAAAGAGTACATTGCACTACAGAATTTATTATTTGCACTACAAATTCCTACTAATGCTTTAAATCAATAGTAGCAGAGACATCCCCAAAGAACTGAACACTCCTGTATTCCTGAATTCACAATTCTGGAACTTTCTCTAATAGAGAGTAGTTTGGCAGAAATTTAGGTAATGTTTATGTTTTAACCACTTGATTCTATGGAGTGACATTTATCATAAAAGATTTGGTCCTGTTGACTTTGGTTTATTTTTCTTTTCACTAATTCCTGCCACTCCTTGATGAGCATGTGAAGGCTTACTAGAATGCAGTCAGGGAAAATGAAGTCCCAATAAAGGTGATCACAATAGTTAACAAATGAGGAAAGCCCACAGAACAGAAATTGACTGAGAATATTTGTTCTTTTTTGGCAGTATTCTGAATTCTACTCACAATATTCCATCATTGCTGATCAATAAGAAAAAGGGTGCAACTTGTCTCCACTCTTAAAACCCCTTCTCTTCTTCAGAAGCTAGTCACAGAGCCAAGCACTGGTTGCAGAAAACATTACTTGCTGCATCATCTTGCTCCCTCAGGGCACCAGATGCAGTTCTATTGGCCGTGTTGGAGTTGCCTCTGGGACTGGGTTTTTGGAGAATGTTGCAGTTCTGATTTGTCTAAAATATCTTTCTTCCTGGAAGCTGTTTTCCTTTAACTAAACTTCAATTTTCATTTGTGATCTAGGAAAAATGAAAGTAAAAATTCCTTTGAACTATTTTCATATCCTACAAATATAAAGCATGTCAAATATGTTAAGGAAGGAATAGTCTTTATTCAATATGCCATAGCTAAAAATTATGAAACTATAAGTAATCATGTAAAATATTGTTTCAAAAATTTTAAATATTTTACTACCTACAATTTCACCATTAGAGATAGATTAAATAATAAGAATAATGCATGTTTGGGGAGTGTTTTTTAATGAACATTACCACTACTTGTCAAATAACGTTTCATGAACATTATTATTATTACTTAGCATTATGACATCAGAAGACTCTCCATTTCTCTATTGTCTAACAGATTGTTTCTTATTTTTGTTATTTTTATAATACCTGAGCTTCAAAATAATTTTCAGAAGGAAGAATAAGATATCTGAGTAACCTCTGGATATTAGGAACAATAGGATGTTGAATTAATCGTTGAAATTATATAAAATAGATCCAACATGGACATGTTTTATTGGCCTCCAAAGTAAGCTAAATTATCATAATGAATAAACTATTTAAATTTTGTTAAATAGACCATTTACAATTTTTATATAGGAGATGGGGAGATGGGTTGAGTGGGCAGAATGTGGAGAATAAAAACATAAAGCTTGCGATACATAGTATAGAAACAATAATGCCAGAGCACCAGTCATGAAACCTGTATAGATATCAGGCATAACTGAATTTGCTGGTCATTTCTGGAGAGAGATTTTTTCAGGCCTAATAAAGTAAGAGTATTCAGATGGGATTGAGGTAGTTTATATTTGACCGAGCTTAGCCCAAACTAAGCTGGACAAAGGCAGACTGCGTTGTCCAATATTCCTTTTGCCATTTGGTTTGCTAGCTAGTGATTACATCTTCTCTCCACCCCAGTACTCTGAGTTAAATTTTATCTAAGGCTCTCTTTGTATTTGTGGCACAATTGGATAGCTAGAACAGTGATTTGACATTTGATAGCTTTGACATTTCTGCGTACCAAGATGTCATGAAGGTCAGGGCACTGGAAACATTCATAAAAAAAATAATTGTTGCTCTGAAAATTTATGTACGTGTATATGTTTGAAAGGGTGTGATGTTGGAGTGGGAAGGCCCTGCTGGATGGGCAGTGATTACATGGGATTTGGGATTTGTTGTCCAGGGCAGGGGTTTGATGTGGGAGGTCAATGAGAGCTATGCTGAATATATGAGAGTTGGGGAGGACTGATGCCAAATCCCATAAGCTCAGGTATGTGCCCCCTACACACACGCACACACAGACATACACATACACACACACACACACACACACACACACACAGGTTTATAAGGTAAAGTACAGAATATAAGCTTTGCTGGCAGGTAGACCTTGATTCATGACTTAGATCTATCACAAAGTCATTTGAACACTTACAGTCTCAATTTCCTCACCTGTGAAAGAAGGTTACAAGCCCTTATTTCTGAGAATTGTCATAAGTATTAAATTAAAAATTAGACATATGTAATGTTTCCAGTGTAATTTCTGTCACAAAGCAAGTGCCCAGTCAATGATACATACATGTATGGTTTCAACAATTGGAGCTTTGTCTAAATTAACTAACTTAAGCTCCATCTGACACAACATACCATATATTCCCAGGAATATGTGGGATCAATGAATTCCTCTAAGATTTTGCAGCCGAGATTAGTTTCTGCACTAAGTTTCTACAGGCACTTAGAAATTGTTTGGCTGTAGATAAGCAGGAAAGTGGGGCGATTTGCAGGGGAGCAGTAGATTATATTTTCCAAATATGGTCACAGTATTGTCTCCCCTCCTGAAATGTGATCTGTAACTCCCCGTTAAGAAGAGGTGATTCCAATCATTCCTGATGTTCAAATTTATTCCTGATTTCCTGTATTTTATATGTTCATTCCTAACTTGAGTTCTGGAAGTCAGCATACCACTATCCCCTAATTTTTCCTCTAAAATCATTACAATTAAGCTTCTTTCCTGATAGCAAAGAGTGCTATCACTGCCAAGGACCTGCAGAGTGCCTTATACTTAGCACTCAACCTAACAATGAGGAGATAGCTTGTATTTTATACTACTTATGCAGTTGCAAGATATTATCTTTTTTTCATTATTCATTTTCTCATATATTTTTCAAACTCTATTGTTACGTAGATTTCCCCCCCAGCATTTTCACATAGTTAATGTAAACTTAACCCTGATGTTCAGGAAAATTTGGAACCAAAAAGTAATATTTTGATTTCTTAAGATACTTTGAAGGGCTTAAATATGTAAGTGAATAATACCAAGATTCATCATTTTCTCAAGAAGTAATTCTGAAATATGCTTTACAAAAATGTTGCATAAAGAATGTCAAACCACAATACATGTGTTTTATGAAAATGCTGAAACGTGTGTTTTTAGATGAATGATGGTTAAAAATTGACTAGAATATCATATTCTCTTCAAAGCACTTCAGATTGTCTTCACATAAATTTACTCATTTGTTTCTCGTGACAAGGCTTTTCTCCTCTTCCCTTTTACACGTGAACTAATAGTGAAGCCCAGAAAATTAAGTGACTAAAGTACCCAGAAGCCTGACCACAAAGATGGGTTGGGTGATTGCTTGGATTTGAACATCTATGTTCTACCCTTACATCCAGTGTACAGTATACTGACCTTCAATGATACTGACCCATTCGTTCAGCAAGCATTTATTGGATACATACTATAGACAATGTGCTAAGAATCCATTGTAATGTGGCAAATCTTAAATTATTCATCATGGTCTTTTCAATGTAATGAATAAAATAATGGTACTTATAAGTAATAACTTAAAATGTAACAGTCCCTCAAATACTAAACATAGAATTATCATAGGATCCAGCAATTCTATTTCTGCATATATACACAAAAGAGTTCAAAGCGTCGACTCACAGATATCTGAACACCAATCTTCATAGCAGCACTATTCACAAGATCCAGAAGCTAGACACAACCCAAGTGCCCACTGGCAGATAAATGGATAAACGAAATGTGGAATAGGTATACAATGGAATGTTCTTCAGTTCTAAAAAAGAAGGAGATCCTGGCACATGCCACGGCATGGAGGAAACGTGAAGACATTATAGTGAGTGAAATTAGCCTGCCACAAAGATAAATATTAAATGATTCTAGTTATATGGAGTTCCTACAGTAATTTTTAACTCTATGTCTGATATCTACAGTAAATCTTCTATTTTCTTTTTTTTCTTTTGTTTTTCAAGATTGGTTTAATTCTGTAATGGTGTCTTTTACATAGTTGTCTAGAACCAGGAAATTCTTAAGTTCACCTAAATTTTCTTAATAAGTCTAAAAGAAAGTTTTGTAATTTCAGATAAGCAAATAGACTTTTATAAAGCTCTTCAAAGGACATACAAAGCCATAACTTTAGAAAGTTTCCTACCAGGCAGTATCTATATTCTAAATACTCTCAAGTGGAAAATAATTTTCATATTTTATTTAGAGAAAGACAGACGTTAAAGTTTAGATTTCCAAAGATTATTCACGAATGTCCACTTAGTATGAATACTTTATAAAATTAGTTTATCACATTTGAAAGCTATATCTATATATTTTTCATGAAATAAACTCTTGGATAACAATTTATTTTGTTTATTGATAGTCTATATCCCTCTAGTAGCAGAAAAGAATCATAAAAGAATTTAAATGTATTTATGATAAATCCAAGGCTTTTTTCTCCTTCCAGCTGACAGGAGGAAAGTATTTTTCTGGGCTCTGACAGACAACCTCAAAAAATATACATAAAAACCTGAGATACACACAGGACAATGATGCATATTTTCCTGCTGCTTAGTTAGTTTGAGCATGAGTCAGATGTCAGAAAGCAAGAGGAAAATCTCTTTCATTGGCTGGGATAGTGTTATGAAAAGTCACAACCATGTGGATGCTTATAGACACTGTGTTTGAAAATAAACATTCAATTGCAGTGATCTTGTTTTGGTACTGGGTATCACATTAGGAAAATGGCATAACTCGCTGCTCAATGAGTCATGTAGATTGGTCAGAAGAGGTAAATGTAAGCTTGTGGTAGGGAAACAACCCATTTTATAGTAATGAAATTGATGTTTCTTAAGGTTGACAACTGGTGGTATCAGAATCATAAAAGAAAAACAATATATCCATTTTACCTTAGCTTGTAAAGTGTGCATCTAAATCATTGCTGGAAGTGCATTTTGTTTTTTATACCTGACCTATGAGGTAGATAGAGCAAACCTGGAAACAAAGACAAAAGGATTTGTCTGAGCTCCTAAAATCTGAAGTGTAAAATATAGAGCATCAGTTTTGGAATTAAAACAAGCCTTCCATTTGTCTTTCAAGTTTGCAATTTGTGTTTGTTGAGCATCTACTAGAGGCAAAACAGTGAATTTGGTGCTTGAGAAACAATAACAGCCAAGAAACAAAGTCTGAAATTCTAGCAGCTGCAAAGTCTATTAAGTGAAAAAAAAAATTTTTTTTTTAATATAAGCATACAATTTGATAAGATTTTTCATGGGAAATTTACAGCATTGTACAGAATGTTAAGTGGAAATACCCCAAACATAATCTGGTATTATACTTTTCCTAGGATTGTTGAAGGATCATCTACGGGTAGTCTTATAGAAGAAAAGAGAATGACATCTCAGATGGAAATATAGCATGCTCAAAGGCATGGAGAAAAAAGAGACCATGGCCTGCAGAAAAATTGACAATGGCCAGATTATAAAATGTGTGTTTTGATATGATATGTTGGTGAGTGGAGAAAAGAGAGTGGAGAAAAAAGAGACCAAGGCCTGCAGAAAAATTGACAATGGCCAGATTATAAAATGTGTGTTTTGATATGATATGTTGGTGAGTGGAGGTCAGTATGGCTAAAATCATAAAGAACACTTCTGTTTCCACATCTACCAATTGGAGATTTTAGTGGATATGCTGATACACTGATCAGACATGCTGGCTTCAGTAATAAAACATAGATTTACCCATCTGCTGGCTTGTCAGTGGCTTACACCTCTCAGCTGATTTTCTGGGGATTCGCCTCCTCACCCACGGTCAAGCCTCTAGGCAATTACCGTCAATATGGAAGAGTACAGCCCAGGTCCTCTTGCCTATTTGGGACAACTCTGAAAGGCCATCTCAGCTCCAAAATTCCCTCTAGAATTGGCTGAGGATGTCATTGTGTCTGAGCTTGCCATACTCTCCTGCCCAATCCTGCTCTCCCATTCTCACATAGATATTGATCTCTAGTACCCTCCAACAAACTCCCCAAACACAAATCTATCTCAGTGTATTTTGCAAGGGTCCTAACCACTTTTCCCAGGGTTGTTAAAAATATATAGAAAAAATAAATGTGAAAAAAACATTTCCCCTATATGAAAAACTTCCTGAACACTAACTATAAAATCAACTATTATGTAAAACAGCTAATAACTGTGGATAGCTGCAGAGGCTACAATGGCTGGGATATCAAAGGCAAACTATAGAGTATTAAGTCCAAACTTTTCAGCTAAATTTAGCATATTTTTATGAAATCTTTAATAAAAGTTAGCAAAATAATGCTTGCGCATGGTTAAAAAAAGAAATTGCATAGAAAGGTCTATGATGAAAGAATAACCTTCTATCTGAGCCCCTACCACAAACATAGCTACTATACACCCACTATCCAACATTCCACGTCTTGGTTAGAATCATTCTTAACAATTTTTTGTGTGTTTATTCTCCTGAAGTTTCCTTTCAAATGCTAAATTATATATTTACTACCTTTTATTGATTATCAACTTAATACGTTGTCTCTTAACTTCCAGTTTCAAAAATTGAAGGTTTTGCTCACACAATCTTCCATCTACTTGTCCACTCCAAACTTTTGATTGTTAAAATTTTAATACTTTAGGGCAATTGTTACCTTTAAATGATATCAATTATTTTGTAGTTCTAGGTTGTATCTATTGACTTGATATGATGTTAGACAAAGATAATAGCATATTTCTCTTCCTCTTACTTCCTTCTATATTTATCTCCATTTTTGGTACCTTTATGTCTTAATTGACAAGGTCCAAAAATACTCAGTAACCAAAATTCAGTCCTTTATCCCACAAACACCAACAAAATTTACATTTTTGTGACTTGTTCAACATTGTACACTACTTAAAGTATAGTGTTTCAGTGAACGTTTGTTTTACTACAGCCTCTATCTAGTAACCTTAATGCCATTGTGAGAAACACATCCCAGGTATCAGATCAAGTAGCTCTCTTTTCTTACCCTCTAATGATTGCTCAAAATAATGCCACATTTTGAACAGCTTATTATGTTGAAGATACATGTCTCTGCTTCACAAAATTTTCCTTTCCTCTCTTGGTTTCTAAGCTCTGGCATGCATATGCCTCATAACAGTTACGTCAGCCCCAAATTTAAGTGAGTTTTCCTTTCCAGACACTTCTCTTGTGGTTTCTCTACCATGGCACTATTCACATGTTGGGCTGTATGATGTGTTGCTGTGTGGGGCTGTCCTGTGCATTGCAGGATGTTTAGCAGCATCCCTGGCTTCTACCTTTTAGATGCCAGGAGCACCCTCCCTTCCCCAGCTGCGACAACCAAGAATGTCTGCAGACATTACCAAATGTCATCTGGGCTTTAAAATCATACCCAGTTGAAAACAACTGATCAGTACCAATTAGTTATATAACCTAATTTACCATATGTGTGTTTTCAAAACTGACAGAGCTGAAGATGCTTCCCTTTGGTGAGTCTCTTGCTACTTGCCTAGTCCTTTCGACTGGTTCACAGGGAATGGGATAAAAGCTGTTTTCTTCTACAGGTCTTGTGTTGGGTGTATTTCTCTTTTGGAAAGATTAATGGACAGGCTGACATAATTACCAACAACATTAGCATGGTGATGAATATGTTTTGCCAACTGAGAAAACTGAGTTGATAAGGCTAAATATAATTTGCAAGACCTGCCTCCTCACAAAAAGCCTTGACATTGATGTGATTCTAGTTGTCGGTACCTGATTTCATCTTTGTGACCTTCTCATTATAAATCATAATTCTGATTATAACCATCAACTAACAATCAACAGGAAGGGTGTTAAACACAGGGACAAGGCAGAACACAATTAAAAAAAAAAAAAAAACTTCAGCAAGGGAAATAACAAATTCAGGATTTAATGGTCCTCATGGTACTAAAAGTCACAGCTCCTGAGCCTGCCCATCTCCCAACCAGCTTTTCAGGAATTAGAGAAGGAAAATCTGGATTGCATTTTAAGAATAGGAAATCTAACTTAATACCCTTAAATTTAAACCAGCAGACTTAGTGAATATATTTTCCCAACCTTTAATTCTTCAATCAAGAGAAAACAGCATATTGGAAATCCGTAGAAGGCAAGTAACATTTTTTTAGTCCCTGCTAAGTCCAGATACTCAGAGAGAACTTTTAACCTATCTAATCCTTTAATACTTAGTGTTTATCATCCTCTCTCTTTCCCTATTCCCTCAGAGAAGTGAAATAATTTGGCTCAAATCCATGTCTTCTGTTATCAGAACCCACTCTGCTACCCTGCCTTCAGTGAAGACGATCACTTCCCTTGGGAAAGAGATGATCTTTTATACTACACAACAGCTCTGAAGCGGAAGATGTAGCTGTTTCTCTTTTCTTATCTATTGAGAGGCATCCATTATGCACTTCTGTTGAGAGGAATGGGACATAAAGATTTCCAACTCCAATAAACTGCTACTGTTTGATTTTTGAGCTTTAATAAGTCCATTTAAGAAACTTATGAGAAATGGAATAATAAAATTCCACTACAGTGCATGAAGTGTGCAAGAAAACTCATAAGCTCGTAAAGAGTGAGAATTTATACTTTTGATTCCAAAGAATTAACATCTATTTCCTGCCTGCCACCTAGATGCCAGACTTTGTGCTAGGGGTTTAGGATACAAAATTATAGAAGTATAGTATCTGAATTAGTTTCCTAGAGCTGCAAATCACCAAAAATAAGGTGACTTAAAACAACAGAATTTTTTCTATCACATTTTGCAGGTCAGGAGTCAGTAATCAAGATGTCAGCAGCACCACACTCACTCTGAAGGCTATAAGAAAGGATGCTTCCTTGCCTCCTCTAGCTTCTGCTGGCTCCAGACATTCCTTGGCTTGTGGCTGCATCTCTCTCATTTCTGCCTCTGTCTTTACATGACCTTCTCCTCTGTCTGTGTCTTTTCCTCTTCTGTCTGTTATAAGGACATGTATCATTGGATTTAGGGCACATCCGGGATGATCTCATCTTGAGATCCTTAACTTAATTACACCTACAAAGACTCTTTTTCCAAATCAGGCCAAACTCGTGGGATCTCGGGTTTAGTGTGGACATAGTTTGGGGGCCACCATTCAACCCACTATAGTCTATTATTTGGAAAAGTGGAAAAATTATATAGATTTTGTGACAGAAGTCTGTTTAGGAGATAATAAGGACACAAAGGAGTGAAACACAAACCTTCTGGAGGGATTCAAGAAAAGCTTCACAAATTTGTGAGCTTGGTCTTGAAATACAAGAAGAATGAAAATATAGAAGAATAAGTTTGGACTTCTTAAGCAGAACTAACACACTGTATTACATCACCTGCAGATGTATTTTGTTTGGCCCACACAATATTTGCCTACACAATGTTTAGATTAATTGAATGAGTTGCTAACATTTAAATCCTGGGACATGTCACAGAGTAATCTGGACATACTACCTCTTTGGAAAAAGTAGAGTATCTGGCAAATTTGATCTATATTAGTGCATGACAAAAATCATCTGGAGCTGAGTGGAAGTATTACCTTTGGACGGAATCTGTAAGTTCCAGTTTTAAAATATCCCTACAACTGCCCTTCATTTACATTATAATTAGGTTGTGTCAAGTTGTTATTGTACTTGTGCTCTTTTCTTGCAAGATAGAGTCAGGAGGAGAGACAAATTTAATTTTATTCGTGTCTGTATTAAAATTAGGAAAGTAAATGATAGAGAGGACTTTGTGATTCAGAAAATAAGTGAGAAAGCACACTTGTATATGCATGGGAAGAAGTATATTCTTTTCTTTAAAATGCAAAGTGCATCTGAGTGAAAATACAAATTTTTATCATCATTCTTCACTTTATTCATTTATATTTCCTGTGCATTTTGCTTCTGTGGGCATTTGAGCTTTCAGCACTTGCCTTTCATATCTTAGATCTGGGAGGATATATTAATAAGTAGAGAGATTTCTAACATAGAAAATGTGAACTACTGTAATCTCACTGCTTTTTTGTTGTTAAATAGGGAACTCATATTTGGGAAGAAACTGGATATATTGGCTTGGAGCCAGAACATGCTCTGGGCATTGGTTGCTCCTGTTCCCTCAAAAGCCTGGCAAATTAACCAGAAGGAATTCTGTCTTCACATGACCTTTTCCTCTGTGTGTTTCCTTCTTCTGTTTTTTATATGGACATGTAACACTGGATTTAGGGCACACCCAGATCACTTTGCCTATGGTCCAAAACTCCAAAATATTCCTGCACAGCAGGATAGCTAATGGCAACACATAATCATACACCGATCTAGGCCAAAGAATATTTGGGCCTCTTGGGGGTTGTGGAGATTTGGAGTTGTTCTCCATGAATGCTTTCAGGTAAGAAACATCCAGCTAAATGTGATCATTGGCTTATTATGCAATTTACTGTTAGTAGAAATTGGTTTCCCACAGTAAGACCTCCAGTTAAGATTTGAGACTAGAATAATAACTAATAGAATTTTTAAATTGGAACAGAGATATTTTTGAATTGCACAAATTTAAGGTTTGCCAGTTTATAAATTCCAAAATCATGTTTGGTGATTAATAGTATACAGTCACCCTGCTAACACTGAAAGGAGATCTGGTAATCCAGTATGAGAGAGTTGTTCTGAAACAGAAATCCAAGAATCTTTCTCTGACAATTAATAAAGACAATAAGGATACCCAAAGAAATTTTAAATCTGTAGGCTCAAGGCTACAACTGAATAATTAAAACAAATTCTAGTGAGTTCTGGGAAGATGACAGCATAGATTTTGGATTTTCCCAAATGCCCACAAAAAAAAACCACAAAGGAAATATATATATATATATATATATATATATATATATATATATATATATATATATAACAAAGTGAGATGGTATCCCCATAAAACCCAAAATATAAGCACTTGGGGAAAAAGATACCAAGAGTTACGAAACTCTTATGTTATCACTGGAAACCATGGCAGGATATTTGAGAACAATAGCTAAATCTGGGAGTTTATTTCACTCAAAGAATGTGTGACTACAGAGGGCTTCTGACGGGGGACATTAGGTGCTGAAGAAGCCCATTCCTTGTAAACTCTAGAAATTGACTAGTTAGGGAGCAATTGTAGGACAGGGCCTCACACTGAGGAATACTGCTGTAAAGGGAAGTAAAATTGGGCAGGATAGGATAAAACAGACAAAAAAATAGACATGAGCCAGTAATAAGTGGAAGAGAGGAACAGAGTCAAGGAATCTCAGAAATCAAGTGACCATATTTTAGATTACTTCAGGAAAACAACAGAAAAGAAAAACTTAGCTAAACCACATCTCCTAAAAGTTTAGAAAAAATTAAATTCACATAAAGATGAGCAGTAGAAATTTATCAATCCAGATCTCATACATAATTATAACAAGATATAAAAATAATAAGGAGCAAAATAATATATCCAGATATCAAGAAGACACAGCAGCTAGACAAAAAAAAGATCAAAACTATAATATATAAGTATCCAAATGCTATGACATTAAAAATGATACAAGATATGAAACAACATAAATCATAATTTTTAAAAACTCAGAAATTAGTTGAAAGTAGTAAAAAAAAAAGTAATTAGGACTGAAGGAAAACGGCATTTAAGAAATGAACACTCAACTAGAAGGAAGTTAAGAGCTAATAAAAACCATAACTCATGCCTCAAGAGAAATGAAGGTTTAAATGGAAAAAAGTTAAATTTATTTTTTAAAGTGAAGAAAGTAACTAAAAGTATTCAAGAAAAACCAAATATTGAGGGCTTCCCTGGTGGCACAGTGGTTGAGGGTCCGCCTGCCAATACAGGGGACATGGGTTTGTGCCTCGGTCCGGGAAGATCCCACATGCCACGGAGCGGCTGGGCCCGTGAGCCATGGCCGCTGAGCCTGCGCGTCTGGAGCCTGTGCTCCGCAATGGGAGAGGCCAAAACAGTGAGAGGCCCGCGTACCGCAAAAAAAAAAAAAAAAAAAAGAAAAACCAAATATTGAAAACAAGCAAAGGTTATATAGCTTAAAAATAAAGAAAGTTCCTGAAGAATTAAAAAAACAAGAGAACAGAAGAAATATTAAAAGTTATAATTCAAGAAAACTTTCCTAAAATTAAAAAAAAAAAAGAATGAGAGCTACATATCGAAAGTTTATACTATGTACCAACTCAGAAAAATTCATACCAATATATATCTTAGTAAAATTTCTGGATGTTAAAGAAAAAAGAATGCTTTGGACAATGAGACAATAATAGCAGATGATATATAAGGGAAAGAAAATTAGATCACCATCAGACTTCTTGACAACAACACTTATGCCAAAAGAAAATAGTATAAAATGTTTAAGATAGTTAATAAAAGAAAGTGTGAACCAAAGAGTTTATATTTAACAAAACTGAGTAAAGAGCATAAATAAACTGTGATTAGCATTTAATAATTCAGAGAAAGCCTGAGACCTTCCTAAAGAATCACCTGGAGATTGAACTTCAAACAGCCATAATGAAGAGATAGCTACATCACAACCAGTGGTGATAATTAAATATACAAAATTTTCATAGAATTGAGAATAAATGAGAAATACAAGGGAAACACTAGAGTATATAATGACTATGTGATCTGACAATGTGAATCTAGATAAATTATTAAAAGCAGAATTGAGGATAGCATATGCAAAAAATTTAACAGTGTTCAGGAATCACAAAAGATTATTTTTTTCATTCTCTATACCCTTCCACAGGATGCTCAATGTGCAAGAAGAAAAAGATGTAATTTAGAAGAAATTAAGTAAAAACACTGTGTTCCTCAATTTGAATTGGAAATATCAGTATGAACTCAGAGTTTCTATCTATATGTGTATATTTATCTATCTATAAACAATGAATAGCCTAGTAGAAATGAACACTCTGTGCCCAGACTGTAGTCTCTCAAGACTCTTTCTTATTAAAATAATTTGATGCTTCTTGGGAAAAGCTGGCTGAATCCAAGTCTGAAGGAGAAAATACACAATGATTCTGTAACATCTTGAGACACCAGATAGCAAAGAAGCTTTCAAGGACCATAGGGTTATAAGGTTATATCAATAGACTCAGAGGCAAGCTTGAAGAGGCCACCACTGGCTACAGATGAGAAAAAATTGAGCTTCAATAAGGATATTAACTTATTATATATTAACTTATATACATCAATACATCCATAAATATATTTAAATCCATGAGTCCAGAATGATTAAAAAACTAGTCATTTTTTGGAACATGACAGAGGACCAATTATCTTGCAAATTAAATAAATGTTATGAACAAATCAAGCATTTATCTTTCCTTTCCCGTATGAATTGTTCCACTGAGTAAATAAGTAGTAAATAAGTAAAATAATTTTCTTATAAAATAATGGCTGTTATAATGAAAATTAAGTTTTGGAATTATAACACCAACATCTTATAACCTCTAATAAATTAAAGAATCTAGACATTGAATATCACTGGTTGCTAACAACACAAAATAGGATAACCAAGGCATTATGATGAAAGAATAAAGGCATGTATAATTTTACCATAGGGATAGAACTTGAGTCTGATGAAGTCTTTAGATCCAGCAGCTAATTTGGAGTAAATACAGAGATCAGAGGAATATGTTGAACCACATTATGAATATGTAATTAACAAAATTCAAACTGTGAGAAACTTTATAAGTAAAATGTCCTGGGTATCTGAGGGATAAACTATAAGGAAAAGAAAGAGGTGGAGGGGGGAACTATAG
Source organism: Lagenorhynchus albirostris (assembly GCF_949774975.1). NCBI lineage: Eukaryota > Metazoa > Chordata > Mammalia > Artiodactyla > Delphinidae > Lagenorhynchus > Lagenorhynchus albirostris. The sequence continues at coordinate 102,010,089 of NC_083098.1, read as the reverse complement.
CTTTGAAGAGTAAAGATACCCATCAACAGACAAGTGGTTAAAGAAGATGTGGTACATATATACAATGGATTATTACTCAGCCATAAAAAGGAACAAAATTGGGTCATTTGTAGAGACGTGGATGGACCTAGAGACTGTCATACAGAGTGAAGTAACTCAGAAATAGAAAAACAAATATCATATATTAACGCATATATGTGGAACCTAGAAAAATGATACAGATGAACCAGTTTGCAAGGCAGAAATAGAGACACAGATGTAGAGAACAAATGTATGGACAGCAAAGGGGGAAGCAGGGGTGGGGGGTGGGGGGATGAATTAGGAGATTGGGATTGACATGTATATACTAATATGTATAAAATAGATAACAAATAAGAACCTTCTGTATAAAAAAATAAAATAAAATAAAGTTCAAAAAAAACAAAAAAAATCTTATGGAAAACAAAAAGCTAGGGCTGTCCACTGATCATGTACTGAGTAGTCCAAATTAATCATGATGGTCCTGTTCCCCTTGCTAGTGATTTCTTTCAGCATGGACAACTAATGCAATTTAGGCCAATGAGACATCAGTGTACTGGGAGACATCAGAAAAGGTTTCTTCAGTGTTATGAATAAAAGTAAAAAATAGCTCTTTAAAAAAAATTAAAAATAAATAAAGAGAAAAGATATTATCAAGTTTAAAAATTCATATACAGATGTGCTGGTTGTATTTTGCCTGAGGTGAAAGAATGGTCTGGAATATCTTGAAGTCACATGGCATCCATACTGTTACTAATTATAGTTTGACTTCTTTCCAAGCAATTCAATAAACACTGTACCTTTCTTGAATTAGAAGGTAAGTTTCCACCTGTAAGAATTATTTATGAAAATAGTAATGAAAAGTTTTAGGAAAAATAGGAACATATGTTGATTTTAACTTCCTTTGCTCCTCTTACCCAGCTCAGTACTTGCAAATATTCTATTTCTTTGACTGGAATTGTATCTGATAGCTTGTCATCCTTCAGATCTGGGCCTGACACATTAATTTCTGAGAAATAATGTACTGACCATCCTTTTACACTCTAATATTTACTAGCTGAAAAAAATTTTGTATTCCTCAGGAAAAGAAATTCCTGTTTTGTTCACTCTAGACCATGCTGTATAGAGTTGACCATGTGAGAAGCAGTTGAAAATCAGGGTCCATAAACTCAATCAGTAGTAATTTGGGGGATCTCATTTGAAACCACCACATATTTTTATCTATGGCATCTCAATATCCATGAGATGTTTCACAAAGACTTCTCATGACACATTATTTTAGCAGCTCTGGAAAATGTTTTCCTTTGATGTCCTCCCTACCCCACATACACAGAATCTCAGAAGGCAAATTTTTCATATGCTATAAAACTTACATTTAAAAATCATTCCATCTATATTCTTCAATTCTGTGATAATTTGTTCAGTCATCTTTTTTCCCATATGGTAACATATGAACAGAGAACCTTGTATTATTTGTATAGATCTACTAGTTTGTATGTTTAATGCCTGGTCTCCCCACACATTAGACATTATGGTACATGAAGACATTAACTATATATAGAATATATTTTTTTCTCATCATTAAACCTAGTGCCTAGCATCATAGCCAAGATATAGAAGGCACTTGGTATGTATTCAGTAAATGCTCAAGAGACTAAACAAATGTAATTTGTTACTATCCCTTTCTAAGTGCATCATCCAAAGTAAATACATGATTGTAACTCTAATCCAACTAGTATACTGCATAGTCACTGTATGTGTTCCCTTGATCTGGATATTCTGTTGATATTAACACAGCCTGTAAATTATAACATCCTTTATTCCTCTTTTTGAAATAGAATGTCACAAATTCAGCTCTTACTTAATCTGCAGCCAATTAAATCTCATGTCACATAATTTATACTTATCTATTTCTTCCCCAACCAACTTTTACTATTGGCATTTTTTAATATAGTGCAATTTGATTGTATTTATCCCTGCTTAATTACCTCTTACATTTTCCAGTCCAAGAATCCAACCTGTTGAGATCTTTCTTCTTCTAAAACATAAACTATCTTCTTTAGTCTTCTAGCAATAGCAATTCATCTTTATACAAGGTATTGATGAAGATGTTCCAGAATGAAGCCCTCTACAGACCACTGAAGACCTAAGGTCCCTTTTTCAGATCAGTAAAATCAACAATATTCTTCCTCAGTATTGTCAAGTAATCCTACATCTTTTTCCTGTATGGTAATATACAAACACACTTGTTTCAGTTTCCAAGGGTAGCTTGATAAAACTTTGTTGAAAGCTAAGCTGAAGACGGAGACTAAGAAAGACTAAAAGAAAGAGAGAAAGTAGAAATGAGACAGAAACATTGACTAAATAATTCATTAATATTCTCAAAATGATTTATGTTGTTATTTTTAATAAAGGTATTTTGACTTCCTGTGATCCTCTGTTGTTTATGAGTCCTCATAAACCATTCAGTTCACAATTTTTTTCTAGGAATTTGTAAAAATCATCAATTCTTTCCATGGTTCAGAGTTTCTGAAATGTATTCTTTTTTTTTTCTATTTGAGAAAATATATGAATAACACCAACTTTAAGAATTTTGTAAAATACTGCTTTATTGATTATAATACCCTTGATAGTAAAAGGATAAATCTAATTTATAACAAATATTTATTAGATGCTGATTTTGTAAAAATATTAGAAAATTAGTCATCATCTAATAGATATCATATCTAATAGCTGCATTTATTTGTTCAAAATATTCTTGGAAATCTACCTATTGCAGGGTTTGATAGTGCCTACAATTTCATTCTTACGCTTAATTCATTTTACATGCCTCAAACATTAATTAAAAAAAATTATTGTAGGATCAAAATAGTCAATTTGTGGAAGGTTGATGAGTGGAACAGCCAGTTCCAAAAATGAAAATGTTGATGTTGCCTCTCAAACACTTACAGAAAAGGTACCTACAAACATCAGAAACTTTTTTCATCAATTCTGATAGCTCAGAATTCAAACTCTTACTTCAATTCTAACCATACAACTGTCACTGACTAGATATGTAAATTTTGGCACATTTCTTAAAGCTTTGCTGGGTCTTACCCCTCATTTTTATTAATGAGATAATAATACCTGACATAATATCTTACATAATTTTTGGAACACTAAAGGAAGGTGGCAGATTTAAAGCACCTTTCATAGAGCTAAACATACAAAGACAGCTCAGTAAAAGTAGTTTTCTCTTACAACGGCTTTCACAATGAATGGTTAAGGCTGCGACTGCGCATGATTTTGCATTTGAACAATGCATCCGTTAATTGTAAATAAGCCAGAATATAAAATCATAACCTGTATTTTTTGTATGCATATCTATAATCTTCCTTAAACAATTTTGGATCACTCAGTCTAATTCAATCCAGATTTGACAGAGGCAAAGAAAAATTAGATTAGGTGGGGACTTATAAATTTCCTAACAGTAGGGGGGCTGTTTTGAGAGAAAGATTTCTTTCAGCCAAAAAAAACAAGTTCTGAAGGAACAATGGGATGTGTGCTAAGACTTGGCCCCAAAGACTCTGAGCTTCATTAATTCAGTCCCTTGACCAAAAACTTGTTAAAATATGTTCTTGTTACTTCTTTTCCACAAAACCCAGAACAGTCTGTAACCACATTTATGGGAAATGAAAAAGAGACCAAGGTTCAAATGAGAAAAATATAGCAAAATATGGGAAGTGAGAAACCTGAACCAATGTGGTTTATCTATATTTTATAATAAAGAGGTTTAAATCATTGAGATGTTTCTGATTATCAGGACTTAATAGAAGAAGCTGAAAGAAACATTGTCATTAAAAATAAAGCATATAGTGGCAATATTAAAAATCAGAAGAAATACTGTTTTATCATTCCTTAAAAAACATGTGTCATCAGGCTTGGTTTTGTCTTATCATTCTGGATCATGGAATGAGAAAGAAAATTCTTTGAAAGAAACTATATTTAAGCTTATTTTGTTTTGAAATAATCTTTCCATTTTTTAGGGGGAAAAATCAAGATAAATGCCACATTATTATAGAAGTCCTTTGAGAATTTTCTAAGAAACCTCTATAATTCTATACAATCATACTCTGAAGAATAATTAACAGACTGTTCTCAGGTGAAAATTTAGCCTGGCTATGATCAGATTCAGCGGGTTTGATATTCAGCTATATGACCTCCTCAGGGTATGATTGTGGATAAATTACTTAATCTGTCTAAGGCTTAATGTTGTTATCTGTAGAAAGGTGAGAACAATTGTTATAGTGAAGATTAAGCATGATAAGAAATGTAATATACCTAGCACATTCCTACCTAGCACATTCCTGATACATGTCCTGTCAATAATAATTATATTTTTAATAGATTATTACATAATAAAAATTATAAAATATATAATATTAAAATTATTCTTAGTGTTGTGTATTTGGAGCCAGATTGCCTAGTTCTAAATCATCCTGATTCAAACTTATTTGCTGCAGAATCTTAAATAAGTGACAGTCATTTTTGTCTCAGTTTTTTCATCTGTAAAATGGTAAACAAAATAATGCCTTCCTCTTAGAGTTGTTGTAAGGATTAAATAAGTTAGGATATGAAAAATGTTCACATATAAAGGCTTAGCACTTAGCATTCATTTCAGACATCAGAAGCAAGACAACCATAAACATTTACAAAATTCAGATGCAGTTGCCTTTTAACAACATAGGGGGAGAGGAGTGGAGAAATATTTCTCTGGGGTCTAAACAGGGTCCATCATGAGAGCAAAGGTTTAAGATATCTGTGTTGTGCTGTGATAGTGCTGAGCACTGGACCCAGAGTCAGGAGTATCCATGACTTCTTAAAATATTTACTTTTTTCTATTTGTGATATGTGGGACCTCTAAAGAAAGGGATTCTGGGAAAAGACTCTTCTTGCCCAGTCTAAGGGTGATAGTGAATGGGCGTTATCCTGCATACTGTAAAAAAGTCTTCATCCATGGCCTGAAAACCTAAACCCAAACAAAATGTGAGGTGGAGAAGGTGGAGACTAAAATTTTCATCGTTTTTAATCAAACAACTAGCACAGTGCTTGGTACAGGATCTCACTTAGTGAAATATTTTAACAAATGAATGAATGAATATTTGGATGGGTGGGCTAATGCCATAATGGTAAGCTCCTATCTTCTATAGAAATTTATGAAGAGATAGACTGGGCTAGCATTCTTATGGGACTTTAGAACTTTAGTATATTCTTCCTCACCTCCTCCTTATTTTCCTCTCTAATTGTTATAATTGACTCCATCGATATTCAAAAGTAAGAATTTGTTTTTCCTACCTACCTCACTCATTATAGACAGGATATTAATTTTTTTCTCAGTCTGGGCTAGTATATAATTAACAGTTTATTTCCATTCCACAAACATTAAATATACACCTTGATCTATACATATTATATTGCATGAAAATCTGTGTGCATTAATTTAGAGAAAATTTTTTTGTTTCCTCTCTGTTTACTGATCAAACATATACAAGTTTACTAGATAGGGCTTCCCTGGTGGCACAGTGGTTGAGAGTCCGCCTGCCGATGCAGGGGACATGGGTTCGTGCCCTGGTCCGGGAAAATCCCACATGCCACGGAGCAGCTGGGCCTGTGAGCCATGGCCGCTGAGCCTGCACGTCCGGATCCTGTGCTCCACAATGGGAGAGGCCACAACAGTGAGAGGCCCACGTACTGCAAAAAAAAAAAAAAAAAAAAAAAAGATTACTAGATGGCTTGCAATTATAATCTCTTTTAAAATGAAGTCTGTGACAATTGCATTATCTGACATACCATATTTCAGAAATTTTTTCTGAAACATCAGTGAATTTTTATTACATATACATGTGAAACACACATACACACATAATCCCCTAGGATGAAGAAGTATCAGTGATGATATTGTGAAAAACTTTTATAAGTATGTTTGTGTATAACCCATATTATCAACAGAGTTTCGCCAAGAAAATTAAGTGAAACCAGACAACTGTTTTTTTCTACTTTTTAGAACTGTTTTCCTCTTATAAGATATTCAAAGAGAATGGCTGTCAAAGGTCTTTTTGCAAGTTCACCTAATGTATTGTTTCCACATGTGTTAAAATTACAGTTCACTGCTGACTTGGAGACAAGAGGGTATCCAGTTGCCAAAGTTTTCATTGAAAGGCAGTTTTATTTTTTCACTGTGGGTATATTTGGGGATAACATTCATATTCAAGAAATTCTAAAATGTTACTTCATTTAAACTGTTGTTTAAATTTAGAGAATCTTTCCACTAATAAAACCTAGATGTTTCATGTATGTGCCTTTGATGTGATTTTAGAGCATATTCTTCATCTTCATTTTGTAGTAAAATTTATAGACTTTTACATCTTTTAGTGTGGTCACAAGAAACAAAACTGAGCCAATATGAGGCATAAATATCCATTAATGTGCTGCCTACTCAGTGAAAACATTTTGTTTTTAGCTCATCACCCCTGATTATTATTATTATTATTTTTTTGTGGTACGTGGGCCTCTCACTGTTGAGGTCTCCCCCGTTGTGGAGCACAGGCTCCGGACCCGCAGGCTCAGCGGCCATGGCTCACGGGCCTAGCCGCTCCATGGCATGTGGGATCTTCCTGGACCGGGGCACGAACCCGTGTCCCCTGCATCAGCAGGCAGACTCTCAACCACTGCCCCACCAGGGAAACCCACCCCTGGTATTTTTAACCTGATGATCCAAAGACAATTACAGATTTTAAATTAAAAATATAATCCAGGTACATACATACGTGTGAATATGGTACACCACTTGCCATTTAAAAGAAAACACACACACACACACACACACATTGGTTTGTAATTGTTATAGCCAAAATCTGTTGTGTGTATTTCTCAAATTCTCTCTCTTTGAGTATCTCTTCTTCAACTCCAAAAGTAATTGAGAGCTAAATGTGTGCTGGGTACCATTTTAGACTTTTTTTTTCTCTTTCACTCTTTTCTTTTTTTAAAAAAATTTATTGTAGTATAGTTGATTTACAATGTTTTGTTAGTTTCTGCTGAACAGCAAAGTGAATCAGTTATGCATATACATATATCCACTCTTTTTTAGATTCTTTTCCCATATAAGTCATTACAGAGTATTGAGCAGAGTTCCCTGTGCTATACAGTAGGTCCTTATTAGTTATCTATGTTATATATACTGTATGTATATGTCAATCCCAATCTCCCAGTTTATCCTTCCCACCCCCATTTACCCACTGGTAACCATAGTTTGTTTTCTACATCTGTGAATCTATTTCTGTTTTGTAAATAAGTTCATTTGTACCATTTTTTTTTAGATTCCACATATAAGCAATGTCATATGATACTTGTCTTTCTCTGTCTGGCTTACTTCATTCGATATGACAATCTCTAGATCCATCATGTTGCTGTCAATAGCATTATTTCATTCATTTTATGGCTGACTAATATTCCATTGTATATATGTACCACATCTTCTATATCCATTCCTCTGTCGATGGACATTTATGTTGCTTCCATATCCTGGCTATTGTAAATAGTGTTGCTATGAACATTGGGGTGCATGTATCTTTTTGAATTATAGTTTTCTCCAGATATATGCCCAGGAGTGCAATTGTTGGATCATATGGTAGCTCTATTTTTAGTTTTTTAAGGAACCTCCATACTGTTCTCCATAGTGGTTGTACCAATTTACATTCCCATCAACGGTGTAGGAGGGTTACCTTTTCTCCACACCTGCTCCAGCATTTATTGTTTGCAAATTGTTTGATGATGGACATTCTGACCAGTGTGAGGTGATACGTCATGGCAGTTTTTATTTGCATTTCTCTAATAATTAGTGATGTTGAGCATCTTTTCATGTGCTTTTTAACCACCTGTATGTCTTCTCTGAAGAAATGCCTATTTAGATATTACACCTAATTTTTTTGATTGGGTTGGGTTTTTTTTTTGGTATTTAGCTGCATGAGTTGTTTGTATATTTTGGAGATTAATCCCTTGTCAGGTGCTTCATTTGCAAATATTTTCTTCCACTCTGTGGGTTGCCTTTTCATTTTGCTTATGATATCTTTTGCTGTACAAAAGCTTTTAAGTTTAATCAGGTCCCATTTGTTTATTTTTGTTTTTATTTTCATTACTCTAGGAGGTGGATCAGAAAAGATCTTGCTGTGATTTATGCCAGAGAGTTTTCTGCCTATGTTTTCCTCTTACATTTAGGTCTTTAATCCGTTTTGAGTTATGTTTCTGTATGGTGTTAGGGAGTGTTCTAATTTCCCTCTTTTACAAGTAGCTGTCCATTTTTCCCAGCACCACTTACTGAGGAGACTGTCTTTTCTCCATTGTATATTTTTGCTTCTTTTGTCATAGATTAGATGACCATAGGTGCATGGGTTTATCTCTGGACTTTCTACCCTGTTCCACTGATCTATATTTCTGTTTTTGTGCCAGTCCCATACTGTTTTGATTACTGTAGCTTTGTAGTATAGTCTGAAGTCAGGGAGCCTGATTCTTCCGGCTCCATTTCTCATTCTCAAGATTGCTTTGACTATTCGGGGTCTTTTATGTTTCCATAAAAATTGCAAAATTTTTAATTCTAATTCTTTGAAAAATGCTGTTGGTAATTTGATCGGGCTTGCATTGAATCTGTAGATTGCTTTGGGTAATGTAGTCATTTTGACAATATTGATTCTTCCAATCCAAGAATATGGTATATCTCTCCATCTGTTTGTGTCATCTTTGATTTCTTTCATCAATATCTTATAGTTTTCTGAGTACAGCTCCTTTGCTTCCTTAGGTAGGTTTATTCCTAAGTATTTTATTCTTTTCGATGTGATGGTAAATGGGATTGTTTTCTTAATTTCTCTTTCAGATTTTTCATCATTAGTGTATAGAAATGCAAGAGGTTTCTGTGTATTAAGTTTGTATCCTGCAACTTTACCAAATTAATTGATGAGCTCTAGTAGTTTTCTGGTAGTATTTTTAGGATTTTCTATGTATAGTATCATGTCATCTGCAAACAGTGACAGCTTTACTTCTTCTTTTCCAATTTGGATTCCTTTTATTTCTTTTTCTTCTCTGATTGCCATGGTTAAGATTTCCAGAATGATGTTGAATAAACATGGTGAGAGTGGAAATCCTTGTTTTGTTCCTGTTCTTAGAGGAAATGCTTTCAGTTTTTCACCATTGAGAATGATGTTTGCTGTGTTTTTTTTGTATATGGCCTTTATTATGTTGAACATATTATGTTTTTTCTCTCTACGCCCATGTCAGAGTTAGAATAGTACAAAAGACAAACAGAGCCCTTGATATAAGAGAATTTATATTTGAAAGGCAGGAAAGCTGGGCTAGTAACAAGTAAACAAATCAATAGGTAGAATACATTTAAAGAATGATAGGTATTAGGAAGAAAATTAAAGAGGGTAGAGGGATGGAAATTTACTTTGGAGGATCCAGGCTTGACAGGTGGGACAGACAGGGAGGCCCTCTCTCTGAACAGCCAGTGAAAGGGATGAGCTATTCCCTGTCCAAAGCTGATCAAGGTCTTCCTCTATTGATTTAGTATTTCTCTAACTTGTATCTTTGACTCTTCCTCTCTGTGAGCATCTAGTATTTTTGCTGCCAAGCCTCCTTTTTCACCCCTCCTGGGAACATCAGCAATTCTAGTGAGATTAATTCCTTCACCATTTCTAATTGGTTCTGTGGGATTCCAAGTCATTGTCCAGCCTCTGGCCCTGTGTGGTGCATGTTGCAGGCATGGTCAATCATATTTCGCAATCCTCTAGTCATAGCTAGTGGCCCAGAAGTGGACAGGTGTGCCCACTGTGGTCAAAGACTGTATGTGCTGCTGCTGATAGAAAAGTTATCTCACTTCTACGGAATGTAAAACAATATCATTTGGATCCCAAGACTCCCTGAGTTAGCCTCACACCTGGATATCACAGTTTGAGTTAGTATTCATTTTTAAATTTTATCTCTGAAGTTATTTGATATGGAGTCTGTCACAACCAGAAAAATTCTGAATTTTTATGCTCACTCTGATGACTTCTTCTTTCCATTATGTAAATATGCTCAAGCCTCTCCTGCTAAACACAACACAAACTACCCTTTTCAATGCCATGTCTCATCCAAGTATCATCACTGTCTCTCTGGTTCTCTCCTTTTTGCTCTGTCTTCTTCTTCACTAACTCCTTAATAAAATTGTATACTCTTCATGTCTCTTACTTTCTTACTTTCCATTAACCAGTCATATTTCAATAGATCCTCTGTTCCCACCACAAAAATATGAATTTATTTTTAACAATATCAGTAAAAATGTCCTTGTTGCATAATCCAATAGACACTTCTCAGATATTGCTCTATTTGACCTAAAACACAGACATTTTCTTCCATTGCTAGGACAAACTATCACTCTGACTTGGTTTTCCACCTACATCTAGGGGGCTCTCTCCCTGTTGATTATTGTTCACCTTTAGTATCTGTGTTTCTTTGAAATGCTGTTGCTCCCCATCCGTGCACTCTTTGGCTCTCTTCTCTTGATGATTTTTCTCTTTAGACCATCCCAGGCTCTTCCAGGGCTTCAATTGCTACATGCTCCAAGTGATTCCCAAGTCAATATTTCCCACCCAAACTTGACTTCAAAGATCCAGACACACATGTAAAGTAGCCTTTTAGACACTGTTTCAAGAAACCCTCAAATTCAATATTTGCCAAAATTAGCTTATCATATTCTTCATGAAGTTTCCTCTATCCCATGTTCCCCATCTCAGTAAAGAGAGCCCATGTGTTCCAAGCCAGATGCTGGCGTCGATGAGGTGAATAAACTTATAGAATTGTTCCTAGAATTAAATAACGTATAAAAATTACCTAACATACTGCCTGGCCCAAAATGCTTAACAAAGGAGCAGGCAGGAAAAATGTGTTCTAAAGGAATGAAAAGAATCAAATCCATTTTAATACATGGTGATATACATAACATACACATAACTTGTAAATCAGGTCAGTGGGCCCAAGACCACACTAACTCATTTATTTAGTGTTTCATTAAAAAAAAAAATCTCCGTTCCCTCAGCATAAAAATCTTCCTACTTCTTAACACAGGCTTCATGAGTGCCAGAAATTCCTTGCTCTCCAAGTGGCATGTCAAGCATTACCTTCTGCTGGAAGCCCTGTGCATTGATTACTCCCTCCTGAGGGCTCCCTCAGCTTCCTGTGCATAAGAACATTTATCACCTTGTATTGCTATTATTTGTTTATGAGCCTGTCTCCGCTGTAGACTTTGAACTTCTTGAGTTTGAGAGCTCTGTCTTAACCACCACTACATCTCAAAGTTTGATTTGATGTGAACTCTCTGTGAAACACACACATTTTAAATGGCCTATAAAATCCTCTCTTTCCTAATTGCAAACTTGTGAGCTGTGAGGCAGTCCCAGAAGAGCAAAATGGCTACAGCACTCAACAAGTTGTCTCCGTTGTATTTCACAGCCCTGTTGTAAGGCAACATTTTTTTTTCAGCTTACCCTGCCGCATAAAAATAAATACATGTAAATGTGATGCATTTAACAATTGGGTCTTCATATTGAATACCTGCAAACTTGTACTGGGGATTTGCCTCACCACCAACTCAGACTGAGAAAGTTTGTTATAAAGGACATTTGCTTATCTATCTGTCTTTGATTACTCTGTAGTTTGACTCCCAAGTGGAGTCTTCTGATTTGAGTTCATAACATGGCTAATGCTGTAAGATGCTGATTGCTTGAATTAAAGTCTCTTTGCTCCTCAAGCCCTTCATATGCAATCACTATCAAAAAACAAAACACTGACAGCTTTCCAAGAGTTAAAGCACTCTGTTCAGTGTTCCCAGGTAGGCTAAAATAAGAAATGAGTGAGTGGCAGCAGGAAGGTGCATAACCCCAGTGAGCTTCCATGAAGTGTGTTTTCTAGGTCTTGGTTCAGATTTTTGAAACTGTTTTATAAAATTATCACAATATGAGACTCAAGGGATGCGGCCTAAATCATATCTCAATGACCACCAATGTGTCCATGAAAATATATGTATTACTTTCCTATAGCTGCCATTAAAAAATACCATAAATTTAGTGTCTTAAAAATAATACAAACTTATAATTTTACAGTCCTGGATGTCAGAAGTCCAACAACATCAAGATGCCAGAAGGGCTGAATTCCTTCCCAAATGCTCCCAGAGAGAATACATTTTCTGGCCCTTTCCAGCTTGTCCACTTTCCTTGGCTCATGGCCCCTTCCTTCATCTGTAAAGCCAACAATATCGGGCTCAGCCTTTCTCACACTTCCATCTTTCTTGTTCTCTCTTCTACCTCTATCTTTCACTTATAAGGACTCTTGTGATTACCTTGGGCTCAAATAGATAATCCAGGAAAATCTCACTATATCAACATCAGATGATTAGCAACCTTAATTCCCTCTGCAACAGTGTTGCCCTTGGCTATTTTACCTCATAGGTTCTAGGGATTATGATGTGGACATCTTTGGGGAAATGCATTATTCTGCCTACCACAATATGTAAGAAATATCTTGGTTGAAAGTTGCCAGGTAAGGGACTTCCCTGGTGGTGCAGTGGTTAAGAATCTGCCTGCCAATTCAGGGGACACAGGTTCAAGCCCTGGTCCAGGAAGATCCCACATGCTGCGGAGGGAGCAACTAAGCTTGTGCACCACAACTACTGAGCCTGCATGCCACAACTACTGAAGCCCGTGCACCTAGAGCCCGTGTTCTTCAACGAGAGAAGGCACCGCAATGAGAATCCCGCGCACTGCAATAAAGCCCCCGCTCACCGCAACTAGAGAAAGCCTTCATGCAGCAACAAAGACCCAACGCAGCCAAAAATTTAATAAATAAATAAATAAATAAATAAAAGTTACCAGGTAACATACATTATGCACCAATTAATTTAAATTTCAAAAAAATATTTTTAGTGTAAGTTTGTCCTATGCATTATTACTATATATTGAATATTACATGACACATAATAAAAAAATCATTGGTTATGTGAAATGCAAATTTCGCTGGGTGTCTTGTATTTTTATTTGTTAAATCTGGCAACCCTACCAGGAATAGGAGTAGGTACTGCTGGTTTCTGATCCAGACACAAAAGCACAGTAAGACTTCAGTGAGTTATTTCCTTGATTTTGATACTTATTACAGTGTTGTATTTAAAAGTGAAATTTATGACTCCAACCTTATGGGAATTGTTAAGTAAAATGTAAAATATCTTTTTGATAGAATACTATATGCCAATTAAAATATTATTTTATTAATTCTCTAATTTGACAAAGAAAATGCATGCGACAATGTTATGGGAAAACAGGATACAAAATTATATACAAAGTATAATTACAATAACATAAAAAAAATTATCTAGGCCTGTAAAGATACTGGAAGCAAATAGTCCAAAATTTTAAGAGTTTCTCTTTCTTGGTAGGAATCGGGGGGGGATTATTTTAATCCTTTTTTAATTCCTTTCATCTATTGCTTTCAGTGTTCATAGATACAAAACATGTGATATGTGCAGTTAATGGTAAAGTTTATCTTTTTTCTCAAAGGAATATTATTTTGATGATAGAGCTAGTTAGACAATGTTAGAACAAAATAGGGATAATTTGTGTATATGAAATTTATTTACCATTTATGAATAGAAAATATTTCATATTCCATATCATGGTAATTTTGCAGTTTTTTACACCCCATGCTGTCCAAAAGTAAACAGTCAAAATCTAGAGTCTTTTCTTTTAAATTAAGTTTGTTTAAATGTCTATTGGTTTAATAACACTTGAGAAAACACATCACATTGGGGGTATTTAAAGCTGTGATACAAACACACAGATAACAGTGTCAGGAATCACTTTCAAACAACTTCAATGCCTTTGCTAATTAGCAACATTTGTGAGAACCTGGTCATTTCCAGCAACTTGCTCTTTTGATTAATGTCTTGAAAGTAAAGTCAGCTGTTAATTATGTTAACAACCAATTCCTTGGGAATCATCATAATCCATTTTAATGGACTGACAGTTATTATTAATCAAGCCCAGAGACCTGAAGAAGTGTTATAAATTTGAAAATTCAGCTTACTGGGCATCAGAGGGTAAGATATGTATGAAAGCAAAGAATGACAGAAGAATTACCCTCATTTTTTTGATTAAGAAAATAGTTTTGTTTTTTTTTTTAATTGTGTGAGTAGTCCTTTGATTGTACTGTTCAACTAAGCCTCTTTCCATGATGCAAAACAGCCAGCTAGAGAGTGGAAAAGTAATTCAGAATTAGTTGTTTGGCATATTGCAGGCAAGAAAAATGATGTTAGACAGAATCCAGCAAGAAGCATAAAAGCAAACAAGACCTGACACTGTGGGCATAAATTCAACAGAAAGGTCATTGAAAGAAGAAAAGAGGACCAAAAAGAATTTTGTGTTTTCCTTCTTGCCCTCACTCTCTCTCATTTACTACTTCTAGTTATTTGTTATTTTAAGTGGGACAAATGGCATTTGAACCACTGATATCATAGGTAATGTCATATGCATGAATTCCTAGTCCTAAAGCCACAGGCTTTAATGATGATAAACACTTGGTACATATGTAAAAGACTCAAGCGAAAGAATATTAATACATTCTGTTTCACATTGACAGTTAACAGATCTATACCAATAGCATGCATTCATTCATTCATCCAATTATCTAGCTCCTACTATGTGAAAGGCTCTGTTGTAAGTGCTACATATACACAGATGGGCAAGAAAGATAAGTCCTTATTCTCAAAGAGCTTATGGTGTGTTGAAAGGGGTGTAGCAAACACACAGTAAGTAAACAAATATGTCATTCAAGTAAGTAATTTGGTAAAGAGAATTGTAGAGAACACTTAAAAGAGCAACGTGATAAAGTCTCAAGGGGAGACAGGAAGAAAGTGTTAATTTGGATGAGATAAACAAGGGAAGACACTCTGAGAATGTGACATTTGCACATAAACCTGGATAACTAGGAGGAATCAGCAAGAAAAACATCTGGGGGAGTGGCATTCTGGGCAGAAGGTGCTAGCCCAAGGTCTCTTATGTGGAAAGGGGCTTGGGGTGTTTGAGGGAATAAAAGAGACCTGTGGTCTTGAAGCATAGTGAACACTGAGGTGGAGATACATAAAATTATAACTGTAGGCAGCAAAGCCCAGATCTCAGAGGGCCTCCATGGCCATAGAAAGGGAAGATTGTACTGGAAAGCCATTGGCAGAGTACTCAGCAGATTAGTAACATGATCTGAAATCAGCACATTCCTAAGAGCAAAGGTTTTCCAGTGGATAATGGCAGAGATAATGGATGGTATAAACAAAGGAGTTGATTCTCAAATCAAATCATGTGTTTTCCTCATCTTTTGCAACAAAACACATTTAACATTCAACAACAAAAAAGGAGTTTGGCTTTTAATTGATAGGCATTAATTTTTCTGGTATTCTTTTCTCTCTGAAACTGATTGATGGTTTCAAAATTTCTCCTCAATTACAAACACCCAGTCATATATCATAATGATCATCTATCTTAATCAGCTTGTCTCTGAAGCAAAAAGGAAGTCTTCTGATTGTATATTCAAGGCCCTCATCACAGACAGTATGTTAGGATGTGGGCAAAGACTAGGCATCTCCAGACATTGGGCAGGAACTGTGTCCACCACAGGATGAGTCTCCATCTAACACTGCCTCCTTTGGTCTCAACCTTACTCTCTGTCTTTGCATCACTTGCTTACCATTCAAAGGACTTTGATAAGAATTTGACAGTCTTTTAGAAAGAGCCCTGTGGGAAAGTTTGGGGGATATTACCAAGGGTTAAAGATTAATTCCCAGGGATTAATTCCTATGAACTCCTTTATTGAGTTATGAAGAGATTGACATTGGGAATCACAGAAGGTCTTGTTCTAGATACTTGAGCTAATTTCATGCAGGAATATAACTGGAACACATACACTGAATATTTTATATCATGCACGTTCCACTATACCACAGGGCCTATCCTGCTTTATTTTTATGGAAATCCAGGCTCTTCCACCTGTTAGCACTTCTAGATACACTGTCCTCCCCTGTTAATGTGAAAAATAAGTCAAATGGCTACCTTAGCCTATGTCTATCAATAAAGATTTAAAATAGGCAAAAAATTCCTTTTGTAGTTTTCAATATCTTAGGAAAATATCTTATGTAAGATCCTCTCATACACATGCACCCATAAAAATACATATACTCAATGCTATATATAAGTTAGAAATTTTAAGCCTTTCATTGGTTTTGTCATAGATCATTGTTTTACAGGAAAATGAATAAAATGGATGAGTCTCAGAGAAATTTTGAAAAAAGGAAAGGTGATGAAACCAATCAAGAAATGATGGGACGGTATGCTTGATATATAGTTGTTCGTCTCCCCTGGTAAGAACAATGTTAGAGTTTGATTGATAATTGAGTAATGTATAAGTATTGGGTCAGGCTCTTCTTTGGTACTGCTGGTAATGACTGTGGAGTACATAAGAGCTAAAGTAACTTCTTTTTCTTGCAGAAGAAAACATAATGACTGGGATATAGGAGTTCTGGCTGCTAATTCCAGCCAAATTCTAGAAGGCAATGTGAGCTAGAGGAAAATATTGGATCACTCTAAGTCCTCAAATATCCCTCTTTGAAATTAGGTGGTTGTAGGAAAAGCTTTCTAAAATTCCTCTTTTTTCTGTATTTCTCTGATGTTGCACAAGTTGAAAGAGTCCCAATTGTGCCACTAAGTAGCTCTGGGATTTTGTGCACATCTCCTTCCCTCTCTGAGCTCCAGCCTTTTTATCTATATACATAAAAGACTAGAACTGCAATTTCCCTTACAGATTAAAAATTCTATGTAATGACTATAAAGATATACTTTCTGCATTATGTTGTTTTCCTGATGGCAAGATAACTTTGTGCTGTATCTGCCTTCCCAGACCCCTTCCCCATTAGATATATGTGCATAGCGTGAACATCATACATTATTATATGAGAAAATATATCATACACAGGATAATATATAGACAGTCAAAGAAATATACATACTTCTTTTAGGTTTGAAAAAAATAACCCCAAAAGATATTGAACCTCTAATTCACATGATGCTTTAACCAATTGACAATTCCTGAATATAATGCATGAATAGGTCCTAACGCTTTTCTAATTGCATAACATTATCTAAGGATAAAAAGGTACATGGGCCACCATCACCCTGATACCAAAACCAGACAAAGATATTACAAAAAAAGAGAATTACAGACCAATATCACTGATGAATATAGATGCAAAAATCCTCAACAAAATACTAGCAAACAGAATCCAACAACACATTAAAAGGATCATACACCATGATCAAGTGGGATTTATCCCAGGGATGCAAGGATTCTTCAATATACGCAAATCAATCAATGTGATACACCATATTAACAAATTGAAGAATAAAAACCATGTGATCATCTCAATAGATGCAGAAAAAGCTTTTGACAAAATTCAACACCTATTTATGATAAAAACTCTTCAGAAAGTGGGCATAGAGGGAACCTACCTCAACATAATAAAGGCTATATATGGCAAACTCACAGCAAACATCATTCTCAATGGTGAAAAACTGAAAGTAATTACTCTAAGATCAGGAACGAGACAAGGGTGTCCACGCTCACCACTATTACTCAATATAGTTTTGGAAGTCCTAGCCATGGCAATCAGAGAAGGAAAAGAAATAAAAGGAATGCAAATTGGAAAAGAAGAAGTAAAACTGTCACTGTTTACAGATGACATGATACCATACATAGAGAATCCTAAAAATGCCACCAGAAAACTACGACAGCTAATCAATGAACTTGGTAAAGTTGCAGGATACAAAATTAATACACAGACATCTCTTGCATTCCTATACACCAATGATGAAAAATCTGAAAGTGAAATTATGGAAACACTCCTATTTACCATTGCAACAAAAATATGGAAATTTGTTAATATAAATGTTTCAGACATTACATGAAATTTCTAAAAATCTTATATGTTCTGGTATAATGTTATAAGTCATAATTCTAGTTACTACTTTAAAATGTATATCTCAGAAATAACTAAATTTCCTCATCAATTACATTATTATGAACTTTCATCAAATCTTTAACCGTGGTAATTTTTAAGTCTTTTGTCATTTACAGACAGTTCTGAGTATACTCTGATGATTTTGCAAAAATGTTCCTATAAAAGGGTTTCATCTTCAAGGAATTCATGGAAAAGACTCTGACAAGTACAGGTTTCTGGTAACTGACTATACTGCTGAACTGAATAAATAAGCATTTTCAGAACTCTAATGGAAAACTGATGAATTCATAAAAGTGCTAACAAAAGATCAAGATTAAAAAAATTAATTACATGGGACTGAGTGAACTGATGAGGATGATTATAATTTTTGTGACTTTCTGTTTGAATAAAAAAAAAATCCCCCCCTCAAAAAATTAAGACTCTCATGATGGGGAGATTATCCTGGATTGTCTGGGAGGGTTGAATCTAATCACAGGAGTGCTTAAAACGTTCTCTGGCTGGCTTAGCATCACTAATCATTAGGGAAATGCAAATCAAAACCACAATGAGGTCACCACACACCTGTCAGAACCGCTATCATCAAAAAGACAACAAATAACAAGTGTTGGTGAGGATGTGGAGAAATTGGAAGACTTGTGCACTGTTGGTGGGAATGTAAATTGGGGCAGCCAATGTGGAAAACAGTATGGAGATTCCTCAAAAAATTAAAAATAGAACTACCATACAGTCCATCGATTCCACTCCTGGGTATTTATCCAAAGAAAGCAAAAACACTAATTAAGAAAGATATATGCACCCCTATGTTCATTGCAACTTTATTTACAATAGCAAGATATGGAAGCAACCTAAGTGCCCATCAGTAGATGAATGTATAAAAAAGATGTGGTATGTATACATACAATGAAATATACTTAGCCATAAAAAAGAATGAAATCTTTGCAACATTTGAACAAGAATGAAATCATTTGCAACAACATGGATGGACCTAGAGGGTACTATGCTAAGTGAAATAAGTCAGACGAGAAAGACAAATACTGTATGATTTCACTTATATGTGGAATCTAAAAAACAAAACAAATGAACAAACATAAAATAGAAACAGTCATAGATACAAAGAACAAACAGGTGGTTGTCAGAGGGGAACGGGTAAGGGGAGGGGAGAAATAGGTGAGGGAGATTAAGAGATACAAATTTCCAGTCGCAGGGTAAATGAGTCACAGGTATGAAATGTACAGTGTGGGGAATATAGTCAATAATAATGTAATATCTTTGTATGGTGACAAATGGTAACTACACTTATTGTGGTGATCATTTTGAAATGTACAGAAATATCAAATCACTATGTTGTGTAACAGGAACTAGCACAGTGCTGTAGGTCAATTATACTACAAAAACAAGCAAACAAACTGATAGAAAAAGAGATCAGATTTGTGGTTACCGGAGGCAGTGGGTGGGGGGAGGGGAATTGGATGAGGGCAGCAAAAAGATACAAACTTCCAATCCTAAGATAAATAAGTACTAGGGTGTAATGTATAACATGAGAAATTTAAGAACACTGATGTATGTTACATATGAAAGTTGTTAAGGAGTAAGTAAATCCTAAGAGTTCTCATCACAATTTTTTTGTGATGAGAAAAAAATAGAAATTTTTTTCTATTTCTTTAATTTTGTATCTATATGATATGATGGATGTTCACTAAACTTACTGTGGTAATCATTTCATGATGTATGTAAGTCAAATCATTGTGCTGTACACCTTAAACTTATACGGTGCTGTATGTCGATTATATCGTAGTAAAACTGGAAAGATTAAAAAGGACCTCTGGCTGTGGTCAGAGGGATATGACTATGGAAGAACAACAACAACAAAAAAAAAGTACATGGGTATTCTCTACTTATAATAATAATAAAAGCTTTGGGGCTTCCCTGGTGGCGCAGTGGTTGAGAGTCTGCCTGCCGATGCCGGGGACATGGGTTCGTGCCCCGGTCCGGGAAGATCCTACATGCCGTGGAGCGGCTATACCCTTGAGCCATGGCCGCTGAGCCTGCATGTCCGGAGCCTGTTGCTCCGCAACGGGAGAGGCCACAGCGGTGAGAAGCCCACGTACAGCAAAAAAAATAAAAAATAAAATAATAAAAGCTTTTGTTACAGATTTTGGAACTACAGAAAAATATAAAATATAATTCACCTCTAATTCTATCACCTATAGGCAGTCAGTATATTGGGGCACTTCTCTTCTATATTTTTATATTTGTGTATAATTTGGGTTATAATATAAATGCTTGATATCTATTGGGTAAAAAAAGTAGTCATTTTCAGTGTATCAAAGTGATTTTTAGTACCTTTTCTTAGAGATCTTCCTTGGCATTAAAAAATAACTTATATATCATTTTTTCTATTTTACATTCTATGAGTCTAAATTACTCAATTTTCTATTTTTCTGTATTTCTAATATTTTATATTATTTCATATTTTAGCATTGTCATATTGTATTATATTCAGTTCATGCATTGAACACTTACTGAGTGCTTTCTACATGCTTAGAAAAGTGTTAGGTTCTGGGAGACCCCAAAATGAAGAGTATATAGTCCCTGTCTTTAGAAAATTTACATTTTAGCTAGGGAAGAAGTCATTCAAAGAATGTAACAGGTATCGTTGTAAAAAAATTAATAATAAAACCTAGGAGAACAGAAAATGGAAAGTACTTAAAACTAGTCATATTTGAAGATAAAAAAGAAAAAACGAAACAGTAAATTTAGAACTACATATGAAATAAGAAGCGAAACTTTATCAGACCAAATATGTGAAAAGAGCACAAAACGTAATTGCGTAATGAAAAACCCACCATGATCAAGGAAATGTATAGGATTTCCCAGACCAGCTCAAGCAAGTGTTCAGAGTGAGTGCCTGGTAATGAGTAAATAAAATAAGCTAGGATCAACTGAAAAGCCATATGGGAACGGATTTTGGAAAGAAATCTAGTAAAACTAATGACAAAGATAACATTTACTGGATATTAGCTGTGGGCTAAGGACTGTGCTGAGTACTGAATATACTAAGATCCCTACTATTACTAGATTCATCTTGTAAAAGAGAAGACTGAGACACAGAATAAGTAACTCAAGAGCAGACAGGTAACAGTGAAGCTGCAGCTTTAACTCAGTGGTACTTGGCTTCACAACAGTGTTCTTCTCACCACCTCTTAGCCAGAACTCCATAACTCCTCTTTGTAGGCCACAGCATGCCTCTCTGTGTGCATCAAAGAATTGTGACAATAGAAGTGAAAAACTCATGCTTTACAAAGATCTCTCTATTGGGAAGGAAATATTTGTTTCTTCCTTTGGCAATCTCCCTTGCCTCCTATATTATGGCATCCTTGAATTACAATAAAGAGAACTCCTTTGATTTATATTTAGCTAAATTTGTTTCCCAGCTCATGTCTAGAGAAAGTTCCCTGCAATTGTTGAAAGCTTTGTTTTTTGACCACAGGCCAAGAAAAATGCTTTTTCTCACCAACTTCCCTCATTTATCATTTTTGTACTGGGTCTTCTAGCAAATACACTTATTTCTCCTGTGATATTAACTTATTTATAGTAATGACAATATTTATGTAGTGCCTTCACCCATGAACACCACAGAATGTATAAATAATATTGATCAAGTGCTGAATGTCATAATCTGAGTCGCAAGACTTTCCTTACATGTGGACCTTGACTAGTAAATAAAGGAGCCACTGGAACAGTCCACTAGCATTTTAGTGGCATGGCTTCACTGGTAGGTTTACAGAAAAAGGAGGCTCTTTGTGTGTGTTTTGGAATCTTTGACTAGTGATCCATTTATGAGAGCAGGATATGTAAATAAAGCTTTGTAAGTCTACTTAAAGTTAACCTCAAATCAGAGTCTTCTTACTCTTTCTCTAACTTTATCCAACTGGTGTATTTGTCCCTTTTTGTGGTCCTATATCTTACTGCAGATATATAGATGTGAATACCTTGGAAAATGCCTAAGAAAAGGCAATGGGAGTGATTAAAAGTTTGGGAAGTAAGTCATAAAAGAAAACCAGGGAAGTCAAAGACAAGAGAAGAGGAAAGGATGCTTGATAAATCTTTATGTTCTGGAAGAGATGGTATACAGATGGAAGCAGTGAATATGTTTTCTCTCTTCTTATTGAGACAAGGGGAAAAAAGTCATGCTAAAGCTGAAGTATGAGGAATTAATATCAGAAAAATAAAAAAATAATGTATATTTATATATATTAAAATGTATATACATTAAAATGTATATTCTCTATATAATGTAAATTTTATAAATAGTTAAAAATTATAAGAAAGGACATTATAGAATCTTTTCTCAAGTATTTTTTTAAACATGGTAATTTATTCAATTTAATTAATACAATACAAATATATGACTGAAGAGCACAAGTACTATGGAGATAGAGATAAATAAGCCATTTAGCAGTTTATGGGGGAAAAAAGGGGACAATATGGAGTTATTATTCCCTGGTTAAGTGCTAAAATAGAGATAAGCAGAAGGAAGGATAACAGCACTGATAGATATCCAATATACAACTAGAAACTGGAGGTTAGAATCAGGAGCTAGAGATAAATATGTAGGAGTCATTAGGTTATAGGTGATATTTTGAGGAAATATGAATGTGTGAACTCTCCAAAGAATATTCAACAAATACTGAGATTTTGTTTTGATGAAATTAATTGTATGATCAGATCCTAGATTTTCTGTTTTGTGATTATAGAAAGAAGTTTTCCCCAGAAAACTCATCTGTACAACTGTTGTAGATATGTATTTTATTTTTAAAATGTGTTTTCTTAGTTTTTTGTGCAGTAATAAGTATTATCAGATAAGGAAAAAATAGTGTTGGTAATTTTAAGTAGGATTTATAGAAATGTATAAATTGAGTGGTGAAAAAAATATATTTTAACACATGGCACCAGAATTCATATAGTGGGAAGGGTCTCCTTAATTTATATGGTTTAAAAAATGGGAAATCTACCTTTCAATACAAGGGAAAGACTTTGTAACAATAGAGTGTTTGAGGGCTTCTGCAAGAGAACTTGAATTTTTCAGTAAGATGATCATGGCAGCTCAGACTGTCAGGGGGCCCTGGAAAAGGTTGGTCTCAGGATGCCATCTGAAGCCTGCGGCAGTGGTGGGGGCCGTGGCCCCAGCGCAGGGACCTGTGGAAATGTCAGGTATTTAGCTTCCTGTGGGATACTGATGAGCAGAACTCTTCCACTACATACCTCAATTTTGCCTAAGGAGGTATATGCAAGAACTTTCTTCAGAACTGCTGCACCACTAATAAACAAAAGAAAAGCATATTCAGAGAGGAGAGTTATAGGATATTCTATGCAGGAAATGTATGATGTAGTATCGGGAATGGAGGATTACAAGCATTTTATTCCTTGGTGCAAAAAGTCAGATGTATATCAAGTAGATCTGGATACCGCTAAACACGATTAGAAATTGGGTCTCCACCTGTATTCGAGCGCTATGCATCAGTAGTAACCTTGGTGAAACCACATTTGGTAAAGCATCCTGTACTGATGGGAAGCTCTTAAATCATTTGGAGACTGTTTGGTGTTTTAGCCCAAATTCTTCCTGGCTACCCAAGAATTTGTATTTTAGATTGTTCAATTTCTTTTGAATTTTGCTCCCTTTTACACTCTCAGCTGCCACATTGTTTTCGATGAAGTTGTAAAGCAAATGGTAACTGCCTTTGAAAGAAGAGCATGTAAGCAGTATGGTCCAGAAATGAATATACCTTGGGTATTAATGTTTCATGAAGTTCATCATGTGTAAAGGGAAAAAGGAAATGGTCACCTACTTATAACTAGTTTATTCACTTTTAAGAAGTGCTTTCAGAAGTCAGAAAGCATTTGTCAAACTCAGCTTTGATTATAAACCTGTACTGCTGAATTTTTTCATTTGGAATATGTAACCACGTGTACATAGAATTCAGTCAAGTGTAATTCAGAGTAATATGTATATTAGCATATTTACAATAATGAATGTCATCACTGTTGCAAGAATACTGACATCACTCTTCTGAACAGAAATTGGAAGGGTAAATTTAAACCTTTTAATTATCACCTCACCTGAAATATGTTGGTTGAGATACACATGCAGTGTGTATTATATTAACCATATCACATTTAAATTATTAAATTCAGACTATTTATAACTTACTGTCTTTAGGGACTGCCTCATGGCTTAGGATATTTGAGTAATCATCAGACATTTATAGTAAAAACTTTAACTTAAAAATACTGTTAATGAAGGTTCCCAGGCATTTTTCTTATTTTTAAATTGTTCTTATGGGTAATAGTAGATAATTCAGTGTTATACTGAGGTTAGCTTCCAGATAAAGTGAATTTTGTGTGTGTGTGTGAGTGGTCCAGAGTTTTAAGCTACTTTTCTCATAGTCTGCAACGCTCTCCCAGGTACCTTGACTGCTATTTCAATAATGCTGATTGTGTGTCAAATTTTGTCTACAACAGTAGGCAATAGATGAAGATAAGTTTCTTGATATGTCTCAAGCACCATTCATCCTTATTTTCTATTTATTGTGTGTACTCACTTTCAATAACGTGTTTCAAACTGATATTTTTGTAAACACATCAGTGTAAGGACTGAAGTGGTAACAATACAGTAAATTTGTTTAAAAAAAAAAAGAGAGAGAGAGAGAATGTGAGTTTTGCTTTTGCTTCTGAGAGGAAAAGGCATGGTCTGGGGGTTGACTGAAAATAGAGGTCCAAAAAAAGGGATGGAAAGGTAAAAATCTTAATTATCTATTAAGATCTATCTATTGTCTATTGTCTATTATCTTAGTAAAGAGAAAGACCAAGAAATGGGCTGTCTTTGTTAATATTGGAATGCTGAAGTCAATTTAAAATTGTTTCTGTTGGTACGTCTCTCCTCTATCTTCTAACTAGACAAAATAAGTATATTCAGTGTGACTTTCAAGTGCTGGTAGTAGCAGACTAGGTATGCTTAGATAGCCAGTAAAACATTATTTCTAGGTGTGTCTGTGATGGTGTTTCTGGAAGAGATTAGCATTTGAATCAGTAGACTGAGTAGAGAACTTCCATCCTCTTGAGTGTGGGTGGGCATCATCTAATCCACTGAGGGTCCAAATAGAACAAAAAAGTCTGAAGAAGGGCAAATTTCTGTTCTCTTTTCTTGAGCTAGACATTCATTTTCTCCTACTCTCAGATATCAGAGCTCCTGGTTCTCAGGCTTTTGCACTCTTTGACTTATACCATTGGCTCCCCTGGTTCTCAGGCCTTTGGGCTTGGACTGAAATATGCCACTGACTTTCTTGTTTCTTCAACTTGCCACATGAGCCAGTTCCTAAAATAAACATCCTCTTATATCTGTATCTGTATCTATATCTATGTCTATATCTTCATATTCTATTACTTTTATTTTTCTGGAGAATCCTGACAAATACACTAAGTAACTCATATTAAACCACCTGTTGATCATAACAAAAAAGAACAAGCAAAAGAGGTTTTTTGCTCAAAGGCATCAGGAAATTAACAAAGAAATAAAGATGACAGGGCCAGGATTTAAGAGGATATTGTTCTGTGCTTGCTCAAGGAGAATTGTCAATTGCTGAGAGCTGGTGAGATCTTGAGAAGCCCAAGATCAAGGGGGTCTAAAATGTGGAGTCCAAGGCTTATCAGAGGTAGAAGCATGATAAAAATTACTCACATTAGGTGTAGGTAGGTATACCTGAAAGGCTATATACTTAAAGGAGGGATGAAGTTGAAGTAGAAACTTCTGACATGGATGAAACCATAGGGTTTCACTAGAACTAAAAATTACAGTTGATCCTTGAACAACACGGGGGTTAGGTGTGCAGATTCTCCTACCCATGTTAAAAATCCATGTATAAATTTACAGTTGGCCCTCAGTTTCTGAAATTCTATATGCATGGGTTCAACCAACTGTGGATTGTGTAGTACTGTAGTATGTATTCATTGAATAAAACCTGTGTATAAGGGGATCCACACAGTTCAAACCATGTTGTTTAAGGGTCTACTGCATTTTTTTTTAAATAAAAGAACGAAATAGAAATCCTGGAACTGAAAACACAATATCAGAAATTGAGAACATTGTGGATTGGCTTAACAGAAGACTTGACAGAGAATAAGTAAGAATAAAATAAATGATAGGTCAGAAGAAAAATCCAAAAAGGATGGAGAAATGCAAAGAGACAATAAAAGACAGAGTGAATACAGTGAGAATAAATAAAATACGTAACTGGACTACAAAGAAGATATCCAGATAGCCAAAAAGCACATGAAAAGGTGCTCAACATCATTAATTAATACATAAATGCAAATCAAAACTACAGTGAGGTATCACCTCACACCAGTCAGAATGGCCATCATCAAAAAGTCTACAAACTATAAATTCTGGAGAGGGTGTGGAGAAAAGGGAACCTTCCTACACTGTTGGTGGGAATGTAAATTGGTACAGCCACTATGGAGAGCAGTATGGAGGTTCCTTAAAAATACTTAAAATAAAACTACCATATGATCCAGTGATCCCACTCCTGGGCATATATACAGAGAAAACCACACTTCAAAAAGATACATGCACCCCAATGTTCATTGCAGCTGTTTACAATAGCCAAGACATGGAAACAACCTAAATGTCCATTGATAGAGGAATGGGTAAAGAAGATGTGGTAGATATATATACAATGGAATATTACTCAGACATAAAAAAGAATGAAATAATGCCATTTGCAGCAACGTGGATGGACCTAGAGATTATCATACTAAGTGAAGTAAGTCAGAGAAAGACAAATATCATATGATATCACTTATATGTGGAATCTAAAAAAAAAGTGGTACAAATGAACTTATATACAAAATAGAAATAGACCCACAGACATAGAAAACAAACATGCTTACCAAAGGAGAAAAAGAGGGGAGGAGGGATAAATTAGGAGTTTGGGATTAACATACACACACCACCATATATAAAGTAGATAACCAACAAGGACCAACTGTATAGTACAGGGAACTATGCTCAGTATTTTGTTATAACCTATAAGAGAAAAAAATCTGACAAAAAGAGATATATATGTATGTATAACAGAATCACTTTGCTGTACACCTGAAACTAACACAACACTGTAAATCAACTATACTCCAATAAAATTTTTAAAATATGTAACTGGAGTCCCAAAAGGAGAGGAGAAAAATCAATGGATCAGAGAATACATAAAGGAATAAAGACTAGAAAAATCTACTAACATTAAAATATATATCATAGCATCAAAAATCTCTATATGGCTTCTGACTCCAGATATATTAGTATATTCCACCATATTCATCAACAAACTACAACATAAAGGACATAGAAACATTTTCTAAAATAACTGGCAAAACACTTGGAAAGTTGCAGAAAAAGAAGACTGTCCAGGAATCTCAGGATTTGTGGAACAACACAATGGAACTTCCTCTCTGCAGCTGCAGAGACTGTGGGCAGTGCCCAGTCTTCCGCCACAGTTATGCATTAAGAAGGTAGTGCACATCCCCTCCTCCCCAACAATAGAGTTCTGGAGAAAGTTCAGAGAGGAAGGAGTTGCAGAAAGGGATTTTCAAACTCTGTATATGAATTCCTGAGCAGACCTCTAAGTGGCTCATGCCTGAAACTGACAAGAAACAATAGAGCAAGAGTTGAGAACTGAACACTGATCTGAAACGGCATCCAGGATTTGGGTTAGCCTCTGGAAAACGCTCAAGTGGGGCAGACCAAAATA
The DNA here is from genome assembly GCF_949774975.1 of Lagenorhynchus albirostris. Lineage (NCBI taxonomy): Eukaryota > Metazoa > Chordata > Mammalia > Artiodactyla > Delphinidae > Lagenorhynchus > Lagenorhynchus albirostris. Next base: position 101,982,153 of record NC_083098.1, on the reverse strand, counting down.
GCACTGTAAAGGCTTTGAAAACAATTGACATTTTAATCACAGCTCACAAAAATGGACCAGGGTGTGCATTCTGGATCTAAACATGTTTACTGCCAGCTAAATAGAAGATTTCAATAGGAGCCAGGGTGTCATAACATAATATTCATATATAACATGTAGGATAAAATCCAAAGTGACTCATTGTAGCAACAACCCCTATAACCTCAATATCCATGAGAAAAGGCAATCGGAAAATGCTAACACTGAGATGACACAAATGTTGGAATTATCTGACAAGGATTTAAAAGCATTAAGTGGACTCAATGTCTGTGTCACCCCCAAATATGTTGATCCCAAACCCCTAGGTGATGATATTTGGAGATGGGGCCTTTGGGAGCTAATTAGAATTAGATAAGTTCACCTGGGCAGGGCCCTGGTCTGGTGGGATTAGTGTCCTTGTAAGATGAGGCACTAGAGAAATGCTCTCTTTCTCCCCCTGCCATGTGAGGACACAGCAAGAAGACAGCCATCTGCAAGTCCAGAAGAGAGTTTTCATACGAACCTGATCATACTGGCAGCTGGTTTTGGACTTCCAGCCTCCAAAACTGTGAGAAAATAAATTTCTGTTATTTAAGCTACTCAGTTCATGATATTTTGTGATGGAAGCCTAAGTCAATTGAGACAAAGAGCTATCTTAAAAATCCAGTAGGCATTTACAAATCCTTTTCAAAAAAAAAAATTAAATTAGAAATCCTCTGTAAAGGGACGGAAGAAATAAAGTAGAGCCAAATGGACGTTTTGAACTAAAAGATCAAAAAACTGAAAGTCATAACATCCACAGAAGTACAACATCACTAGTGGGCTCAATAACAGAATGAAGATGACTAAGAAAATATCAGTAAACTGGAAAACTTATCCAATTGATTCTTCTAATCTGAAAAACAGAGAGATGGTAGACAGAAAAATAAAAAATTGGACAAACCTCAGAGACCACAGAGATCTCGGAAACAATAGTAAATCTAACATTCATGTGATCAGAGTCCCAGAAGAAAAAAAACAGTAAGCCTGAAAAAAAAGTGTGTGATATTGGCATAAGAATATATAAAGAGAATAATAGAAAAATATAGGTTCCATAAATAGAGCACACATGTAAAGTCAGTTGATTTTCGTCAAAAGTGCAGAAGTAATTTAGTGAAGACAGGAAAGTATTTCCAATAAATGGTGCTGGAATTAGATATCCACATTAGAAAGTCATAATAATCTTAACTTTTACCACATATTACGTACAAAAATTACTTTGAAATGGAACATGGACCTAAACACAAAATCTAAAACTATAAAAGTTCTGAAAGAAAACATCTAAAGAAATCTTCGTGACCCTGTGGTAAGCAACTCTTTTTTTTTTTTTTTTTTTTTTTGCTGTACTTGGGCCTCTCACTGTTGTGGTCTCTCCCGTTGCGGAGCACAGGCTCCGGACGCGCAGGCTCAGCGGCCATGGCTCACGGGCCCAGCCGCTCCGCGGCATGTGGGATCTTCCCGGACCGGGCACGAACCCATGTCCCCTGCATCGGCAGGCGGACTCTCAACCACTGCACCACCAGGGAAGCCCCAGCAACTCTTTTTTAAAGGTAGAGATCCAAAAGAAATAAATATAAAGTAAAAGTTGATAAATTACATTTAATCAAAATTTTAAAAAATCTAGTTTTGAAAGACAATGTAAGGAAAATAGAAAGGCAAGCCAATAAGCTACATACTGAGAGAAAATATATGAAAATTTTATTTCTAACAAGAGACATTATCTGGTTGAATAAACAATTCATAATAAGAAAACAAACAATCCAGTTTTTAAATTAGCAAAAATTTGAGCAACACTTCACCAAAGAAGATACACAAATAGCTAATGAGCACAGGAAAAAGTACTCAATAACATTAGTTACTGGAGAAATGAAAATTAAAACCACGGGAGATATAAATATTCTCACTAGAATGGTTACAACTGAAAAGACTGACAACAGCAAGTTTTGGTAAAGATGTTAAGCAACTGGAATTATTACACATTGCAAAGGATGGAAAATGTGAAAAACACTTTAAAGTACCTGAGGACTACATTGGGTATTTTTTGTAAATTTAAATAAACAATTTCTGAATGACAGAAATTCTAGATATCTAACAACAGAAATGAAAACATATACATGCAAATATATGTAAAAGAATGTTCAAAGAAGTTTATTCATAATATCTCCAAACTGGAAACAACTGAATTGTCTATCAATAGGTGAATAAAACTGTGCTATTCAGTCAAATTACTATTCAAGAAAAAAAGAGAATAACATGTATGAATCTCTAAACCCTTATGATGGGTGAAAGCAAAAATATGCAAAAAAGTACATACTGTATTTCTCCATATGTATGAAATTCTAGAACAGGCAAAACTAATCTATAGTAGCAGAAAGCAGATTTGTGTTTGCTTCACCTGGAAAGACATGGTGAAGATTGATATAAAGGAGGACAAGGAAACTTTCTGGGGTTGTGGAATGTTGTATATCTTAACTATGGTGGTGGATACAATAGTCTATACATTTTGCAAAATTTAGCAACTTATACACTTAAATGAATGTATTTATTGAATATAAATTATACCTCAATAAATTATATGTATATATTTATGTATATATATACACACACAACTTGATATAAATGTTTGTGTATGTACATGTGTGCAGACATATGTTTTTCATAGAAAAAAAGAGAGTGAAAACTGTATCAGTGTGCCCTAGAGAAGGCTGTTAATAGGAACATTAATTCTTCTAGCATGTCCAGTACTACATGCACTATTAAAATATGAAAACTAATGCCCGCAGAATCAGATACTTTGAAAATTATAAAAATAGAGTGTATTACATTATCATCAGTTATGTATTCAGTAGCCTCCATAATTTTTTATCTTAAAAACAACTATCAAATGCAGTAAGAAATATATTGTTTAGAGACACTTGTAGTAGCAACTGATGGAGTGAATTTTGATTTTCTAAGGCAAACAATTTTCTTCTGATGTGACAATTTTGTAAAGCTGAATTATTATTTTAAGATGCCCTTAAAATTCAAATATATTTTTTATATTTTATAGATACATATGGAAATGATATATTTCATTTCCTTCTGCAGCCAGAAAGATGGTTATCGCAGTTAATTTCCTTTGTGAGAAAATGTGGAATGATCTCCTAGATTAACGTTCACAAAGTTGTTGCTTCACTATTGACGTGGTTATGATATTATCTAACAGGCACATTTTTACATCTTAATTGGCTATTAAGTATAGGAAAAAAGGAACCACAAACTTCAAGTAAATGATAAGTGTGTCCTTTAGTGACAATTAATTATTTCAGTCCTTGATAACATTCCCAGGTCTCCAGAGGGAGATGGGGGAAAAGCCAATTTCCTTTTTTTTTTTAACATCTGTGTTTCAGTTAATGTTCCTTTCTAAGTGAAATTCTGTTGCTTACTTCATAATCCCTAAAGTTTTCAATATTTAAAAAAAATAACTTGCATTTCAAAGATAATTTGAGATCTCCAGATCACTGAATTTCCTTGTTTCTTTTTGTAGAAATGTGGTAAACACCTGAGAAGAATAAAGAACAAACCCAAAATATGTAAACAAAATTAGGTATCATTTTTAGCTTGTAGCTAGCAATGGCATATACTTCTCAACTCACATTTTTACTTCAAACAGATTTATTAACAAAATTTGAAGGGCTTAATAATTTTCAAAGAAAAATATTGCCTCTGGGAGTCAAGGGCCTTTTGTGTTGGGAGCCAATCCTGTCTTCTGTGTTCCAGATACCTCTCAACTTTCTGGTGAGAATTCTGCAACATGCCGTTTTTATTAAGGTTAAGAATTATTGGATCAAATGTGGATGTAAACCCTAATTAAAAAAAAATAATTAACAATACGTACTTGAAAAACATTTATTTTATTTCCCTAGTGCCATTTGTTCCTCATTTGAACAGTGTTAAATTTCATGTAGCTCTACAAAGAGCATTTTCTATGCTGGCTGGCAATCACGGTAGCAAATCTATTTAGTCTATGCAGTGTCATGTGTTTAGCAAATACAAATCAGAATTCTTTGTTTTTCCTTTCTCCCACTGACTCAGGAAATATCATAAGAAAGGTAAAAAAAAAAAAGTAATTTCACCCTTCTCCAGCCCATATTTTCTTCTCTCCTAACCCTAGCACCATCACAAATATCACAAATCTGAGTGTATGTTGAATATCTTGGCCCTTTTCTAATTAAAGGTGGCTGCCTAATTCCCCAGGCAGTGCAAAAACCCTTCAGGTCCTAAAGAGAAATGACTTCCAAATTGAAAAACTAGTAAATAAGTCAGTTTGAGGCCCAAAAGCAATTATCATTACAAGGAAGTATCTTGTTAAAAGTCTATCTTGAGTTGGCTAGTTTTGGTCTTCCAGTAATTGGAAAGCAGACAGACAGCAATTTTGTTCCCAAACATTCATACAAAGACAATTTATCCATATAGTAATGACATTTAGGTAAAGGTATTTATGCTACAGATGGCTAAACAGCAAAAATGTTTGTCACTTGCCAAAAATCTGGGGAGAAAGACATGATTTGATTTTAAACTGCATTTATATAATTCTAATTATACCTACAGTACCAGGAATTTTAACTGGTTATATAATAAAATTCAATTCAGGATCCGAGTCTTTATCTGATGCAAAGCACTGTCCTTAAGTTCAGAAGAGAGATGATTATCAAGGTGGTTAAAATAAAAAGAATTTAACATTTGCAATGGAAGGAGACAAAACTGCATTATATAAGGCATATGAGAAACTTTGTAAACAAAAAAACAAAGGGCCACAGAGATACAAGGAAGGAGAAATTGCAGCATCTGGACCTGGGAAAAGGGTGAGGTAATGAGGAAAGATTTCATGAAGAAAGTGACATTTGAGATGGTTTTTTCGAGACATTATTTCCACATGCAAAGTTGGGGCAAGAGGGCGTTCTAGAAAGCAGAAAGGGAATGGTTAAAAGCTAGGAGATGGAAAAGCGTGGGGTACGTTATGAAAGCTTAAACCATACGGTTTCAATAGAGGAGAGAAAATGAATAAGGTAAAAATAAGCAATGTGTCTTCACAGCAAACTGCTACAAATATGTAAAATTTCCCATTTTTAAGACATGGGCAGCCAATAAATTATTTTTAGCAGGGAGTAATACGATAAGAGCTATTTGGGGAGAAATAAATATAGCTGCATGGAGAGTAGTAGACTGGAGGTGGAGAGACCAAAAGTCAGTAAAGCTGTGAATCACCAGAAGTGGCTGAAGCAAGAGAATTTAGAGGAAATAGGGCTGGGTTAATTCTGATGCCCTTGGAATGAAGAATAGGGAGTAAATGTTAAAAGTGTAAATAAATTCTTAAAAATGGTGGACGAAAGCGTTGGGGGAGGGAGTCATTATGACTCAAGTTTTAAGACCTAAAAATTTGGCAAGCTGCTTGGATAGAAACAAATGTAGGGAAAATTCAGCTGGGGATATATTTTGAAATGAAGTGGCAGTGAAGATAAATGAACAAGAAAACCTCTCACTCCCACAGCATCCGCCATCAGTGTTATAACGACAAAAGCACCAAATTATATTCATTAATTCAAAAGACACCTATTCTAAGAGAGAAAGTAATTGAAAAATTTGTATGCATTTTGGTACATACTTAACACAATAAAAATAATAGTTAATATTTATTTAGGCCTTTTTCTATGCCAGGCACCATTCTCAATTATGGAGTCACTTAATCCTCACAAGTATATTGTCTCCATTCGATAGATAGAAGATCAAGGCTTAGTGGGCTTGGGAAATTTACCCAAGGATGCACAACTAGTATAAAACACAAGCTTGACTGAAATCATCATCTGTTTGTTTCCAAAAGAGATGCTTTTAGTCTGCATTATGCTATTGAAACCCAAAGGATAACTGAGGGTAAAATGATAACAAGAAGCCATCTTAGATGACTATGTAGCTGAGTCTTAAAGGATAAAAGGAGTCATTTGGATTGAAGACAGATGAGGAGAAAGTGCCTGGAGAGGAAGGGATTTCTAGGCAGTGAGAGCAGCCTGTGCAAAGGCCTGGAGATGAGAAGCAAGGTGAGTCTAAAGAACTGCAATCCATCACAAAACTTATTATACTGTCATAAGAAGCATCCCCGGGGAAGTGGGCGCCATTATGCCATCCTGTCATTACTCTTTGAAAATGATGTTAGAATATTATTAAACTAGATCTCAATTAAGCAGAGGACTTAATTAGTCAGATTATCTCTCGCAAAATATTTTTTAACAAGACAATAAAAAAGACAAGCATTCATCCTTCTTTCAGGCAGAAGTCTCTTGGGTCAGGGCACAACTGAGCTTCAATCCCTCATCTAAGTTTTTTGAGAATATCTCTGAAGTCTATTGACAAAGAAGAAAATAAATTCCATTACTTTGATTTACTGTATTTTAAAGAAGATCCGTGAAAGGCACTATCTGAAGTAAGACATGAGGGACATGGCCTCTTCTTTTATCAGGGTATTTTGGGGTGTGGATGGTAATTTCAGCTTTGTGGTTGGGGATCCTATGTCATTATGAGAGGCCATAGGAGGTACTGGTTAAAAACATTGACTCTGGAGAACACCATGTGGGTGTGCATCCTGGATCTGACTTTTATGAACTGTGTGACATTTGGCAAGACTGAGTGTTAGCTCTTGCTCTGTAACAAAGTATCCCAAGTTTAGCAGCTTAAAACAACAAACATTTATCCCACACCATTTATGAAGATCAGGAATCCAGGAGAGGCTTAGCTTGCTGGTTTTGGTCGAGGATCTTTCATGAGATCTGGAATTGTCTTAAGAAGCAGGAGAATCCAAGCTTGCTATTGTGGCTGTTGGCGGGAGCTTTCAATGCCTCACCATATGGGTCACTTCATAACGCTGCTCATAGGCATGGTTGTCCCTCGAGTGAGTTTTCAGAGACAGAGACAGAGAGAAAACTCAAGACAAACTGTAGTATTTTTATTATTTAGCCTTGAGAGGGACATCCCTTCATATCTGCCATATACTATTCACTCGAAATGAATCACTAAGTCTAGCTCAGACTCAAGGGGAGAGATATTAAGCTTCACCTCTTGAGAGGGTACCATCAAAGAATCAATGGGCATAGCTTTAAACCACCACAGAAAATTACCTAACTTCTTTATGTGTGTTTCCCTATCTGTAAAATGGAGATACAATAGTACCTACAGTACAGTGCTTGTATTACTCAGAGTTCTCCAGAGAAACAGAACCAATAGTATGTGCATGGAGAAGAGAGAGAGAGAGAGAGAGAGAGAGAGAGAGAGAGAGAGAGAGAGAGAGAGAGAGATTTATTATAAGGAATTGGCTTACAATTATGGAGGCTGATAAGCCCCCAGATGTGCAATCAGCAAGCTGGAAATCCAGGAAAGCCAATGCGTAACTCCAAAGTCTGAAGGCCTGGGAACCAAGAGAGATGATGGTGTAAGTTCCAGTTTGAAAGATGGTAGGCTGAAGACTCAAGAAGAACCAGTGTTTCCGTCTGAGTCCTGAGGCCAGAAAAGGCTGAGTCCAGAGGCCCAGCTCAAACAGTTGGGCAGAAGGAGTTCCCTCTTACCCATCCTTTTTGTTCTATTCTTGTCTTCAACTAATTGAATTAGACCCACCCACATTTGAGAGGGCAATTCGCTGTACTCAGTCTACCAATTCAAATGTTAATTTCATCCAGTAACACCCTCACATCCAGAATAATGTTTGGCCAAATGTCTGAGCATTCTAAGGCCCCGTCAGGTAAATTTACTTGGTTGCATAATGAGCAGTTGTTACTCTCATTTTCAGATGATACTGATTTCTAGAGAAAGTGAGATGACTTGCTGTTTAGCAGTAACATATAAACTACTAAGTCTTCATTATTATATCAACCTTCCTTTTTCTGTGACTTGAGGGGCAGTCAGAAAACTACAATCCCCTTGCTCTATAAGCAAAATAATTTTTGCATTCATTAATGGTGATATAATGTGTTGACTATATTTATGCTTTTCTGCATTAATCATCACCTTCTTTAGGTGATTTCCTGATAAAATGGAGAGAGACTCATTAAAGTATATTAATAAATGGCCATTATATAAGCCTGACATTCTGGGAGGGAAAGGTCAGACTCACCATGGTGCATGTCAGCTTCATTGGGTTGTTTTCTCCTTTATAAAAGCATGAGAATTTCAGAGCAGGAAAGCAGATATGATTTAGGGATACAGAGAAAGAGGAAGCTGGGCAAAGTAGCCTTCGACTATTTTCGCCAAATTAATTCTCTATCAGAGAGTGTAGAGAAATGATATAGTGCCATAAACAAAATGAATACGTGAAGCTCAGCTCATGTGGTCTAACCACTGCTTAGAAGTCTTCTTCTCAGGAAGGTTTGCCTGGGGCCAATTAATTGAACATGAAGAATCTATGCCAGAAGCTTCCTGCTGCACAGATGTTTCTGAATGCCTTGGTTCTGGTCTCTGAAGAGAATATAATCAAGGGAATGTTCCTCCAAATACATAAAATCTCCCCAAATCCCAAAGTGCAGGTCCTTCTTGCTTTTGGCAAGCAGTAAGATGTTTCGACTTTCAAGATAGAATTGCCTCTTCAGGGTCACCAGGTTATTGCAGAATTGCAGTAAAACAAAGACAGGCTTCCCGTGGAGAGTTTTCAATAATGTCTTGTTGTACATGAGGAAAATGCTTCAACATATTAGCTCCCATTGTCTTCTCTGGCTTTTTATTGAAGGAAAAGGACAATAAAAATAGAGAAAAAAGGGAAATGGACCTTAGAGCAGAAAATGGATAAAGTTATCTTCCAGGTCTTAAGAACAACGTCAGAATATGCCTTTAATTTTTTTTAATGTATCATGTCATTTGAATAAGGCAGGGCCACATGGGAAACAGAGAGCTATGAAAAATAATTGGGTGCAATGTCTGGTGCATAGTATGTGTTCAGTAAATGTCTGGTGAATGAATCTCTTGGTCAGTGAAAGATGAAGTGATGTGAAGCTACATAAATCAGACTTTTCTTGAATCTCCATCTCTTCTAGATTCTAACTATGCATTTGCAGAGATCTTTGAGAAACTACTGGCCTAAATGGTATTAACCTTGGAAAGGCATGATGGTTTACATGGGGAAAGACAAGAGGATCTACAGTAGGAGTTCTCTACTTTGATGGGTTATATCAGAATCATACGGAGGGCTTGTTAAAACACAGGTTGCTGAACCCCACCCCCAGAGTTTCTAACTCATTAGGTCTCAGTTGGGGCACCACAATTGGCATTTGTACATGCCCAGGTGGTCAGGTGATGCTGATGCTACTTTTTCAAGAACCACACTTTCAGAACCACTGTCGTAAGGGAAAAAACAATGGTCTGAAATTTCAGAAAGGTGTTTTGTTGTTTTATTTTGTTTTTTTGTTTGTTTTATACCAGGATATACTAGTTCGGATAGTACACGCCTTGAAAATTACTGAAACGTAATAAACTACTTGAATCTACCACATGTATTTGTATAATCTTTTACAGTGAACATTTGTCATGTATATCAAATTTGGATCTCAAAAGAGCTTCATAAAATAGAAAAGTCAGTAATTATTATAATGATATTTTCAATAGATGAGAGAAAACTCAGATGACATAATAAGGAACATCTTGAAGGCAGTGATCACATTACTGTTATATTAGTATCCCTAAAACTTAGCAATGTGGATAAAGCATAAACCATGTTCAAGAAGTGTTTAATTAGTTAATTGGGTTTTCACATAACTTGTAAACCATTGAACCAGACATCAAACAGAGTCATATGATTCCAAATTTGGTGCCCTTTCTAATTTTCTATAATACTGTCCTATCAGAGTATCTCTTCCCCTAATTTCCCTTCTATTTGTATGAAGAGGAGTTTATCGACAGCCATAGAAAAAGCCACAGACTGTAAGAGACTTAAAGGTAGGGATGATGGCATCTTCATACCCTTCTGCGTAGGAGGATATCTGACACATAGTAGGCATACCACCCATGACTTTGGAAATGAATTGTGTCTCTATCTTCCCCACTGTCTACAAAATCATGACGGTAAGTATCTGCCATCCCAGAATTGCTGGCAGGCCTCAAGCTTGGGAAATAAGTTTCAGGGAAACCACAAGCCATGGAGGAGAGCCACTTGGGGTTTGGCCCATGTGGCTCTGGCTTCTTCCTCATAAGAAGGAAGCAGCCTCTTTTAGACCAAAAAGCTTAGGAGGGGTGCCTGCCAATTCTGCTAACTGGCAGCTCCAGACTGTGCAACCCTTGAGCTCATTCCGCTAAGCTTCCAAGTCCCCAAATGTGTTCAAATCAAGGGAACGCTGTTGAATTGAAATGGATTTCCCCATCGCTGCGAGGGAACAAGGCAAGCCTTAACTTTGACTTCTAAGCAGAGTCCCAGAGGGAGTATGCCTAATTAGACCAAGGATCAAACTCCTTCATGCCCTGCCAGAGAGGCCCACTGAGTTTCTGTGGGCCGATGGCCATAGAATCTGTTTTCTGCTCAAAGTGGCCTGGCTTTCCAGAGGGGGAAAAAAAATGCATGTTATCTTATCCAAATAAGTTATAGTGTTGGACGATGTTTCCTAAATCAGTAATGGACTAAACTCTGTATTTCTGGTATTCTCACAAAAGGGAACAGCTCTCATAGATGTCCCTTTCATCATATCTATACATTTCACTTGGCTATTTGAATAAATATATGCTAAATAAATTTAGGCCTTCATTACAAATTATGAGCAACTTTAAAATAACTTCCATAAAATCCAAGCCATTAATGTTTACTTACAAAATTAGCTGTAATATTAATACAAGCAATAATCACTACATACAACTGAATGTTTGCTGAAAGCACTTTCAAACTAAGAATTAGATTATGCTTCTTTAAAGAACTCATACCTTAAATAAACATACAATCATTTTTACTAAAAACTAGACATAATTGTATAAATATTTTCCTCTCAAAAATCTCAGTGATAAAGTAGTGTATTTGTAAATCAAATGAACATATTTGAACACTCTATTTGTATTATTAAACCCCACACAGTGGAGCTGTCTGGACATCTTTATGTCCCAACCAACTTAAAATATCCCCGTTGCTTCAAGAGAAGGGACTAAAAGCCTGGGGATTAGAAGAAGTCTCTAGGGGCCGGATGTCTTGAGCCAAGAGTGGAATAAGCAAGAGTGAGAACAAGAAGTGAAGGTTAGAGGTGATCTGTAAGGGGCAGATGTAGCTGATACAACATCACACTATGAGAAAAAGAAAAAGTAAGAAAGAAAAGGGGGGAAGAAAAAGTTCACCAGGTGAACAGAGTCAGAAATAAGCCAGATGAGAGAAAGGTTACAAGTTAGGAAAACAGAAGGGACTGGCATCAAGACATTCAAGTGGGGTCTACTGGACAGAGTGACAAATTGTTACTGCTGGATCTTGCCTCTTTTGTGGTCTTAACTCCTCTGATATGAGAAGACAGCAACCATAGACCGATGTTGCCTAACATCTACATACATAGCTTGTAGCAAACTGTCTTGTAAGAGGAGATGGATTAACGTGACAAATATTTATTAAGCACAAATATACATCAGACACTGCACTCCATGTTATTTGTACATTATGTTCACACTGCTAAAACTCACAACCCAGGGAGAGACAAGCACTTAATACTATTTGAATCCAAGTAAATACTTTCTGAATTATTAATTGTGTTGGTGTGTATGTGTGTGGGTGAACATGCAATCGAAGAAACCACTAATGGGAATAATTTCAGAAAAACATCCTGGAATAATTAATACTATATTAAATATTCAGCAAAAAAGGTCGACCACCAACATACTTCTAAATTGATCCAACACCACAAGTTAATGTCTGAGAATGACTAAAGCTTTGGAGTCAGGGAGTTTGCTTTTCTGTCTTGTTAATATTCTTCGTTGAATCACCTGAACTACCTGGCCTCAGTTTTGTCCCATCTCACTGATTTATAAAAATTAGATTAAATGTGTGGAACGTAGAAAAGATTTAATAAATGTTCACTATTTGTATAATAAGAAGGTGTCAGTGTCACCTGATGAGATAGCCAAACACCTTATCCATATTCTGAATGGTGAGGATGGAAGGATCTCGTCACTTACTTCCATGGTGGCGGAGAGAGTGTTCAGAGGAGGGACCTTCTCATTTCTTCTCCATACTCTTTACACTTACTTCCCAAAGTCCTCTCCTGTGTGACTTCTTTGCTAGGAGTGGAGTATCTTCACTAATCTGTCCCACCAACATATGCACACACAGGTCAGCAGGAAAAATTTCTTAAAGTTTATACACATCACCACTGCAATATCACTTTTTTGCAATATCATTGTTGTCTATAAAACTGATTTTCTGTTTAAGTCCTTCAGTATCTGAGAAACAGAGTGTCTCATTAACAGTAAATCCTAGAACTGGCATTCCAGCTCAAGGGGGGGACCAGAATCTCCTTGGTGTGTTGGAATGGGCATATGGAGGACAGTTCTACAGGTGTTTATAGAAGCACCTTGGAATAATCTCCTTTGTTGGGGTGGGGACAGCATTCCCTTCATCAGCCACATTGAGGCTCACTGAACTCCTTGGCAAGATCTACCCGCCTTGGGACTCAGGCCAATTAGTGCATTTCTCTGAGCACAGTGTCCTCTTTAGTAAAATCAAGCTAACAATACCTGTCTTGCAGGGTTGTTAAGTGCTTACAAAATGAGGAATAGGTAGTGCCTGGCACAGAGCCTGTATGGAATAGGCACCAAATGCATTGACTCTAGAGGGCTCTTTACAATCCAGCTCTAAACTAAAAATCAATTTATCTCTTGCTTATTCCTTTCATACACAATATGCTCTAGTTACACTTTCCAGGATGACTTTTATGTATCCTCATTTTACTTAAGGATTTTTCTCTGCTTTCTACTCTTTTTAACCTGGTGGGCTCCTATTCATCCGTCATGGTCCAAAACAAATGTTACTTCTTCTTAGCTCTTTTTTGGCTTTACCCACCAAATCACAGGGGAATTAATCCTGGCCTATGTTTCTTGTACTCACATAAAATTCTCTTTATTCCTCTACTTTAAAGTAAATCATAATTTTGGATAAATAGACGGATTTATAGATGATAGAAAAGTAGGTAGAAATACAGACAGAAAGACAGAGAGACACAGACAGATAGATATGTATCCTGAGTCACCAAGGGCTCTCTAAGATCAAGAACAATTTCATATTCCTTATTCATCTTTTTTTAAATTAATAGAGCTTTTTTATTAGAGCAGTTTTATGTTTACAGCAGAATTGAATGGCAAGTACAAAGTTCACACATACCCTCCCTCCTCCTCCTACACACACCTTTCCCCCACAACATTTCCCATTAGTGTGGTACATTACCTATAAATGATGAACCCACAATGACATATAATTGTCAACCAAAGTCCATAGTCTACATTAGGGTTCACTCTTTGTGCCCTACATTTTCTGGGTTTTGATAAATACATAATTCCATATATCCACCATTACACTATCATACAGAATAGTTTTACTGTCTAAAAGTCCCCCCGATGCAAGAGGGAAGAGATATGGGGACATATGTATATGTATAACTGATTCACTTTGTTAAAAAGCAGAAACTAACACATGATTGTAAAGCAATTATACTCCAATAAAGATGTTAAAAAAAATAAAATAAAATAAAAATCCCCCCTACTCCACCTATGCATCCCTCCTCCCTTGCCCTTGAACCTCTGGCAACCATTGATCTTTTTACTACCCCCATTCTTTTTTCCTTTTCCAGAATGACATATTGTTAGAATCATTCAATATGTAGCTTTTCCAGATTGGCTTTTTCACTTAATTATATGCATTCAAATTTCCTGTGTATCGTTTTGTGGCTTGGTAGCTCATTTCTTTTTACTGGTGAATAATTTCATTGTTGGATATACCACAATTTGTTTATCCATTCACTTGCTGAAGGCTATCTTGATTGCTTCCAAGTTTGGGCAATTATTAATAAAGCTGCTATACACATTTGTGTGCAGGTTTTTTTGTGGGTATAAGTTTTCAACTCATTTGGGCAAATGCCAAAGAGTACAATTGATGAATTATATTGTAAGCGTATGTTTAGTTTTGTAAGAAAATATCAAGATGTCTTCCAAAGTGTCTGTACCATTTCTAATTCGCACCAGCAAGGAATGAAAGTTCCAATTGTTTCAAATCCTTGCCGGCATTTGGTGATAATCGGTGTTTTAGAATTTTACCATTCTAATAGATGTATAGTGGTATCTCATTGTTGTTTTAATTTGCAATGACATATGATGTTGAACATCTTTTCATATGATGATTTGTCAGTTGTATGTCTTCTTTGGTGAAATATTTGTTCAAATTTTTTGTTCATTTTTTTAAGTTGCAGTATAGTTGATTTACAATATTGTGTTAGTTTCAGGTGTACAGCAAAGTGGTTCAGATATACATATATTTTTTTTTCAGATTATTTTCCATTATAGGCTATTACAAGATATTGAATATAGTTCCCTGTGCTTTACAGTAAAACCTTATTGCTTATTTATAATATATATAATAGTTTGAAACTGTTAATCCCATACTCCTAATTTATACCTCCTCCCCTCTTTTTCTCCTTGGGTAACCATAAGTTTGTTTTCTATGTCTATGAGTCCATTTCTGTTTTGTATATAGATTTATTTGGATTATTTTTTAGCTTCCACATATAAATGATATCATATAATATTTATCTTTCTGTCTGACGTTACAAAGTTTAATATTCTCTAGGTCTATCCGTGTTGCTGCAAATGGCAATATTTCAATCATTTTTATGCCTGAGTAATATATATATATATATATATTTATATACATATTACCGTCATATATATATCACCTTTTCCTAAGGCAATCGTCTGTGGGCAGTTGAGTTGTTTCCAGGTATAGGCCATTGTAAATAGTGCTGCTATGAACATTGGGGTACATATATGTCTTTGAATTAAAGTTTTCATCTTTTCAGATATGTACCCAGGAGTGAGATGTCTGGATCTTATGGTAGCTCTATTTTTAATTTTTAAGGAACCTCTATATTGTTTTCCACAGTGGCTGCACCAATTTACAATTCCAACAGTATAGGAGAGTTTCCTTTCCTCCATACCCTCTCCAACATTTATTATTGTAAACTTTTTGATGATAGCCGTTCTGCCAGGTGTGAGGTGATACCTCATTGTGATTTTGATCTGCATTTCTAAAAATTAGCAACGTTGAGCATACTTTCATATGCCTGTTGGCCATTTGCATGTCTTCCTTGGAGAAATGTCTATTTGTCATTTTTTAATTGGTTTCTGTTTTGATATTAAGATATATGAGCTGTTTGTATTTTTTGGATATTAATCTGTCATTGTTCACATCACTTGCAAATCGTTTCTTCTGTTCCATAGGCTGTCTTTTCATCTTGTTGATGGTTTCCTTTGCTGTGCAAAAGCTTTTAAGTTTGATTAGGCCCCATTTGCTTATTTTTGCTTTTATTTATTTTGCCTTGGGAGACTGATATTTGAAAATATTGCTATGATTTATGTCAGAGAATGTTTTGCCTATGTTCTCTTCTAGGAGTTTTATGGTGTCATATCTTAAATTTAGGTCTTTAAAACATTTTGAGTTTATTTTTGTATATGGTATGAGGGAATGTTGTAATTTCAATGAATTTTAGATCTAGCTGCCTAGTCTTTTACTCATTTTTTTAATTGGGCTGTTTGTTTTCTTCTTGAGTGTTGAGTTCTTTGTATATTTCAGATAACAGTCTCTTATCACATATGTATTTTGCCAAGATTTTCTACTACCTTGTAACTTGTCTTTTTATTCTCTTAACAATGCCCTTTGCAGAACAGAAGTTTTTAATTTTAATAAAGTCCAATTTAATTCTTTTTTACTTTCATGGATCATGCTTTTGGTGATGTGTCTAATAAAAGTTATCACCAAACCCAAGGTTACCTAGATTTTCTACCTTGTCATCTTCTAGGAGTTTTATAGTTTTGCATTTAACATTTAGATCTCTATTAATTTGAATTAAATTTTGTTAAAGGTGTAAGGTCTGTGCCTAGATTACTTTTTGCATGTGGATATCCAGTTGTTCTAGCACTGTCTCTTCTCCATTCTATTGCCTTTGCTTTGTTGTCAAACATCAGTTGACTAAGTTTGTGTGGGTCTATTTCTGGACTCTATTCTGTTCCATTGATCACTTTGTCTCTTCTTCATCAATACCACACTGTCTTGATTACTGCAGCTTTAGAGTAAATCTTGAAGTTAGGTAGTGCCAGTCCTCAGACTTTGTTCTTCTCTTTCAATATTCTGTTGCCAGTTCTGGGCTTTTTGCCTCTCCATATAAATTTTAGAATCAGTTTGTCAATATCTACAAAATAACTTTCTGGGATTATGGATTGGGATTGCATTGAATTTATAGTCTATAATGTATAATCAAGTTTATCTTTTTCCTGCTTGGGCCCAACACAGTACTTGGCACATTTTAGGGGCCTCATTAGTTTTGATTGATTCCAGACATCCATTCAGACCAATTAAAGGTGGATAATTTTCTACCACTTCAAAACCTTTAGACAGTAGGTTTGCAGTGGTTGCTCTTGCAATACAATTACTCCCTCTTCCCTCTAGAGTAAGAATAGTGGCGGAGGGAAGAAGTGACCATGAGGATGAATTGTGTGATATACAGCACAAGGACAAGAAATATTCTCTCTCTGCTTTGCTGATGGCTGTACCTAAACACCTGGAACATTTCCTGCTGTATCATAGGAAAAAAAATAGATATTTTTTGAATGTTGAATGAATATGTTTTTTGGCCAGAGATCAACATGCTGAAGCAATTTCAGTTCCCCAATACACCATGCTTTTTCTGCATCTAAGTCCTTGCCTGAGCTATTTCCTCTGCCCAGGACTCTCTCCTTATTCTCTCCATTTTCCACTTAACTAACTCTAATTAATCTTTAAGCACCTGCTTACACATTACTTCTTTCTTGTCTGTATCTCTCATGTGCTTTGTTCCCTATTTTTCTTCCAAGGATCAGAACACTTTGTCATACATTAAGTACTCAACATGTAATTCCTGTTTAAAATAATATATTCCATCCTGTTCATGGATCTGCTCAATATCACAAAAACATATATTTGTAAATAATTCCTGAATGAGTTTTTCATAAACAGATGCCAAATCTACACTCTAGATTAGATTCTCTAATATGTCTTTGGATGTAGCATTGCACTCATAAGAGTATTTGCATTTTCATCTCCTTGATCTATGGTGTAAACAAAATGAACACTCCAGATTCAAGTTCTCTCTCTTATTGGAAAAACTGCCTCCAATATAGGAAGGCATCTTGTATCTCGTCACCTTAAAGGCAGCTGTGGATCTTCCCTGGTGGTGCAGTGGTTGAGAGTCCACCTGCCGATGCAGGGGACACGGGTTCGTGCTCCGGTCCGGGAAGATCCCACATGCCGTGGAGCGGCTAGGCCCGTGAGCCATGGCCACTGAGCCTGCGCGTCCGGAGCCTGTGCTCCGCAACGGGAGAGGCCACAACAGTGAGAGCCCCGCGTACCAAAAAAAAAAAAAAAAAAAAAAGCAGCTGTTATCCATTTCCTGAGTGTTCCAGTTGCAGCTTCTGGTCTTCTGCTGAAAGATTTCATTCCATTATTTATAACTCGACCTATCAAATGTCAATGGGAAGATTCCCTGGAAAGGTGTGTTGCTGTGGTTACCAAGAGCTTCTCTCATCCCAGGAAGAGTCTGCTTTCTGGGGTGCAGAACAGGCTTTAAAATCAGCAGGAACCACACATGTTGAAGTAGAGATGTGTGAAGGGCACAAAGAACTTGCTATTATTTTCAAAGCATCCTGGGAAATTCCAGGAAGGATTCTGGGGTTGTTTTTCAAAATGATAACTTAGGGACAGTTTGAGGCAAAGCCATGAAAATTAAAAGATTTGATTCCACTGCCATAGATAGAACAGTGACTTTTTATTCCACTGCTGTCTTCCCCCACGTCAAAAAATGTATTTTTTTTGAGAAAGTCAAATTGGCCTTGTCTTGCAGGCAAACACTCCTCACAGAACAAATGAGCCTTTTTTGTTGTTGTTGTTAAATTACAGAAACAGTGAAAGATTTATGATTCTGCTGGACAAAATCCTTTTGTTTTAAATAGTTGCCATTTTTCCATGAAGAAATCAGACACCTTGTTGGTGTTTTCTTATAGTAAACATAAGGTCACTGAAAGGAAACAGGCTAGATGAAAGATCACCACAGTATTAAATTACTTCCATCTGCAAACACTGTAAACCCTGTAGACATAAAAAGAGAAGTTATGGTTAGAACTCTGAAGTGTCATGTTTTGGACTTGAAAAAAGTCCTTCTGCTGAGGACTTTATTCTATTGCCAAGATTAAGAAACATGAAGTCGTGACGCAGTAACTGGACCATGTCAAAAGCATTCTGCAGTAGAAATCTCATTCGTTCACTGTTTTTCTCAGTCCTTTTCTACTATTCACTTCTTGCTGTATCTAACTTTCAAGTTTATATTGGAAGAGATTGCTCTGAATTAGAGTCAATGTCCCATATTATTAGTTCTCAACAGATTTTAAAGAACTTATTCAAAGCATACAGTTATTGTCTTCAGTTTTCCTTTTCACTGATTATAAATTATTTATGCTTGGGGTGGAATACAAAAGGGTATCTTTTAGAAACAAGGTCATTTACATTTGTAATCCATTAATGTTATCCACAGTTGCAATTTTACTAAATTGCATGGTAGTCTTTGAGGAGGACTTAGATTTTTCATCCAAGGTTATTAGCAGTTACTACCAGAGAGAGCAACGATTGTTATGCTCTGTTGACTGTTAAGCATCTGAGCTTCATTTCTAGTTTTGAGAAATCTATTACTGAATGAATCCAGCCACCAGAGGCTGAATACTTGCTTTGTAATCTCCTAGAAGACAGGACATGGGCATGAGATATCCACACCCAAGTTCTGAATCTGGAAAAAGTGATGCAAAGAACTACCAGTGACCAGTGGTAGTAAAGATGGTGGTGAGAAAAGCACTATATGGTGAGTAGTGGAAGCAGAAGTGGCATCCTGAGAGGGTTATTTCTATAACATGTACTTTACTGCTGACCCAGTTCTACCATTCAATAGGTTAATGTCCTTGGACAAAGGCTTTAATGACTGCCTCAATTTCTCCATCTGTAAAATAGGGATGATAATAGTCATTATCCCATAATACTGCTTCAAGGTTGAATGAGTTAATGCTCATAGAACAGTATCTGGCACATAGGAAGGTCTTCATTGACATTAGCTGTATAAGCCATTATTACCTTCCTGTGGGCACACAGACCAAACCATGTTCCTCAGCCTTTTTGCTTATCATTTCCAATCTTTTTCTTAAATTAACCAGAATAGTTTTCTGTTGAGCACCATCAAAAATCCTGACTAAAGTCCATCTCTAAGCTGATTTTCATTTTTGCCAAAAAAAAAGGAAAACACCCTCACACTAGAGACTCATTTTAAGTTCAGAAGTGGGATATTTGTGAGAAAATTGTTTTTCTATTCATAGAATGCTGTCACATAAAAATTCATTATTTAGTTTTGACAATAACCACCCTGGTAATATTGCCATATTTATTTCTTCATATGATAGAATTAAAGGGTGATCCAGTTTTTTGAAGTAACTTCAAGAACTTCTGAAGCTCTTATTCTAAAATTGAATGATTTTTAGAGTTCTGCTGAAAACGGAGAAAGAGGGGTAGTTTGTCTATTTGTGTTTACCTATGAGTCCTCAAATATGCCTCAGGGAAAGAAGGAAAGCAAGTCATATATATACATATATTCATAAGGATGACATGGATCTTCAAGTCCTGCAAACATGGGGCAAAGGTGAAAGCCCTGTTGGGCTTTCTTCCACACAGCCTGAAGATATTATGGAGAGATGATGGAGGGAAAACACTAGTGTGAACCACATCATGACTGTCAGGAATCTGGCTCCATGTTTAAGAATTCCAGAAAGTTGTCTGGAAAATAGTAACACCAGAACTTCCTTTGATTCTCCCTTTAATAAGATCTCTTCTCAGAAAGTCTGAAGGAAAAGAGAAAGATAAAAGATGATATTGACTAAAGTTCTAGCTGCTTCAAAGGAAATCCATGTGGTTTGCATGCCTTATATAGCTCTTCCTAAAAAAGGAAGACAGCTGTTTGCTGCAGGAAGGCCCAGACTGCTGTGGGCAGTAGCTTCAAGCCACTAATTACAGTTTCAGAGGCATCAGAGAAGGCACATTCTTTAAAATCTATCTCATATCCTTCAATATCCTTAACTTCTTCTGAGTATGGGCTGCTTCTCATGACCTGAGATTAACCTAGAAGAATCAGGTCTTTCCCAACTTCTCCATGGAATCATGATTGTCCTTTTTAATGATAGTGAGTAGAATGTAAGGCTGTTGACGAGCACCTGTTGAGCTCTCACCCTGCATAGAGTACTAAGCAGATGTTGCACACATGTTGATAACTAGTTAACTGGAAAAACAACTTTTCTCCGTCAACAATGGCACTGCAAGGGCATGGAGAGATTGGAAAGCACCAGAATAGGACTCAGGTCACCTTGCCTCCTACTCTAGCTCAAGTATTAATTGTCTGTATGACTTTAAATGGGACTTCACCCCTCTGTTGTCATCAATGTCCTTACTTAAAAAATGAGGGCTTCCCTGGTGGTGCAGTGGTTGAGAGTCCACCTGCCAACGCAGGGGGCGCGAGTTCGTGCCCAGGTCCGGGAAGATCCCACATGCCGTGGAGGGACTGGGCCCGTGAGCCATGGCCGCTGAGCCTGCGCGTCCGGAGCCTGTGCTCCGCAACGGGAGAGGCCACAGCAGTGAGAGGCCCGCATACCGCAAAAAAAAGAAAAAAAAAAATCATCTCCAGGGTAGTCTCCAGATCTAAATTATACAACCTTTAATTTCAGAGAGAACTTTTTCCTCATTAAAAACAACAAAAATTCACAACATTCGCTTAGACCGCATGTTTCAGAAAATGGAATACTTCGACTCATATTTACAATCATTCACTTTATAACATGGATACATGTGTTGACCTATCTTATGACAAATGTTTTACATATAAAATGTTGGCAAAAATGTTTATTAATAATATTTAGCTATTAGAGAGATACTGAATCTTCCATAAATATTATACAGTATAATCATAACAAAAATGAAGATGAAGATCAATAGAGATTATTGTACTTATGATACATTATTGTATCATGTGCCAAGCACTGGTGTAAATGCTTTAGATATATTCACTTATTCAATGTTCAAACTACCCTGGGTATAAGACAGAATTATAATTCTTATTTTAGAAATTAGGAATTGAGTCAGGGTTATACAACTAAAATGTGGAGGATCTTTGAACCATGACACTGTAGCTCCAAATTCTGTGCTTGTAAGCACACTACTATAGCACACACTACTATTTTAAAGTTGGAGGTATACTTGGAGAGCAGGTTAATCTAACAATTTATTTTGTAAGACTATACCAAAAGAGTTCAAATTAGAATTAGTTCACATTCCAATTGTGTGATTTATTACCTCTGCAACCTGGGAAAGCTATACAGTCCTTCTAATATTCAGTTTCTTCATCTGTAAAATGGGGCTACTATTACCCACAATCATCAAATGAGTTTGATGAGATTAAAAATGTAAACTTCCTCACCTCAGTTAACAAAGTAGTTAATTAATATATTTAGCAAATGCTTATGGAACACTATGTGCCAGACACTGGTATGAAGGACACAGCATAAACAAAAAAAAAAATTCACACCATCATGGAACTGACATATTTGAAGGAGGATAGAGATTTTTAAAACATACAACAAATAACAAGATAATTGCAGATTTTGGTCAGTGAGTAAGTATTTTCTCTATCTATTGCTGTGTAACAAACAGGGATTCTGTAAGTCAGGAATTCTAAAAAGGCATAGTGGAGATGGCTGTTTGCTCCATGGGATGACTTGAATGCCTGAGAGATAAAAGAGCTGAGGCTGGAGGATATACTTCCAAGATAGCTTGCTTACCTACATATCTCCTGTCAGGACTGAGATGGCTGAGGCTCAGACAGGCTCAGTTGGGATGTGAACATGTGGCATTTCCAACATGTTAAGATTTAAGCAGAGAATTAAGACAGGATGTTATGATACTGAGTGACAGGGGGATTAATCTGAAAAGTGTTCGAGGAAAGCTTCTCTGAGGAGTTAAGGAAATAAAGACCTGAAGATGGATAAGGATCCAACCAAATGAAGATGAAGGAGGAGAATTCCAGTCAGAGCTAGTGCAAAAGCCCTGAGGAGAGAACATGGAGCACAGTAGAATATAGAATAAGATAAGGCCATTGGTGTGGACAGGGACCAGGTGAAGAGTGGCTTTCTAAGCCAGGTTAAAAAGACACAGACCTACTAGAGAATGGACTTGAGGATATGGGGAGGGGGAAGGGTAAGCTGTGACAAAGCGAGAGAGTGGCATGGACATATATACACTACCAAACAAATAGATAGCTAGTGGGAAGAAGCAGCATAGCACAGGGAGATCAGCTTGGTGCTTTGTGACCACCTAGAGGGGCGGGATAGGGAGAGTGGGAGGGAGGGAGATGCAAGAGGGAAGAAATATGGGAACATATGTACATGTATAACTGATTCACTTTGTTATAAAGCAGAAACTAGCACACCATTGTAAAGCAATTATACTCCAATAAAGATGTAAAAAAAAAAAAAGTAGGGATCTAATTATTGATCCATGGGAAGCCATTGGAAAGTTTTGAGTAGGAAAGTGATAGAATATTAAAATAAAAGAAACAAAATAGAAGAAAATGAAGAAACACAATAAAAGGAACAAGAACAAAATAGAAGCCCACCTCAATTTTTCTCTGACTACATTCACTACAATCCACGACTAGTATCTTCACGGTGACTCCTAATTACTGATTTTCTTTGCGTCTTATTTTGATCATCTATGAAATAGAACATTTAAACCTTTTTCCTTCTCTAACAATATACATAAACTATGTTTATAAAATTAATATTCATCTAAAATCAGGATAGAAAATTTAGGGGCTGCTGAATCTCATAAAATGATATTGATTTCACTCCAAATCTAGTCAAAATTTCATTCATGTATTATTCATTTAGGCATCTATTTACTTATCTATCTTTCCAATGATCACCAGGTATTAATAAATGCCAACAACACAAAAATGATTGTAACATAGTTTCTGTTTTCATGGTATTCCCATGACACAGAGTAATTTTTTGTTGTTTGTTTGTTTTTTTGGTAAAAATTTCTATTGGGACACAAAGGAAGAAAAGCAGTATCCAATACTACAATGTAGAAAACATTGAAAACTATTTATCAAGTTATATGCCCTGGGAAAATGAACTTAAATTAATTGAAGTGGAATTTGTGTCAGCTATTTACGTCTTGACCTAAGTAACTCTTGTCATACTCAGAAAACATTGCATTTGGGTACTTCTATCAAGAGTCACTTAAACAAACTGAAAATGGAAGTCCTCCTTATGTTCTTTCTCTGCAGAATGTTTGTCCATCATCAACAGTCCTCAGGAGCTGGATTCCTTCCACATGAAAGGAATTCCAAAACTCAACACATTCCTTAGCTTCCAAAGCGGAACCAAAACTTAGACAATTGTTCCAAATGAATGGTGCATACACACACACACACACACACACACACACACACACACACACACACACACACATACAATTTGCAGAGAGAGAACTAGTGAGAAATGCCTTGGTAATTACTTCTTTCAGTTTGCTGTTATCTTTTATCTTGCATCTCACTTGAAAATATCTAGTCTTTTCAAGGTAAATATATTTGTTCAGACTTAAAAGACAATGATTTTAAAGCTAAGATTGACCAAAAGAAATATTTCATACTTGAAACTCTGTTTTATTGGTTCTCCATAATCTAATACTAGCTTTTCATATGGAATGGATCATCTCATTATTACATCCAACCCAAAGTCAGGGGTGATGTCAAAGTCTCAAACTCAAGATCATTAGAAATCAGTCATTCATTTTTGATTTTTCTGAATCAGATATTTAAATATTTGGAACTATGTTTTTTTTCTATACTATACCAAAAACATAGCAACAGAATTTATGCCAGTACCCATTCTTCTATAACTTACCTTCTATAACCTACACAGATACACATTCTCACATTAAATATTTCTATGAATAGTCATAATAATCATGTTATCCCATTTTCTCTCTCTATGGCCATATTACCTAATGGTTTATAACATGGTGTTCAGAGTCAAATATCTGGGTCCTAATCTTGTCTCCACATTTGTCATGTGACCTTGGACAGAACCTGTGTGTCTCAGTGTTAGAATGAGAATATGATACCTATATTAAAAAATTACTAGGAGGATTTTGTTAGTATACATGAAATAATTAGAAGTGACTCAGACACTGTTTATTTTTCATCAATACAGTATACCTAGGAACTCAGTTTTTTTGGTTTGTTTGTTTTTGTTTTGTTTGAGGAGCTTATTTCCCTTCCTAGTGTCCTTGTCTACTTTTTTTATTTCCAAACCTAGAATTGTAACCTCTCATCCTTGAGAACATATCTTCATTACATCCCATAGTTAAAAGCCACTGACAGCGTCCCACAGAAGTTCAAGTTTTTCCTGCAAATGAGAGGAACTGAGGAATAAAGTGAATGGGGAGGCACTCTAGCATTAGGTGTTCAGAGTCTCCAGAGGACTAGGAACTCTGTAATATTAACCCATGGTCTATTGTCATAGAGGTTTATGACCACATATCATAAAGACTTTCAGTCCATGCATAGATTCATCAATTTAACATTAAGGCCAGAGCAATGGGAGAGATAAAAACATAAAAATAACTATTGACTCTAACAAACTTTTAGGTGACTGTGTGTAGAAGAAGGGCAGGAAAGAGAATGATATATCAACTACTTAAAAATTATATTATTAGTTATCTTCTCAGGGAATCCTGGAAAAATGAGAGGCAAGAAAAAATAGGCTTGTAGAGATAGGAACAGGGTAAGGAAAATTAAAATATCAGATGAATAAAAAGATTTCATGAACTAATCTGTGGATTGAGGAACAGCAGAAGGACTCTAGATGGAGAGGTAGGGAGGTTGTGATGGGAGCGAATTAGGTCTCAAAAATATAAATGGTGCCTCATTTAGGAGGGTCAACACTACAAACCAGGCTCTCTTAACTCAGTCATTAGAGTGAAGACAAACTTAGAACACAAAGTTAGAGCCTGTTATTTTGGTGACAGCTACTCTAACCTTGTTCAGGATCCCAGAGAAGTTCAGCCACTCCTACTTTCAAAACAGATTTCAGTTTTACTTTTTGGCAGCCTGTGAAGTATGAGACAGTACCATACAATGTCTTCCATAGTGACGCTGACCAGGATAAAAACAAGTTGGCTAGGAAGCCAGTATTTTTCTGGGGCTAGGACATAATTAGTCACTAATCACAGATTAATACATGTGGCAGAGATTTTGAGAACAAATTCTCCACCAAAGCTTGTATTGGTCAACAAAGATGCAATAATTGAGGCTTCAGCTCCACACATTTGGATGGTCTGAAGTCAGATTCCCAGTAAAGAAATTAGTCTATTATCACAATTTACCTGCCTAAATTTGAGATCATCAGCCTGTCATCAACCAAAACATCCTACGTCAGCTTCTGTGTCCTCTTCTCAGTCTTCTAACTGAAGAATGGGCCAAGAAGTGGGTGCTAGAGCATGTACGTATTTGATTTATCTATACATTTCTAGTACCCAACACAATGTAAGCAGAGAGAAAGTATTCAATGCAGTTTTGTTGACTGAGTGAATTAATGAATATTCAAATTGATTGTTGAGAAGGTGAAAGAAAGAATGATTCAATGACAGAGTGAATGAAAATACAGTAGGTTTGTCAAAGATCTTTGGTGAAATAATGAATAAATGAATGAGTCAATTAATGAGTAATGCATTAATTCCATAATAACTGTTCCTGGTAGCAATTATGCTATGGAGAAAAAACTCAGCGCTTTGTATATTTAAGTCAGGTGCAGTCAGCTGACTTCTTTTGTTAAGTATGCGTTGGGTTCTGCTTATTTTTCTGTCTCACTGAAGAAAACTTTGTTGTAGAAGCTAGCTTTAAATCGATCCTTGAGGAAGGCCATCCAAAAATAGCCCCGCATGAGAAGTTCAGCATGCTGTTTCTTTCACTTCCCTAGGCTACTCCCCTATGAAAAATATTTTGATTTAGTTGGTTCATCTCATGTGATGGCAGTATGAATGATCACTTCATAGCGGACATCAGCAAAAGGATAGGAATCTACCATTAAGACAGAGTGAAACTGAAACTATTTTAGCCTCCCTCTACTTTCGTTGAAGATAAATGATTATGATGTCAGTGCAATTTGAAAGAATATTAAATCAGAGGCTGAAAATACCTAGCAGTTTCAACTCCCTCATATCACAAGGCCTAGATTTTCACAAACTCTAAAAATTAAGATGATTCTCTCATTCTCAAAATCCAAATGGCTTTTCTGTACCTAGTTTCAGGACCCACTGAAAAATATCCTCTTCATTTATGATGGTTTTACGCTTACAATTAACTATGTAATTTGGTTTTCTTCCAGATGCCTTCCAAATATAACTCAGATACATAGAACATACCATACTCTAAACACTCACCAAAGAAGGAAACAAATACACAATATTAAGTACATGACTTCTGCCTTCATGTGGCTTTCAAGGCTTTTCCATTATACTCTTAGATGATTGCCACAGAATTTCTTTTCAGATCTCTGAGAAAAGTGTTCAAGGTGATGGGAATTGGAGAGAAGAGAAATTAAGTCTACCTTCCTTAGAAGAGTATACAGGGGTTGAAATTTGTTGCATGCCTATTTGTGTCAGTACCTGTGATAGACTAAATAATGAGCCCCCCAAAGATGTCCACATCCTTACTCCCAGAACCTGTGAATATGTTGTTTACACATCAGAATGGACTTTGTAGACGTGATTCAGTTAATGATCTTGAGGTGGGTAAATTATCTTGATGGGTCCAATGCAATCACAAAGTTTCTTATAAGTGGAAGGTAGGAGACTAGAGAGGGAAACAAGCAATATGATAAGGGAAGCAAAGACTGGAGTGATGCAGCCACAGCCAGACAATGACAGATGACAGCCTATAAAAGTTGAAAGAAGCAAGGAATGAGTTCTCTCCTGAAGGTTTCATTTGAAGCATCTTTGCTGACCCCTTGATTTTTAGCTCTGTAAGACTGATTTTTGGACTTCTGATCTCCAGAACTGTAAGAGAATAAATGAATGCTGTTTTACCACTAAATTTGTGATCATTTGTTACAGAATTAATAGGAAAATAATTGAGTAGTTTTGCATTATCTTATGAAGGATTCATAACACTACAATGGGGAAATACAGTCTCCATTTTATAGGGACACCCAAGGCTTGGAGAGGTTCACCCACATTCTCATTGCTAAATTGTAGTGGGGTTTGGACTTGAATCCAGACTTGCCAGCCACTAAATCCTATAATTTTTCAACAGGACTATGTACCCAATAATTTGGTCCAGATTTTCCCTTCTTACCTACCAATGTCAACCAGATAGATTGTTCCTGCATATGAGTTACCTAGGAGTACATTCTGCCTCATAGACCATTATTTCGATTGGATGAATACTATGTTGTGTGGATTATCCTGAAGTATTGCTTTAATTTATAGTGTCTTCCTTCACCAACAAATTTTGGGATTATTTGCTTTGCAAGAAGAGAAAGGGAATAAACAAGAAAGTGAAAGTCAGGACAAACCTCACTGTGTGAATCGTGACCCAGAATCAGTTTTCCAGCAGCATCAGTCTGGAGGAATGCATGGAGGGCTTTTATTTTTCCTTTACAACTTCGGCAAGATGTTCCTCCAACACCCAGCCCCTTCTGCAAAAAAAAAAAAAAAAAAAAAAAAAAAAAAAAAAAACACTCCCTTTGAGGGATGTTTGTAGAAATGATTGAAATGGATCCCTACTCCCTGAGCTACCAGGGAACTGTCCATAATGTCTCTAAGGGCAGTTTGGCTTTCTTCCAGAAGAGATGCTATCTGATTTACTGCAGTGCCTACCGTGATGCCTGCATGGCTCTACTTCCCACCTGACCAGTGGGAAACATCTGCAAGAGAGTGCCTCCCTTGGCAATTCATTTCAGTGGGAGAGAGGAGACCAGTCCAACAGCTGTCTTTCTTATCTGTTACTGATGTGCACAAGAATGCACGTTTCTCGGTTGTTGTTTGTCAGAGGCTTTCAAGCGTGTACGTCGTTCCCGTCCTACTCCTTGTTTAGATTCTTCTGCAACTCATTTAGGATCCTCAAAAAATAAAAAGAATGCCCCCTTCATGTTGCTCAACTAGAGGATGTTAAAGCAGATACACATTTTATAGATTAGTCTCTCCTAATATATTTCCACTGGTTTCATTATTAAAATGAATTCATGGGGAACAGAACTAAAAAACGTGGATGTATAGCATTTCAGCCACTATCAAACAGGTGATGAGACTTATGGTCTCTGCAGAAGTGAAATCAGGGTGCAAAGAAATGCAACAGTAACTACCGTTTCCTTTATATTTTTCTTCAATCAGTTTTCCTACTTCTCCCCCTGCCATCAAATGTTTTCATTCAGAGTGAATAAAGCAGTCTTCAGCAACTTTTTAACTTATACCTTGCCTGTTTGATCACTTCTAAACTTGGCTTATGAGAAATCTGGGGTGGGGGGGAAAGTAAAACAAACCTCTAGAATAACTATCTCTAGCCTATTGTTCTTTTCTCATTTGTGAAATTCTAGTTAGCTACTGAACAGAGGAGGAGTAAAAAGGAGAATCTGTGAAGCATTTTAGGGAAAGCTGGAGGAAGACTTTACAAAAATAATGTGAATTTGGGGAGAATATGCTGGTGAGAAATATATAGAGGACAGAGAGTACAAATATTTTTTAAGTTTTTACAAATGAGAAAGTACCATTAATTGCTTTGATTCCTAATACTTAAAATATGAAGAGGGAAAATTTGTGAAGAGAGTAAAGATAATCAAAACATACATGCTTATGTGCATTATAATTCAGGTGTTTCCATAACAACTGAAAAGAAATAGATATTGAAGATCGACACTGATTTTTCCAGAGAAGAAAAATCCAGTGAGGTGGAGTTTGTTAGAAGATGATTCTGGAACATTTAATGACAAAACCATGCCCATTTTTAATCAAAATTGAAGAAGATGATAATGTGTACATTTGAGTAAGACTTTGGAGAACATGTTGTGAATAAACTTATATTATGAAGCTTGAAAGTTTTCAACTCTTCCATGACTTCTCAATAGAACAAAAAACTACTTTTACCTGTTTTGCCATGTCATAGACATATCCATTTAGGTCCTACTGGACTATATTTAGTTGCCTAGGTAGCTTCCACAGCCCCACCTGGACCCCTTATTACATTCTTACCTGGTGAATCCCGATCCATTTTCTCAGTCCCTGTTTCAAACCTAACTTCTTCCATATAGAGGTCTCTCCTTCCTTAGAGATCCAATATACGCTGTAACAATATATCTCAAAAATAGTGCTTAAATAAATCTACCTTGAATTATATTTATCTATATATTTATACTTTCTATTGGTTGGCAAACTCCTTGAGAAGATAAATTATGCCATTTTTATCTTATATCATCTCAAGTAAATGCTACAATGCCTAGAAGAGAGACGACAAAAAATAAATACGTATTGCAAAATGGTAAATTCTTAGATTTTGTTTTTGACTTCTCATTACCTAATTACATATATATTGTTGAGTATAAGACAAGTGATGGAAAGGAGCAACTAAAAATAATAATAGCCACTTTTTTTAACTATTATGCTCAAGGCTCTATGATAATCTATTTGTTACCTCATCTAATTCTTACAACGATTATTCATTCTTTCAAGAATAATTTGAGTACCTACTATGTGCAAATCCAAGTATACCTTACATTCTTAATTTGCATATGAGCAAAATGAGACCTAGAAAAGTTAAGGTCACAGAGCTGTAACTAGAAAGATCAGGATTCAAACTTCAGTATGTTTTAATCTCAATCTCCCAATCTTTTTATTAAAGGACCTAATTAGAAATAAACTATTCTTAACTGAAACAAAGCAAAGAGAAGATAACTTGAAAATTTATTCCTAACCCATCACAGGCACATTGATTTATATTTCCTTTCTAAAGACATAAAAGGAAAAATATTCTGAAACATCATTCAAAAATGTCTATTGTTTTTAATTTCTGTTCAATTGCTAGAATATGTTTTACATACAACTAATTATAAATCCTTAATAAACTATTAGTCAATCCCTTCTTACAACTAAGAAAGAAGAAAATGTGATCACCGTTCTCTGATTTAATGACTTTGATTTTTTGTTTTAAGACTTTTTCATTTACATAACAGAAACCCAACTCCAACTATCTAAGCAAAAAGAAAAGTAAAGAAAAGAGATGGTTTGTTTGTTTATGGAACCAAAAATGTCCAAGGTAAATTTGTTTTCGGCACAGTTAACACCCAGGGGTGCAAATGCATCGAGTCTTGGTGCCTCTATTTTTTATTCATTTTTTCTCTCTCTCTCTTAATCAGTTTTTATCTTTTTTTATGTCTTCACTTTGATCACCTTTCTCTTCATTCCATTCTCAAACAAGCTTTCCCTGAATTTAAGAAGGTGGCTACCAACAAATCTAGAGTTACAGTCAATACTCTTAGCAATAGGATAGAAGAAAGCAAGCCTCTTGTTATTTAGCTCAAACAAAAGCCCATGAGAATGCAGTTGATTCTTTTCATTTGTGTTAGTTACGTTCCATAAAGTTGCAACAAACACTGAATTAACACATATTGAGCCATTGTTCCTAGGCAAAATACAGAACTACAGGTTTAATTTCTCATGAGCCCCTGGTCACAACATTCCCATAAACCAATCAATGCATAACCTTGTTCTATGTATGTTTCTGTTTAACCCAACATTATTTAGTATGTATTCTTGATGTATTAACATTAAACTCATGTCTAGCAGCACTACATCTCATACTTGAATGAAGCTTATCTAATGCACATATTTTCTCCATAAGGCATAATATCACAGCCTTCCTACTGCTGGGGAACCCTTGGCAGCACCTCAGCTATGGCTTGGGGTCATTTTAAACAGTAAAATTACCAAAAAAAAAAAAAAAAAGCACAGAAATGTGAAAAAAAAAACCCACAAACCTTGGCACTAGATAGACCTCAAAAAGGACACTTGTTTACAATAGTAAAGCTGAAACGAAAAGTCAGAGCTTCACTATGTTTAAATTTAGCTGGGAATGTATACATTGGGTGACTTAAATATTTTGCTGTTCTGAGCTGTGAATGACTGGAAAGTCATTGTGCATATTCATTTGGGGATTACAACTACTTTTAGCAAGTAGAAGTGTTCACAAGTACAAAGTCTATGAATAATGGGGATGGACTCTTAAGTCTTATTGGCTGTGTCTGGCTAAGCCTAAGTCACCTACCTACTCCTGGACCAAAAGAATGATGTTTGTTTCCTCTGAGCAACATGGACAACTGAGTCAATTCAGGATGGTTGACTAGGGAAAATATTGTGTTTGCCAAAAGGTTCTTTTGGGTTTTTCCATAAGATGTTACGGAAAAACCCGAACGAACTTTTTGGCCAACCCAATAGATGGGATTAGTGAAAGAAGGGGAAATAGGAGAATGGGCAAGGAAAAATATCTAGATATCCATAACACTTCCTTTCAACCTACCTCTTCCTAGGTAAGAGAGTTCTTAAGACTTCTATCATTTTAAAATTCTCTCCCCTTAGCTTCTAGCTTTCTTCATGTGTAATTGATTGGCTATATGTCTAGGGATGCATGCAGAAAATGTATACCCCAGGTACTATTTATTAATAAGTATAAAACCACCAAACTATCCCATATAATAGTATATATATTTATCAAAGTTTATTCATAACTTTCCTTAAAAGGCAAAATTTATTTTGGGATGATTCTGTTCTTATTTCCTTCATTGGAAACTAATAACTGGTAAAATTACTGAGGAGTAGAGTTTTTTTCTTAACTTAAAATAATTGATTGCCATGTACTTATGTCAGGCCAAATTCACCTTTATTTTTTAAAGAGAGAAAAATGTTTATTTTGCCTTATCGTGTCTCAGATCTTACACTTGTTGCATTTACAAGTGTTACTTTTTTGTGATCAGAAACACTTCTTCTCAGGTAAGGGAACTGAGGCTCAGCTTATTGAAGTAATTTTACTCATTTATATAATGATTCATTTAGTTCTTATTGAGCATCTTCTTAATGTGCTAGGTCTGTCATTGGTGTTGGACACTCAGTGCTCCCCAAAATAGAGAGGTAAACAGAGGGTTAATTAATGCATTCACTCAAGAAATAATTAATTCATAAAAGTATCTTTATGCTAACATTGGACTAGCTCAGAGGAAAATAAAAGCCCTGCCTTTATAGACGGTGAAGTCAAGCAAGAAATACTTCAGCACAATATGAGAAGTGCTGTTCCAGAGGTGAGCACAGTTCACGTCAGTAGCCCACATACAGAAGCAGAGATGAGGGTAGGTAAAGAATGACATTTAGTGACATCTTGAAGGATGAGTAAATGTGTCTGAGGTGATCAAGACGTTTGGAAGTCATCATAGAAGCTTACTAATATTTGATTGACTTTAGTCCTTTGGACACATTGAGGATGGTATTTCTCTTTCCTATTGACCTCAAGCCCTGTGAAATGTGAGTGGAAGAGGTACTTCTAGTCAAAAGCTTTGAGAATCAGCATGCTGGGGTTACATCAGCTGCTCCCATGCACTGGGATCAGGACTTCCCATGGGAATTCAGGGCTTCTTAACCACTGCTCATCAGAATAATAATTCCCTAGGATATCAATTAGTATTTTGGACAAAAGGGTTCTGAGATCAAATAAAGGCCAAAATCATTGTGTTACAGTGGTTAAATGTGTACCTTTACCATTGTATTTCCTGGTATTCACAATATGCTAATGAATCTTATGAAGTTACAACAGGAAGATCAAATATGTAGCACATGATTTTACCCAGGTCACTAAATCCAATAGATACTTTCCAGTCCTTACATTATTGGACTTCTGAGGAATATTTGACACTGTTGCTCTTCTTTCCTAAGATGTTTTGTTTCATCCATTCATCCAAGTACCAACTCTTACACTCTGTGTACAGATCACGTGGCATGTGCTGAGCCCTGCGCTGATCACTGAAGATAAGGCAGAAATATATAGGCGAGATCCGTTCTTTCATGGAGCTTTTGTCTACTGGTGGAGATAGATTTTACACAGCAAAAATTTCCTTAATTAAGTTCAAGGTAAGTAATCTTGAAAGGGAGAATCTTATAACCAAGGAGATGGGTCTATCCAAAAGGATGATGAGATAGAATTACTGAGGAGTAGGCTGAATATGGGAAATAAAAATTATATTAGCATGCTTAGTGACTAGTCCATAGTGTCTACATATTTCTTAATGATTGAAATAATTATGCAACACATTTTACGTTCAATACTCTCCCTTAAATTTTCTGCAATTTGAAAAACAATACCCTGATTCACAATTTTCAAACTCCCTAATTTAAAAAGCAACACCCTATTTGAGTGATTTTCAAACTTTAATGTTAATAATGGATCATCTGAGCATCTTGCTAAACCTCAGCAAATCTAGGGTGGAGTTTAAGGATTTTTATTTCTAACGCTTCCCAGGTGAGGCTGATACTGGTGACCCCTGGAATATACTTGAGTTGCAATGTCCTAAACATTGACTTCAGACCTGGACATACAGAGCAGAGTGAACTCAGCATATTTCCTTCTCTATCAGTGGTTTTTTTTAATTGACTGCCCATAAAAATAATCTGGAGTGTTTTTTAAAAAATACACTGTCTATAATCCATTAGGATATTCGGAATCAATTGATCTGGAATAGGGTACGAGCACTGAAAGTCTGAAACAGCTAACCTTG
This sequence comes from Lagenorhynchus albirostris, assembly GCF_949774975.1. Taxonomy (NCBI): domain Eukaryota; kingdom Metazoa; phylum Chordata; class Mammalia; order Artiodactyla; family Delphinidae; genus Lagenorhynchus; species Lagenorhynchus albirostris. The sequence continues at coordinate 101,947,935 of NC_083098.1, read as the reverse complement.
TAAGCCTAATGAACAGCCATGGCTAACAGTCAGAGTTTTTATATAAAGGTACACCTCTGGATTGCTTGTAGTTAAATCCAGCCACCTTGCCCTCTCCCCTCACTCCTCCAGTCTCTGGCAGGCCCTTACTTACTTTGCTCATTAGCCCAGCTCCTGCACAGATGGTGTGGGTGGGCACGCTGATGACTTCCTTCACCATCCGGCTGCTCACTGCCTGAGGGTGCAGCAAATAAATGGTCTGTGCAGGTGTAAAGGGAAAGGAAGCTTGTCTTCTCTTGTGATACAGTCTATCAAAATCAAACCCCTTTGGCTGTCTTGCAAGGAAGTATACTTTGTCATGTTAATATGAAAGAGAGCAAATGACGTCTACATCTATTTACTTTCCTTTCTTCTTCTTTTTTCCTTTTTTAAAAAAAATCTTCCAGATGTTCAGAAGCTTGGCATTTAATATCCCATGTTTGACCTTTCAGTCTTCAGCCATCTGCCACAAAGGATGTTTCAGCAAGCTAATGTGAAGAGGCATTCAATAACAAATTAACTCAGTTGTGACACATTTTGATGACTCTAGTCAAGGTAAAAATTCCACCATCAATAGTAAATTAAGCAAGGGTTCTCAAGTATCTCCAAATTTTCTGATACCATCAGCCTCCTGCCACCATATGAAGACATGACTATATCTCAACATAGCCTATTAGGTCTTCCTCAAATTATACCCCTTCTCCCTTTCACTGGTACCAGGGATGGCCCACTTCTTATTTAGAAGCAAAACTGAATTTGTCCTATAAAGAGGTAAGAAATTTCCAGAAAATACATCAGCAGTAAGATTAATAACAAAATATTTATATTAATATTGAATATTAATATAGTAATATTCAAGTATAAGTTAGCTCAATTAATCAATAGAAAAATAATGCAAACAAGTTTACATTTTAGGGAAAAGGAAAACAAAACCATGAGAACAAGAAGAGTATTGCATCTTCCTCTGATAATTGCACTTGAGACCATCTGCTCATAATATCTATGTACCAGTAAATGTCTCATTGATAGTTCATTGCTAACATTGTCTCATAACTCCTTTTTCCTATTTTTTGGTCAAAGCTTCCTTCCTTTAAGACTGGGAAGTTTTATATTCTCTACTCGTTCTTTTTCCCCAACCTCCTGATTTGTCATTCTGAGCAATCAGAGATCTCACTAGATGTATTTGTTTTTTCTCTTCAACCAGTACACAGATCTCCTTCACTTTCAAGTGGATGCTGATACAACTCTCACCTCCCATATTCAACTTGAGGACAAGTACATTTCCAAATCATATATCTGGATATACGAGGAATTTAACCAGCATGGGGACTGTAGTGGGTAGGTGTGTACTAATGAGCCGCTGACCCATTGGGTGTAAGGAGAACAGTTCATGAGAGTGAGATCTTACAGACCTTTTGCTATTCAGAAAATAGTTTCCTGGCAGTAGGATGGGGTGCTAGTAAAGTTTCCAGGTTGGCCAAGGAATAGGGTCTCTCAGTTCAGGGTTCACCACTGACATATGTGAGTCTTTTTCTTAACTCTCAAGCCTTGTTTGTTTCAGAGTTTAGAACCCGAGCTGAAGACTAAGAGTTCCTCAGTCATCCTCGGTCTGTGCTCTAGTTAGTGGGAATTCCTCCTCAAAACCAGAAAGGTGTTGATTAATAGTCTTAGTTTGCAGCTCAATTGCTATTTTGAGCATTTTTAGTGGGACTTAATGTGCAACTTACTGGTAAATTAGAAGTTGAATAAAGCATTGTTGGGAGCATCTGTATTAACGGTTATCAACATAGGACACGTCACTAATCGTTGATCTGATAATGCCCATAAAGACTGGAAAACACTAAGAAATTCTTCTATAGATTTTCAAAATAATTAGTTGCCTCTCCATGAAAAGTCTCAAGGAATTCTTCCTCTGAAAGGACATTTCTCCCACCACATAAACTCTCCCTGGACTCATCCATCCTTCTGAAAATGGCTTCTATTCCTCTGAATTTCTCTGTAGAAACCTTTTCTCCAGTTGGGTTAGCTTATTGTATTAACATAGCTTTATATATACAGCTTGAACTAGAATAAGGGTTTGAATCTGGATTTGAATCCTTTTTGGATGTGTGCAACTCCGGACAAGTTTCTCATTTAATTATTCTTCTGTGAAATGGAAATAAGAGCACACTTTAACTCATAATGTCATAATGTTGCTATAATTATTAAATTGTAGAGGTATAGATACATCACCTTGTGAGTCCTAATAACCATCAGCTATGATCATTATTATCATTGTTGTTATTATATTTTCACACTATCTGTGGCACAATCATTGTCTTAAATCTTCAACAGGCCAGCATGATTTTGAAACACATAAATAAAGATTGTAGCAATTTAAAAGATAAGCAACTACATTTCTTTAGATGGAGGAAGATTTTTTTAATGCATAAGAAAAATAGTACGTGTACTAAATGCTTAAACTACTTTTATCAAAAAAGAAAAAAATCGACAGATATAGATTGATCAATGAATGCATACAGGGCTTCCCTGGTGGCTCAGTGGTTGAGAGTCCGCCTGCCGATGCAGGGGACGTGGGTTCGTGCTCCGGTCCGGGAAGATCCCACATGCCGCAGAGTGGCTGGGCCCCGTGAGCCATGGCCGCTGAGCCTGTGCATCTGGAGCCTGCGCTCCGCACGGGAGAGGCCACAACAGTGAGAGGCCCACGTACCGCAAAAAAAAAAAAAAAAAAGAATGGATACATACATACAACCATAACTAGGAAAATGTTAACATACTTATCCCTGCATGCCAAAATTATTTCCTTTTCTTGTTCTATAGTTCAGGATTCTCCTACTTTTATCAGTTTAAGTTACTTTTGGAATAAGATAAATATAATGTATGTTACTTAAGAAAGAAATAGCCTGATTGTTAGATATACTCATTGCATTAAAAATTTTATCCCAATTTTATAGTATCCATATCAGAATCACAACACCTCCACCAGGAAGCATGATAAATTTTTTAAAATGTCAAGCCTCTACAAGGAAACTCTGCAAAGCAATGGCCCTCTTTTACACCTGTTCTTCTTTCCCCTGAACAGGTCAGGATCCTCTAGCCAGCTGACAACTGCCTGATTCCCTTCAGAAGTATTTCAAGTTCACCAGCAATCACTAATCAGTGGTTACCCCCAGTAAGTGTCCCAAAATGGGGATTTATAGTACCAAACTTTGTCTGAGCCAGACTCTCCACAAGTCATAAAATCTGAGTTCTCTTCAATGTTCTTCTGAAAACTTTCAGAACATCTTATAGGGATAGTCATTTTCCTTTTAGATTCCTCATGACTACTGAGTGATTCACTCTTTTCCTTCTCTTCTCTTCCAGTTCTCTTCAAGAGAGAGGATACTGACATGGACAACAAGAGAGCTCATGACTAAGGCACAACTACCCCTAACAAAGTTGCCAACACCCAAGGTCAAAAGGTTTGTGCTCACATGATTGTGACACTGTTGAGGCCACCTCGTTCCACTGATACTGCTGGTGGTGTGTCATATCCCCAAGGCATGGCTGAGATTACTGAGACAACATCCTCTTGTAAACCACTGTAAGCAGATTGGCTCAGAGACCAATCTGAATGCTGGTTATTTTGCAGTTCTAAGAAACCCTGTCTAGTTCTGACCACAATTTTTATAGCTTGTATACTTCTTCACTTTCTCTTATTTAAGGATAAATTATTCCTGGACAGCTTTTGGATCCCTCTTCTAAATAGTTTCCTAACAGCCACATTTGCCACCACCAATCCTGGCCAATTGGCATGCCAGATATTCCTAATTATCAGGGAACATCTAACAAATATCCATTATAGATGTTCCTAAAATTAAGCCAGACTAAGGCAGTGGTGCCTTAGTCATGAGATTTTAGATAAACTAGAAGTATCCACAAGCCCAGTTATCAGTACAATCTTAAATTGCATCAGTGTAATTAGAGTTTTAAAATGCACAGACATGGATGGTGTAGTTATTTATTCATTCTGGTGTGGTGTACCAGAAAGAACAGTGAAGTGAAAAATCAAGAGATGGATTAAGACCTATTGGTCCCTGAATTACCTTTATAAGCTTGGGCAAGTCTCAAAATTCCTAGCTCATTTGAAAAATTAGGGAGTCAAACTCAAAATCTCTAAGGTTTCTTCCAAGGTTCTTTTTAGGTCCAAATGAAAACACTTTAAGAGACCCTGTTTTGGGGGAGCAGCAGTGAGAAGGTACTTGACAACAGAATTTAGGTGCTGTTATTTATTGCATCAGTTTGCATGATCTGTGTTAGTATAACTAAGATGAGGAAGCTCACCAGCCAGATGTTGTATGACACTCTTTCAGATTGTTGTTTCAAAGTTTGTAGGTGGAAAGAGGCTTTAAAATTGCTTTCAAGTTATGTTTCTATCTATACAAAAGAAAAAGGTCTTCAAAAGAATACCAAAGTCTGAGAACTGTCACAATGAAATTTAGCAAGGATTGCAAGCAAAACAGTTCAAGATTACAATATAAAGTAGAGAGGCAAATTCAGAGAAGAAAAAGACATTTATAAATTTAGTAGGAAACTCAGCCACATTTTATTCAATGAATATAAACATTTTGGAAAAAAGAAAACTCCTACTGAGATTCAAATTACATAGACAGAGAAATAAAGAGAACATGAGTTTTTTGCGGGCCTTCTTACTAAGGTAAATGCAAATGTCACTACAAAATGTCTGTGTTGGTAAAGGGATTATGCAGGCTATGAGCATTTTTTTCCCCTAGCATATACTACTGAATTTGAAAACAAAACTGCAATTACAATTCAAGTTGAAGAATGAAAAATTTTCCTACCTGGAAACAAGATTAATCTCTTTGACTCTTTGATCAGAATACAGATTTATAAGAAGAAAATGTAATACACTTCTGATAAGAAATTAGGGATGATGAATGGGGGGTCATTAGCATTTTGGGGGTTCCAGGAAGGCATATGTTTCAAGATGAAGTAAACTTTATTGAAGCAAGATAATTTAAGAAGTAAACTTATTAGCTAGATTTGAATTTATTTGCAAAGTACTTAAACTTCCTAGTAACAAAATCCCAGTTCTTGCACTGTTACAATAGCAATTTAGAACAAGTTCTTCTTGTCTTTATTAGGTACTTGACAAAAACACAGGGTAGCCTATAAAGCTCCATAAAAGCAGGGAGAATGTTGTTTATATTTTCCATAAAGCTCTCAGCTCACTATGAATGCTAAGTGGATGCTGAATCTGAGTCATAAAAATGCCTCTCTAATGAGTACTAAAGAATTCCCAGAGTAAGATCATGCCTTTGTAACCAGTGTCAAACATCAAACTTTCCTGCCTTTGTATCAAAATGGTTCTCAGAAGCTCTCTGTGCATAATCCTTTATCATCCACAAACCAAGTACTCAGTAAATGTTGATTAAATTAATCTGAGAGTTTTGTTGAAAGAAGATAGTCAAAACAAATAAAAAACAAACAAACAAAAAAATCAGAGGTCTTAGTAGACCCCAGTGATCAGAACCATGTCTTAGTCTAATTAGTTTCCCTCTCTCTGGACAACTATGTCATACTTCCCCTTCTCTCTTCAAGCATCCAACATTTTGGCTCAATCCTCACTTTCTGCTGATGACCTATTTGACTTAGAACTAGTCTCACCATTCCATTAACCACATCAGGATTATTATATCAATTCAACATATTCTGTCATCTCTCCTAATACCTTTGATAAACTTTCCCCTCAAAGACATTGCTCCAGACGTTCTTCCCTCAGTCCCACACCCAATTTTCTCTGTCTCCTGGTTCACTCCTATCAGCATACTAACATGTTATTACTCATCCTACCTTAAAAAACAAAACGAAAATCTCTCTACTTCTCTGAACCCTACTCCTCCAGCTACAGTCCCTCTGTCCCTTTCTCCTATTGCAGCAAAGCTCCTTGAAAGAATTGCCTATGTTTGCGTCTCTAATTTCTCTTCTCCATTTTCTTTTGAACCCGATCCAAATAGGTTTTTGCCTCTACCATTCCACAGAGCCTACTTTGTCAACGTCACCATGGCTTTCATATTGTTAAGTCTGGTGATCAATTCAGTCCTCATCTAACTTGACCTGTCAGCATCATTTGAGAGTCACTCCCTCTTTCATCTTTTATTCACTTTCTTCCTTTATCCTCACTCTCCTCACATCACTTCTACCTCATTGGCCATTTTTGAAAATCTCCTGTTCTGGTTTGTTCTTTTCTCTCTAATCACTTAAAGTAGGAGTATCCCAGGGCAAAATTACCTGGCTTCTTTTCTTATTTATCTATGGCCCTTCTTGGTGGTCTAATGCAGTCACCGATGACTACTACATGTCTATCTCTGGCATGGTATTTCCATCTATTATATATATATATATATATATATATATATATATACACACACACATATATATACATATGCATACGTATATATATGAATTGATATTTCTACATAGATGTCTAATTTACACCTCAAAATTAACATCCCCAAAACCAAAATCTTATTTTCCACACTCCTGCTAGCTGCCAAAATTTTGTTTCTTAGATAAAAAGTTTGGAATTTTTCTTTATTCTTCTATTTCTCTTATACCCCATAGTTTTATCAATTAACAATTTGTGTTGTCTCTACTTTAAAAACATACCAGACGGGGAGGGGGAAGGGTAAGCTGGGACGAAGTGAGAGAGTGGCATTGACATATATACACTACCGAATGTAAAATAGGTAGCTAGTGGGAAGCAGGTGCATAGCACAGGGAGATCAGCTCAGTGCTTTGTGACCACCTAGAGGGGTGGGATAGGAGGGTGGGAGGGAGGTAGAAGCAAGAGGGAAGAATTATGGAGATATATGTATAGCTGATTCACTTTGTTACAAAGCAGAAACTAACACACCATTGTGAAGCAATTATACTTCAATAAAGATGTTAATAAATAAATAAATAAATAAAAACATACCAGAATCTGACTGCTTCTTACTACATTCATATTTAACTGCCCTGGTCCAAGTTACTCAATCCTCACAACAGGATTATAACAGCTTTCTAACTTGTCTATTCTTATCTATCACAGTCTATTTTTAAAACAGTAAGAAGAGTGATTCTCTTAAAATTTAAGTCATATCATGACTCCACTCAGAAATCTGCAGTAAATACTGTTATGGCTCTCTATCACTGCCTAACAAATTACACTAACATATCATGGTTTTAAACAACATATTTTTAAATTATCTCTCATGGATCTGTGAGTTGACTAGTCTCAGCTGAGTGGCCCTGGCTTGGGAGGTCTTTCCTGTGAGTGCTGAATTCTAACAGAGTGACTGGGGCTGGAGTCACCTGAAGGCTTGACTGGGCTGGATATTCAAGGTAACTCTTCCACATGGCTGGCAGGAGATTCTGGCAAATGACTGGGAGCTCAGCTAGCTGTCAATCAGGTTGCTTATATACAGTTTCTCCATGAGGGTTGGGCTTCTGAGAGCATGATGCCTGGGTTCCAAGAACAAGTCTTCTAAATAACAGGACATGGGAGCTGCAAGTCTGTAAAAACCTGGGCCCGGAAATTGGCACAATGCCACTTCTTCTGTGTTCTGTTGGCAAAAGCAGTCAATAAGCAGTCACCCAGATTCAAGGGAAGGGGACGTACGTGCAACCTTACAATGGAAAGAATGTCAAAGTTTCTGTGACCATGCTTAATCTGCCATAGCGTCCCTCATTCATAAGAAAAAGCAGCATTCTTACAGACGTCTTCAAAGACCTACACAATAAGGACTCTAGTTACTTCTCTGAACTTATCTTCTATCAGCTTCCATTATGTCACTACACTCCAGTTGCACTCAGCTTCTAGCTATTCCTCAAAGACTCAATGTCCTAATGTTTGTCATTTTCTCTTTCTATAATCTATAATCTTTCTATAATCATTTTCCCTCAGGTATTATACATATATATGGCTTGATCCTTCTTTTAATCTCTTTAAATATAACCTTCTAAGAAAGGACTTCCCTAGCAAGCCTATATATATACACATGTATATATAGGCCTATATATACATGTATATATATATATATGTACATACACACACGCACACATACACACACATATGAATAAAGTGTGTTTTTTTCTCTATCTCTTATCACTAGAAAGAAAGATCAAAGAGTGGGGACTTTTGACTGTTTTGTTTACTGCTGCACCTGTGGTTTTTTTAGAGTAGTTCTTGGAATATTGAGGAAGCTCAAAAAAGATTTTTTACGAAGGAACTTATGCTATATTTATTTAACTCTTAATAGTAGTTTTATTCCATTCTATTGCAGCAACTTAGGATTTTGCCTACTTGAGTCACTTTGGCTTCATTAAGGAACTGTTTGTGGAAGGGGTGTTCATCCCCCAATTACTCGATCACACTCAGGGAAGAATTTCTGGTACATTCAGCATTCAGAAGAGTGACCTTTCTGAACACATAATGGTTGAACTATCGACTATGACAAAATGAGATCTCATTCGAAAGCAAATGTGGCCGTAGAAGGTAATAAATGCACTCCAATACCACCTTGGAATTTGAAGAATCCAAATAATTGAAATGATTGCTTTGTAGAATTTTAAGGTCTTGGCATCTGCAAGCCTATTTCCCAGCATTTATATGTACATAGATTTAAATAAGGCTAAATGTTACAAGCTCAGAAGCCGTCCATTAAAGACATTTAGTTTCTCTCGACCTTTACTCTAGTTCTCTGTCCATTCATCATGTTATTTACAGCAAACAAATCTGAGCCTTGACAGGTGATCACTTTGAACCTTCATTGATGAGGCCCTACTAAGATTTCTCACAAGCTTGGCTTCACTTAAAAACTGCAAAATATAAAGAACTTGTTGAATTGCCATGTGTCCTTTTCACCATGGACATTAGTCATTATTAAAAATTGTAAATTTCACAGTTGATTAATTCAAATTCTGCTGTGGTTGATGCTGATTATTTTTCAGAGCTATGTTGTCAATACACCATTGTTGGAAACAGGTTCATTAGTTAACTTACTGATGGTGCAGCTATAATGTGGAACACAAAATGAAGATTTCCAAAGGCACTTTGCCCAAATGAAAGTTGGTCCTTGTTGATGTGATTTCAGCACTACAGTTAAAGAAAATTAGGGGAAACTTTGAGTGTAAATATGGTACTGAAGACAAAGTCACTGGGCTCTTAGCAACAAGGGTAGCTGAACCCAGGAAATTCATCCTACATTTTATCTGCAGATCAACATAGAACAGCTGCCCTGATATATCTGTGAAAGGGTACACCTATGCAGAGGCAGGGTGCAAGTTCAGCAGGAAAAAAGGGTGACCCTGCAAAGGATGTCATTCAAAATTGCTTTGAAGTATATCCAGGAACCTGCTAGTGTGTTGCTTCTCCTGGTATCAGGAGATGATTATTCACTTGACAGCAAATTCTAGGAACTGTTTAATATTCAGTAGGTCAAGATGTTTTGGAATCCTGCATTGATTATAATAATTATAATTCTGCTCACCTTTATGGAAGACTTACTCTGTGCCAGAACAGTCACAGAATCCAGGTACTATGCCATTAATCCTAAAACACTACCAGGTCCTTTAACTGTTCCTTCCAATGCATATTAATCTAGCTGTATCAGTCCCTCTCCACTACAACCACCAGCCAGCATTGTTTTTCACCTGAAGCATTTCTATAGCATCCAGGTGGCTCTCCCTGCTTCTATTCTTATACCACAATCAATTCTTTATATAGGAGAGAGATTGATATTTTCATATGGTCATAGATATATTATGTGTGATCTGTCCCCTGCCTACCCTAACAGCTTAATTTCATACCACTTTGCCCTTCAGTTTCTATATGCTAGTTACATTAGTCTTTGTGTGTGTGTGTGTGTGTGTGTGTGTGTGGTTCCTTGAATAGGCCTTGCCTTTTCATGACTTATAGACACTTCCTTACAGTAGGCATATTTTTCATACATTTTCTCTCCAATGCTATCTTGCATACTCCTGTTCTTCATTTCTCCCAATCTCATTCTTCCTGTTAGACACTTCCTCAACTTATATCTTTCATAACGTTTATTCTAATTAAATTTGGAGAATTTATTATACAATTATTTTGTTTCTATCTCTGATACACTAGAATGTAAGCTTCATAAAGGCAGGGACCACATTTTTGTTATTTTTTTAATATCCTTAGTAAGCAGCTATAGGACTTGAACATAATTAGCACTAAATATTAATTTCTGAAAGAATTAATGGACTTTTATGCCTATACTATTGGGGAAATTGACATTTTGAATGAGATGCAGTAATCTGACAGAGAAGATATCATATACAAAAAAATGGAGAAAGGGGAATATCTGAGGGGCACTTCTCCATAATATTAGTGTCAATATTAAGTGATAATAATGCTCCAAAAAGAGGATGACCATGGGAAATGACAGCATATATCCCTAGGAACTTCTAAGCAGAGCTGAGAGTCATTCCATATATATACGCAGGTATTGTATTAATTAACTTTCAAGGGAGAAATATTTCTTTTCCTCTAACTCAAAAAATAATCAACATATGAGACATAGATTAATGATTGTCCACACTGACTCGACTTTTCTGAGGCATTTGCTCTGTCACTTGCTCAGTTTTTCCTAATATGTTTTCCTTCTTAGCTGCATGTGCTACTCTCCTCTGCTGTTCTTGGTCATGCTTCCCTGACATTTCATTCTCAGTCTCCTCCTTAATGCATTAGGTTTTCCCAGTTCTGTCCTCAGTCTTCTTTCTTTTCACATTTTCTATTCACCTTATCTGACCTTCTACATTGACTGGGCTTTAATCACTAAAAAGTTAGAGCTAAAAAATCAGAATTTCTTCCTTTGTTCAGATCAGCATCTCAGATCCAGTGTATCCTACTCAAAATATCTGTCAAATGCCCATTGTGAGCTAATGTGTTGTCCATTGTGTTGGTAACCTGAAACAATACAAGGAAGATCTGTGGCTTCATTGAATTTATGGAAGAGCACAAGAGAAACTGTAAGCCAATAAATATGAATATGTCAATAAAATCAGATAAATTATGATTTTGAAGAAAAATGCATAAAACTTTATGAGAAAGGAAAACACAGGAGACGTAAATTTAATTGGTATCAAGGATGACCTTTATTTTTTTAAATGTTATCATTGTATTTATTTATTTATTTTTTTAAAACATCTTTATTGGAGTATAATTGCTTTACAATATTGTGTTAGTTTCTGCTATATAACATAGTGAATCAGCTATACATATACATATATCCCCATATCCCTTCCCTCTTGCGTCTCCCTCCCACCCTCCCTATCCCACTCCTCTAGGTGGTCACAAAGCACCTAGCTGATCTCACTGTGCTATGCGGCTGCTTCCCACTAGCTATCTATTTTACATTTGGTAGTGTATATATGTCAATGCTACTCTCTCACTTCATCCCAGCTTACCCTTTCCCCTCCCCGTGTCCTCAAGTTCTTTCTCTATGTCTTCGTCTTTATTCCTGTCCTGCCCCTAGGTTCATCAGAAACATTTTTTTTTTTTTGGATTCCGTATATATGTGTTAGCATATGGTATTTGTTTTTCTCTTTCTGACTTAACTTTACTCTGTATGACAGAGTTTAGGTCCCTCCACCTCCCTACAAATAGCTCAATTTAGTTTCTTTTTATGGCTGAGTAATATTCCATTGTATATATCTGCCACATCTTCTTTCTCCATTCATCTGTCAATGGACACTTAGTTTGCTTCCATGTCCTGGCTATCGTAAATAGTGCTGCAATGAACATTGTGGTACATGTCTCTTTTTGAATTATGGTTTTCTCAGGGTATATGCACAGTAGTAGGATTGCTGGGTCATATGGTAGTTCTATTTTTATCTTTTTAAGGAACCTTCATACTGTTCTCCATAGTGGCTATATCAATTTACATTCTCACCAACAGTGCAAGAGGGTTCCCTTTTCTCCACACCCTCTCCAACATTTATTGTTTATAGATATTTTGATGATGGCCATTCTGACCAGTGTGAGTTGATACCTCATTGTAGTTTACATTTGCATTTCTCTAATGATTAGTGATATTGAGCGAGGGATGATCTGTCTGATTAAGAAGATTCTCAGCTGATTCCTGAGGGCATGTATTTTTTTTTCTCATGGAAAGGCATTTTATTTTAAATATAGCAGTGTGTACATGTCAATCCCAAACTCCCAATCTATCCTTCACCTCCAACCTTCCCCCCAGGTAACCATAAGTTTGTTCTCTAAGTCTGTGAGTCTGTTTCTGTTTTGTAAATATGTTCATTTTTTATCATTTTTTTTACGATTCCACATATAAGCAATATCATATGATATCTTGTCTTTTTCTGACTTAGTTCGCTTACTATGGCAATCTCCAGGTCCATACATGTTGCTGCAGATGGCATTATTTCATTCTTTTTAATAGCTGAGTAATATTCCATTGTATATATGCACCACATCTTCTTTATCCATTCATCTGTCGATGGACATTTAGGTTGCTTCCATGTCTTGGCTATTGTAAACAGTACTGCAATGTATATTAGGGTGCATGTATCCTTTTGAACCATGTTTTTCTCCAGATATAAGGGCAGGTAATTTTTAGCATGCCAAGAATATGAAGAAGAGAATTCTGGCCCAAGGACAAGAAAGGAGCTGTGTGTTTGAGCCTTGGAAGATTCGTTGAAGTTTCCTGTATGCACTTCAGCTTGATATGGAAGGATTGTGACTACCAAAAAAAAAAAAAGTTCAAATATTTCCTGGATTCACTAATGCAGAGCCATATCCATGAGCCATATCCAGCTCATGACCTGTTTTTTAACATATAGTCTTAGTGAACACAGCTACACTCCTTTGAATTATGATTGCTCTGCTCTAATCAAGACAATTCTGTATCTTCTGTCTGAATTATGTCATCTTTTTGACCTATAGAACCCCTAATCATCCTTTAAAACACAGCTCAACTGTCACCTTGACTTAGAAGGTTCTCAAAATCCTTCTTTACTCCTGTCTCACAGAGTTGATCACTCTTATCATTTCTAGCAATGCACTTATCACACAGTATTACAATTATTATACATCTGCCTCCTGAAATAGGCTCTGAGTATTCTGAGGCCAGATTCTGCATCTCATTCACTTCTATATACCTCATTTATCTTATGGTGTATCAGATGCATAGCAGGGCACAATAAATATCTGACTGGGTAAGGGAAAGCATCAATATTAAATAAGAGCAGAGATTCTTCACTTGAAAGACATATTTCTTCTCCTTGGCTGTGTCAGAGTTTAATTGTAAGTTAACATTATCCTGCACTCACAGGTCTTTTGTGAAATGTTTTATAACACTTTGTTGCAGAGAGCATAGAAGTCAACTGACTCTATTAACACAAATGACCAAGGTGATTTTCAAAGGAAAGATTTGTTTTTGTTAGTCTTGTGAGCTGAATCATTTGGATATTTTTACATTTCCATAAATACTAATATATTCACTAATGTAATCCAGCAGTCCTCCTCTAGACATGCAATTAAAGTCCACTCCCATCTCAGCCACCATTTATCAGAAACTTACTGGCCCTGAAGGTCATCAGAATTTAGCTCCAACAGCATACAGAGAAAGCAGATGTCCCTTTGTAGAGAATTACCCAAATAAATTTTTTCTGAACAACAAATTAACAGAAAGCATTGTAATAACTCAAAATAATGCTCAGTTGGAAGGTGGTTTTCAAGATAACTATTAAGAAAAAGGGATTTCAACCATAAATGTTCATTAAATTTTCTATTGATTGGTATCCACCAATCAATGCGTGCCAACAGCATCAGAATATACTTATTGCATTTCCATATTTGGCATAATTTTTACACTTAGCATCAATGAGACACTAAGGGATTTCTCATAATAGCTGTAGAAAAGTAGTAAAAGAGATAGTCTCTATAGATTTTTTCAAAGAAAGGTTACATCTCCCTAGATGACAATAGAGATTCTAAACAGTGACCTTAAAGAGTTAGTCAAGAACCAACAAAATGATCAGAAGTTTCTCTGAGGTAGCAGAGTCTGAATAATGAATTCAGTCATCTGTTTTCCATGAAATGTTTCTTCACCATAAGTATTTGTGAAATATACAAGCAAAAACATAGGCAAAAGAGCTAAGAAGCAAAATAGCCTGGTGTGAATTATGTTTGAAACTGCATGTAGCATGCTTCTAATAATTCACACACATCTTTAATCATGTATAATCTTGTGTATGTACCCATTTCTCCTCACTCAAGAGACAGGTGGCTGAAAGCAGAGTATTTGTCCCAGTGCTGGTTCTCTTCCTTGTCTTAATGTTTGTATTCACATCACTAGACTTCTCAGTTAGCTAGGGGGGGCTCTCTCACCATAATCTCTTCTCTCCCACTATGACTACTCTTCCTCTGTTTCTCCTGCCCTCTATGCCTCTAAACTAAGCTTCCTTACTGTGCTGCTTGCAGGAACTCCTCTCAGAATAACAATTTTTCCTTTGAAACCAACCTTACAATGAAGTTTCGGTCAAGGACTCCACTCCTGGTGGGATAGTTTCAAAGACTTTATTGTTTACATATCTCTGTAATATTGCTGATAACACTGACTGCCTTGTTTGCACCACCCAACTCTAACATTGCTGTGGTCTGTCTTCCCATCAACTATCTATCCTTTATGACTTTTAATATATGCTCTCATGTCATGATCATTCTATGAGGTAGAGATAATTAGCTCCATTTATCCAGTGCAGGAACTGAGGCTTAGAGAAGTTAAATGACATTTCCAAAGTCATCACCCAATAATTAGTTGCCAAAGTCAGTATCCAAATTCAGATATAATTGGAAAATATTAATGAGCTGAAACATTAGAAATTAACAGTTTTTGTGTGAAAGTCTGAGGTTTCAACTTCTTTTGAATTATCAGAAGTTGATGGTATATCATGAACTTGCAATAGCCAATTAACCAAACAGAGAGCACTTGGGGTATACTCCTCCCATGGCCAGGTTTATGCCAGGTGGTTTGAAGTTATAGAGGATTTCTATAAGATACTGTGTAGCAACTTCCTTGGGATTTTATTGAACATAATAAACAATGGTACAAACAACATTTTGAGAATCTTATAAGAGAGTTCAATCAAGTACTAAACTATTTGGAAGAAAAAAAATGAGTGACCTTCAACAACAAGAAATAGAAGAAGAAATGAATACTGTCCTGAATATCAGTGCAAGTCATATGAATGGCGTCACTCAAGACAGGTATGTTAGTCTGGCTATTAGTGTGGGTTAGTCTGGTAGGTTGGTCTGGGTTCCCTTGGAAGCTGAAGTGAAGACACTGAGACAAGGAGTTAACATCAAGGGGTTTATTTAAGACAAGATCCCAGAAAGTAATGATAGAGAAATGGGAAAATGAGACAGGAAAAGGAAAATAGACAGGTAAAGTGAAAAAGTGGAAATCACATAATATGTGGCAAAATAACAAGCTACCACTGTGCACAACTGGGACTCAATCCCACTGGGTATTCTGGAAGACCATGTACAACATACCTCACAGTTACTCCAGGTGAAGGATGAGGAAGTTGAGATATTTATTCACAAATTCCCCATCTATTATTAGCTAAGGGCTGCTCCAAGAGGCATTAACTCTTCAGTACTTCTGGTTACCTGTATACACATGGAATTTTCTCCCTCAGCCAGAAAAAATTTTCTTGAGTAGAGAGTTCCAGATGTTAAAAATATCAGCCTCTAGTGTGTGAAGATGAGTACTTTGAGGATGTGGGTGGGTCACTGACAGAGTCAGCAATAGGAGGGTCAAAAAACAAAGATTTGGGGGGAAACGGAGAGGAAGAGAAAGGGATTTTCATGTGATAAAAATATAAGTATGCACATGGAGGTGAAGCTACTCAAAATAATCACTCTTCTTATATCATTTTATAATACATAAATCACTTTCATATAGGAAATGCCATTAAATAGAATATAGTTTATATGGGACTGTGAGAAGACCATCAGGGAGATAAATCTCAGGGAGCTTATTGAAAAGTAATGAGAATTGAAGGTGGGAAGGTCTGTGTTTTACATACCCTGAAAGGTAGAAAAAAGTGCTGTGATAAACATAGCATTTCAGAATGGTCTTCTGACAACCATATAACCATTCATTCATTTGCTGCAGAAATATTTATTGATCATCCTCTACATGCCAGATACTGAGGACGGTTAAAACTGAATATGGTGTAAGAGACGTGTATACAGACAGACAATAGCAAGACTATTGAGATAGGTTTAAAAAAAAAAGAGGCAATTATGACACAAATAAAGGGAGATTGATTGGTAACAAAAGAAACTGGCATTCAGAAAGCAGATAGAGAGTACTTTTGCAATAACCCCGAGGTTAGTCCTGTGACTTTCTCAAGTAAGAAAATACCCCTATGAATGCAGAGAAAAGGATGGAAAATGTAGCAGTCATGCTAGTTGCCTACTCAAGTAGGCTTGCTGGCAGAATCCTGGTTTGTTTGGGATGGTAGTGCTGGCTAGCCCCAAAGATTAAAGTATGATTCATTAAGTCAGTCAAAACAATTCCTTCCCTTTGCCTGATGTGTCCAGCCTCTCTTGAAGCTAGAGGAAGCTGTGTGAGCTAATTATGATCAAAGAGATATTTAAACAAACATGATAGGGGAGAGTGTGGTTCTCTCTGATAAAAGTAAAGCTCTTTTTCCCTTACCTTCTCATTCTTATATTGAAAATAGCTCAGGAACATAATCCTTAGAGCTACTATTTCAGCCAGGCATAGTGACTTGGATAAAGAAAAAGAAGAAAATAATCATAATAACTAAAAAAACTGGTGGGAAAAGACTGGAACCTTACTGACTTGACTGGGCTACTGAATGAGCCCTGCAGTCATACACCACTGTTTTGCTGTGAGTTCATGATTACTTGGGTTATACCACACACTGTTAGTTAATATTGTTACATGCAGCTATAATCTTTCCTGTCACAATGAGTGAAACACTCACTGTTTGAAACACTCATAGAATGAAAATACTATATAAAAGATCAAAAATGGAAGCAGGCATGGGCTTAGTTGAAGACACCTTTAATTTAAGGTAAAGGATCTAAAAGTGAATATGATATAAGCAGTTGCAAAATAACATATGAATGATTTAATCTGTGTTGGTCTACAGAGATGGATTCATGTCTCATTTTCAACACAAAAGGAGATTTCTAAGAGACAAGATGCCCTTGAATTTCCTCTGGTCAACGTTTTTTTCCTAAGTTATTTGGGTAAAGGTGAATCAAATATTAGATAACTGATACCTTGAACAGACAACTGAGAACCTAAAAAGTCCTGGCTAGAAAAAAGAACCTAAAATTTGTCAGATAAAATTAAATGTGAGAAAAATATAAGCTCTTATATTTAGGCTCATTAAATAATCACTCAAATAATGCAGCTAGAAATTATGGTTCAATAGCAGATGATGTGAAAATGACATGTGTTATTTGGTTACTTAAAACTCAACACAATTGAAATGGATGATATTTATTCATTCATTCACTAATTTATTCATCTAGGCCTCACACTAGAAAAAGAGCACAGGCACGTAAAGAAAATGAGCCACTTAAAAGAGCTTAAAATTTGTTGAAGGAAGATCAAAAAAGTAAATTACTGATAACGTTATAGGTTGATAAATGTTTAATAATACTATAATTTAAAGATGTATATGACACCTTTCCTTTAGTAGGTAAAACACATTCTGTCTGGCAAACTTACTAGCTACCAATAGCATAATAAAAGCTCCCAATTTATTAGAAGAGCAGTGGACTAGTATTAAATGTTCTTCATTCATTTATTCCCAAAGAATATTATTATACACCTACTATGTGCTAGGCATTGTCTTGCTTGGGGCATTTCAATACATGGAGGTCAAGAATAAGAAAAGGCGTAGTCAATGAGTAAGGAGTGGGAGTTTCAAGATGGCGGAAGAGTAAGATGCAGAGATCACCTTTCTCCCCACAAATACATCAGAAACACATCTACATGTGGAACAACTCCTACAGAACACCTACTGAACGCTGGCAGAAGACCTCAGACCTCCCCAAAGGCAAGAAACTCCCCATATCCCTGGGTACGGCAAAAGGAAAAAGAAAAAACAGAGACAAAAGAACAGGGATGGGACCTGCACCAGCGGGAGGGAGCTGTGAAGGAGGAAAGCTTTCCACACAGTAGGAAGCCCCTTCGCGGGCGGACACTGCGGGTGGCGGACGGGGGTAGTAGCTTCGGGGCCATGGAGGAGAGCGCAGCAACAGGGATGCGGAGGGCAAAGTGGAGAGATTCCCGCACAGAGGATTGGTGCTGACCAGCACTCACCAGCCCGAGAGGCTTGTCTGCTCACCCGCCGGGGCGGGTGGGGGCTGGGAGCTGAGGCTCGGGCTTCAGTCGGATCCCAGGGAAAGGACTAGGGTTGGCTGCATGAACACAGCCTGACGGGAGCTAGTGCACCACAGCTAGCCGGGAGGGAGTCCGGGAAAAGGTCTGAACCTGCCTAAGAGGCAAGAGACTTTTTCTTGCCTCTTTGTTTCCTGGTGCGTGAGGAGAGGGGATTAAGAGCTCCTCCTAAATGAGCTTCAGAGATGGGCGCGAGCCGCGGCTATCAGTGCAGATCCCAGAGAAGGGCATGGGATGCTAAGGCTGCTGCTGCAGTCACCAAGAAGCCTGTGTGCAAGCACAGGTCACTATCCACACCTCCCTTCCGGGGAGCCTGTGCAGCCCGCCACTGCCAGGGTCCCGTGATCCAGGGACAACTTCCTGGGAGAACACATGGTGCGCCTCAAACTGTTGCTATGTCACGCCAGCCTCTGCCACCACAGGCTTGCCTCGAACTCCGTACCCCTCCTTCCCCCAGCCTGAGTGAGCCAGAGCCCCCGAAGCAGCTGCTTCTTTAACTCCATCCTGTCTGAGCGAAGAACAGATGCCCTCAGGTGACCTACATGAGGGGCGGGTCCAAATCCAAAGCTGAACCCCAGGAGCTGTGCGAACAAAGAAGAGAAAGGGAAATCTCTCTCAGCAGCCTCAGGAGCAGCGGATTAAATCTCCACAATCAACTTGATGTACCCTACATCTGTAGAATACCTGAATAGACAATGAATCATTCCAAACTGAGTAGGTGGAATTTGGGAGCAACGATATATACTTTCTTTTCCCTTTTTCTCTTTTTTTTTTTTTTTTTTGCGGTATGCGGGCCTCTCACTGTCGTGGCCTCTCCCTCTGTGGAGCACAGGCTCCGGACGCGCAGGCCCAGTGGCCATGGCTCACGGGCCCAGCCGCTCCGCGGCATGCGGGATCCTCCCAAACCGGGGCACGAAACCGTGTCCCCTGCATCGGCAGGCGGACTCTCAACCACTGCGCCACCAGGGAAGCCCCCTTTTTCTCTTTTCGAGAGTGTGCATGTGTATGCAAATGTGTGTGATTTGGTCTGTATAGCTTTGCTTTTACCATTTGTCCTAGGGTCCTGGCTGTTCATTTTTCTTTGGTTGTTTTTTTTTTTTTAAGTATAGTTTTTAGCACTTGTTATCATTGGTGGGTTTGTTTTTTGGTTTGGTTGCTCTCTTCTTTATTTCTTTCATTTTAATTTTTTTCATTCCTTTATTACATAAAAAAAGGTTTTTACTAATATTTTATTATTTATTTAAATAATTTTATTTTACTTTATTTTATTTTATTTTATCTTCCTCTTTCTTTCTTTCTTTTATTTCTCACTTTTATTCTGAGCCATGTGGATGACAGGCACTTGGTGCTCCAACCAGGCATCAGGGCTGTGTCTCTGAGGTGGGAGAGCCAAGTTCAGCACACTGGCCCACAATAGGCCTTCCAGCTCCATGGAATATCAAACAGCAAAAATCTCCCAGAGATCTCCATCTCAACTCCAAGACCCAGCTACATTTAATGACCAGAAAGCTGCAGTGCTGGACACCCTATGCAAAACAACTAGCAAGACAGGAACACAACCCCACCCATTAGCAGAGAGGCTGCCTGAAATCATAATAAGGCCACAGAAACCCCAAAACACACCAACAGACATGGACCTGCCCAGAAGAAAGACAAGATGCAGCCTCATCCACCAGAACACAGGCACTAGTCCCATCCACCCAGAAGCCTATACAACCCACCGAACCAACATTAGCCACTAGGGACAGACACCAAAAGCAATGGGAACTACAAACCTGCAGCCTGTGAAAAGTAGACCCTAAACACAGTAAGTTAAGCAAAATGAGAAGACAGAGAAACACAAATCAGATGAAGGAGCAAGGCAAAAACCCACCAGACCTAACAAATTAATAAGACATAGGCAGTTTACCTGAAAAAGGATTCAAATAATGATAGTAAAGATGATCCCAAATCTTGGAAATAGAATGGAGAAAATACAAGAAACGTTTAACAAAGACCTAGAAGAACTAAAGGGCAAACAAACAGTGATGAACAACACGATAAATGGCATTAAAAACTCTCTAGAAGGGATCAATAGCAGAATAACAGAAGCAGAAGAACGGATAAGTGACCTGGAAGATAAAATAGTGGAAATAACTACTGCAGAGAAGAATAAAGAAAGAAGAATGAAAAGAATTGAGGACAGTCTCAGAGAATTCTGGGACAACATTAAATGCACCAACTTTCGAATTATAGCAGTTCCAGAATAAGAAGAGGAAAAGAAAAGGAATAAGAAAATATTTGAAAAGATTATAGTTGAAAACTTCCTTAATATTGGAAAGGAAATAGTTAATCAAGTTGTAGAAGCACAGAGAGTCCCATACAGGATAAATCCAAGGAAAAACACACCAAGACACCTATTAATCAAACTATAAAAAATTAAATACAAAGAAAAAATCTTAAAAGCAGCAAGGGAAACACAACAAATAACAGAAAAGGGAATCCCCATGAGGTGAACAGCTGATCATTCAGCAGAAACCCTGCAAGCCAGAAGGCAGTGGCAGGACATATTTAAAGTGATGAAGGAGAAAAACCTACAACCAAGAGTACTCTATCCAGCAAGGATTTCATTCAGAATTCACAGAGAAATTGAAAGCTTTACAGACAAGCAAAAGCTAAGAGAATTCAGCACCAACAAACCAGCTTTACAACAAATGCTAAAAGAACTTCTCTAGTCAGGAAACAAGAGAAGGAAAACACCTACAAAAACAAACTGAAAAAACTTAAGAAAATGGTAAAAGGAACATACATATCAATAACTACTTTAAATGTAAATGGATTAATTACACCAACTAAAAGACATAGACTGGCTGAATGGATACAAAAACAAGACCTGTATATACGCTGTCTACATGAGACCCACTTCAGAACTAGGGACACATACAGACTGAAAGTGAGGGGATGGAAAAAGGTGTTCCATGCAAATGGAAATCAAAAGAAAGCTGGAGTAGCAATTCTCATATCAGACAAAATAGACTTTAAAACAAAGACTATTACAACAGACAAGGAAGGACACTACATAATGATCAAGGGATCAATCCAAGAAGAAGATATAACAATTGTAAATATTTATGCACCCAACATAGGAGCACCTCAAAACATAAGGCAAATGCTAACAGCCATAAAAGGGAAAATCGACACTAACACAATCATAGTAGGGTACTTTAACACCCCACTTTCACCAAATGACATATCATCCAAAATGAAAATAAATAAGGAAACACAAGCTTTAAATGATACATTAAAAAAGATGGACTTAATTGATATTTAAGGGACATTCCATCCAAAAACAACAAAATATACATTCTTCTCAAGTGCTCATGGAACATTCTCCATGAATAGATCATATCTTGGTTCACAAAACAAGCCTTGGTAATTTTAAGAATATTGAAATCATATCAAGTATCCTTTCCAACCACAATATTATGAGACTAGATATCAATTAGAGGAAAAATATCTGTAAAAAATACAAACACATGGAGGCTAAACAATGCACTATTTAATAACCAAGAGATCAATGAAGAAATCAAAGAGGAAATCAAAAAATACCTACAAACAAATGACAATGAAAACACAACGACCCAAAACCTATGAGATGCAACAAAAGCAGTTCTAAGAAGGAAGTTTATAGCAATACAATCCTACCTTAAAAAACAAGAAACATGTCAAATAAATAACCTAACCTTACAAATAAAGCAATTAGAGAAAGAAGAACAAAAAAACCCCAAAGTTAGCAGAAGGAAAGAAATCATAAAGATTAGATCAGAAATAAATGAAAAAGAAATGAAGGAAATGATAGCAAAGATCAATAAAACTATAATCTGGTTCTTTGAGAAGTTAAACAAAATTGATAAACCATTAGCCAGACTCATCAAGAAAAAAAGGGAGAGGACTCAAATCAATAGAATTAGAAAGGAAAAAGGAGAAGTAACAACTGACACTGCAGAAATACAAAGGATCATGAGAGATTACTACAAGAAACCCTATGCCAATAAAATGGACAACCTGGAAGAAATGGAAAAAATTTTAGAAATGTACAACCTTCCAAGACTGAACAAGGAAGAAATAGAAAATATGAACAGACCAATCACAAGCACTGAAATTGAAACTGTGATTAAAAATTTTCTGTCAAACAAAAGCCCAGGACTAGAAGCCTTCACAGGCAAATTCTATCAGACATTTAGAGAACAGCTAACACTTATCCTTCTCAAACTCTTCCAAAATATAGCAGAGGGGGGAACACACCGAAACTCATTCTATGAGGCCACCATCACCCTGATGGCAAAACCCAAAAAAGATGTCACAAAAAAAGAAAACTACAGGCCAATATCACTGATGAACAAACATGCATAAATCCTCAACAAAATACTAACAAACAGAATCCAACAGCATGGTAAAAGTATCATACACAACGATCAAGTGGGGTTTATCCCAGGAATGCAAGGATTCTTCAATATATGCTAATCAATCAATGTGATACACCATATTAACAAACTGAAGGAGAAAAACCATATGATTATCTCAATAGATGCATAGAAAGCTTTTGACAAAATTCAACACTCATTTATGATAAAAACCATCTAAAAATTAGGCATAGAGGGAAATTTCCTCAACAAAATAAAGGTCATAAATGACAAACCCACAGCCAACTTTGTCCTCGATGAAAAACTGAAGCCATTTCCACTAAGATCAGGAACAAGACAAGGTTGCCCACTCGCACCACTATTATTCAACTTAGTTTTGGAAGTTTTAAACACAGCAATCAGAGAAGTAAAAGAAATAAAAGGAATCCAACTCGGAAAAGAAGAAGTAAAGCTGTCACTGTCTGCAGATGACATGATACTATATATAGAGAATCCTAAAGATCCTACCAGAAAACTACTAGAGCTAATCAATGAATTTGGTAATATAGCAGGATACAAAATTAATGCACAGAAATCTATTGCATTCCTATACACTAATGATGAAAAATCTGAAAGTGAAATTAAGAAAACACTCCCGTTTACCATTGTAGCAAAAAGAATAAAATATCTAGGAATAAACCTACCTAAGGAGATGAAAGACCTGTATGCAGAAAATTATAAGACACTAATGAAAGGAATTAAAGATGATACAAATAGATGGAGAAATATACCATGTTCTTGGATTGGAAGAACGAACATTGTGAAAATGGCTCTACTACCCAAAGCAATCTACAGATTCAATGCAATCCATATCAAACTACCACTGACATTTTTCACAGAACTAGAACAAACAATTTCACAATTTGTATGGAAAAACAAAAGACCCTGAATAGCCAAAGCAGTCTTGAGGGAAAAAAACGGAGCTGGAGGAATCAGACTCCCTGACTTCAGACTATACTACAAAGCTGCAATAATCAAGACAGTATGGTAGTGGCACAAAAACAGAAACATACATCAATGGAACAAAATAGAAAGCCCAGAGATAAACCCACGTACCTATAGTCAACTAATCAGTGCAAAGGAGGCAAGGATATACAATGGAGAAAAGACATTTCTCTTCAATAAGTGGTGTTGGGAAAACTGGACAGCTACATGTAAAAGACTAAAAGTTGAACACTCCCTAGCACCATACACAAAAATAAACTCAAAATGGAATAGAGACCTAAATGTAAGACCAGACACTATAAAACACTTAAAGGAAAACATAGGAAGAACACTCTTTGACATAAATCACTTCAAGATCTCTTTTGATCCACCTCCCGGAGTAATGGCAATAAAAAGAAAAATAAACAAATGGGACCTAATGAAACTTAAAGCTTTAGCACAGCAAAGGAAACCATAAAATAGATGACTAAACAACCCTCTGAATGGGAGAAAATATTTGCAAATGAATCAATGGACAAAGGATTAATCTCCAAAATATATAAACAGCTCATGCAGCCCAATATTAAAAAAACATACAACCCAGTCCAGAAATGGGCAGAAGACATAAATAGAAATTTCTAAAAAGAAGAAATACAGATGGCCAAGAAGTACATGAAAAGCTGCTCAACATCACTAATTATTAGAGAAATGTAAATCAAAAGTACAATGAGGTTTCACCTCACACCAGTTAGAATGGGCATCATCAGAATATCTACAAGCAACAAATGCTGGAGAGTGTGTGGAGAAAGGGGAACCCTCTTTCACTGTTGGTGGGAATGTAAATTGATACAGCCACTATGGAAAACAGTATGGAGTTCCATAAAAATCTAAAAATAGAATTAACATATGATCCAACAATGCCACGACTGGACATATACCTAGAGAAAACCATAATTCAAAAAGACACATGCACCCCAATGTTCATTGCAGCACTATTTACAATAGCCAGATCATGGAAACAACCTAAATGCCCATTGACACATGACTGGATAAAGAAGAAATGGTACATATATACAATAAAATATTACTCAGCCATAAAAAGGAATGAAATTGGATCATTTGTTGAGACATGGATGGATCTAGAGACTGTCATAGAGAGTGAAGTAAGTCAGAAAGAGAAAAACAAATATATATTAATGCAGGTATGTGGAATCTAGAAAAAAAAGGTACAGATGAACTGGTTTGCAGGGCAAAAATTGAGACCCAAATGTAGAGAACAAAAGTATGGACACCAAGGGGGGAAAGTGGTGGTGGGGGGTGCGGGTGGTGGTGTGATGAATTGGGTGATTGGTATTGACATATATACACTGATGTGTATAAAATTGATGATTAATATGAACCTGCTATATAGAAAAATATATAAAATAAAATTCAAAAATTAAAAAAATAATAATCAGAAAGAAATACACCAAAAAATAAAAAGAAAAAAAATTTTCTAAGAAACAAAAGGCCAGGACCAGATAACTTCACAGGCAAATTCTATCAAACATTTGTAGAAGAGCTTACACCTATCCTTCTCAAACTCTTACAAAATATAGCAGAGGGAGGAACACACCCAAACTCATTCTATGAGGCCACCATCACCCTGATATCAAAACCAGACAAAGATGTAACAAAGAAAGAAAACTACAGGCCAATATCACTGATGAACATAGGTGCAAAAATCCTCAACAAAATACTAGCAAACAGAATGCAACAGCACATTAAAAGGATCGTACACCATGATCAAGTGGAGTTTATCACAGGAATGCAAGGATTCTTCAATATATGCAAATCAATCAGTGTGATACACCATACTAACAAATTGAAGGAGAAAAAACATGATTATCTCAATAGAGGAAGAGAAAGCTTTGGACAAAATTCAGCATTCATTTATGATAAAAACCCTCCAGAAAGTAGGCATAGAGGGAACTTTCCTCAACATAATAAAGGCCATATATGACAAACCTACAGCCAACATTGTCCTCAATGGTGAGAAACTGAAACCATTTCCACTAAGATCAGGAACAAGGCCAGGTTGCCCACTCGCACCACTATTATTCAACGTATTTTTGGAATTTTTACCACAACAATCATAGAAGAAAAAGAAATAAAAGGAATCCAAATCAGAAAAGATGAAGTAAAGCTGTCACTGTCTGCAGATGACATGATATTACACATAGAGAATCCTAAAGATGTTTCCAGAGAACTACTAGAGCTAATCAATGAATTTGGTGAAGTAGCAGGATACAAAATTAATGCACAAAAATCTCTTGCATTCTTATACACTAATGATGAAAAATCTGAAAGTGAAATTAAGAAAACACTCCCATTTACCATTGTAGCAAAAAGAATAAAATATCTAGGAATAAACCTACCTAAAGAGAAAAAAGACCTGTATGCAGAAAATTATAAGACACTGATGAAAGGAATTAAAGATGATACAAATAGATGGAGAGATATACCATGTTCTTGGATTGGAAGAACGAACATTGTGAAAATGACTCTACTACCCAAAGCAATCTACAGATTCAATGCAATCCCTATCAAACCACTGGCATTTTTCACAGAACTAGAACAAACATTTTCACAATTTGTATGGAAACAAAAAAGACCCCAAAAAGCCAAAGCAATCTTGAGAAAGAAAAACCAAGCTGGAGGAATCAGGCTCCCTGACTTCAGCCTATACTACAAAGCTGCAATAATCAAGACAGCATGGTAGTGGCACAGAAACAGAAATACAGATCAATGGAACAGAATAGAAAGCCCAGAGGTAAACCAATGCACATATGGTCACCTTATCTTTGATATAGGAGGCAAGAATATACAATGGCGAAAAAACAGCCTCTTCAATAAGTGGTTCTGGGAAAACTGGACAGCTTCATGTAAAAGAACGAAATTAGAAAACTCCCTAACACCATACACAAAAATAAACTCAGATTAAAGATCTAAATGTAAAACCAGACAATATCAAACTCTTAGAGGAAAACATATGCAGAACACTCTATGACATAAATCACAGCAAGATCCTTTTTGACCCACCTCCTAGAGAAATGGGAATAAAAACAAAAATAAACAAATGAGACCTAATGAAACTTAAAGCCTTTTCCACAGCAAAGGAAACTGTAAACAAGACAACCCTCAGAATGGGAGAAAATATTTGCAAATGATTCAACTTACAAAGGATTAATCTCCAAAATTTACAAGCAGCTCATGCAGCTCAATATCAAAAAAACAAACAACCCAATCCAAAAATGGGCAGAAGACCTAAACAGACATTTCTCCAGAGAAGATATACAGATTGCCAACCACACATGAAAGAGTGCTCAACATCATTAATCATTAGAGAAATGCAAATCAAACCTACAATGAGGTATCATCTCACACTGGTCAGAATGGCCATCATCAAAAAATCTACAAACATTAAATGCTGGAGAGGGTGCGGAGAAAAGGGAACTCTCTTGCACTGTTGGTGGGAATGTAATTTGATATAATCACTATGGAGAACAATGGAGGTTCCTTAAAAAACTAAAAATAAAACTACCATATGACCCAGCAATCCCACTACTAGGCATATACCCTGAGAAAACAATAATTCAAAAAGGGTCATGTACCAAAATGTTCATGGCCGATCTATTTACAATAGCCAGGACATGGAAGCAACCTAGGTGTCCATAAACAGTAGAATGGATAAAGAAGATGTGGCACATATATACAATGGAATATTACTCAGCCATAAAAAGAAACAAAATTGAGCTATTTGTAGTGAGGTGGATGGACCTAGAGTCTGTCATACGGAGTGAAGTAAGTCAGAAAGAGAAAAACAAATACCCGTATGCTAACACATATATATGGAATCTAAAAAAAAAAAAATTGGTCATGAAGAACCTAGGGGCAAGACGGGAATAAAGAGACAGACCTACTAGAGAATGGACTTGAGGATATGGGGAGGGGGAAGGGTAAGCTGGGACAAAGTGAAAGAGTGGCATGGACATATATACACTACCAAACATAAAATAGATAGCTAGTGGGATGCATCTGCATAGCACAGGGCATTCAGCTCAGTGCTTTGTGGCCACCTAGAGTGGGGGGATAGGGATGGTGGGAGGGAGGGAGATGCAAGAGGGAAGAGATATGAGGACGTATGTATATGTATAACTGATTCACTTTGTTATAAAGCAGAAAAAACACACCATTGTAAAGCAATTATACTACAATAAAGATGTTTAAAAATATAATAAGTAAGGAGTGACATTATCTCAAAAGAGAAGTGTGTTTTAGATCTAATGAAAGAGCAATTTAAGATGGAAAGTTTTATCAACAATGTCTTATGTTGGTTTGAGAGATTGATTTAAAAATGAAATGAGAGGGAATTCCCTGGCAGTCCAGTGGTTAGGACTCTGTGCTTTCACTGTCGAGGGCATACATTTGGAGAACTAATACCCCGCATGCCACATGGTGTAGCCAAAAAAAACAAAACAAAAAAAAAAATAGGAAAGAAAAAAAAGAATGAGAATTGATCAGTGGATTTGGCAACATGGTAGCAATTGGAAACTTTGTTGATTCAGTAGACTAATGGGAATTAAGGGATAACAGAAGAGCACTGGAGGTAAGAAATTGAAGGAAGCCATCACAGGCAATGCTGTTTGAAATTTATCTATAAAATACATGGAGAGCTGAAGATATACCTGGAGAGGTAGCTGATCTTGGGAAGGCTAAAAATAGATGATATTATAGCTCATGTGGATACTGAGAGGAATAATCCAACAGAGAGGGTGAATTTGATGTTGAAAGAGGGAGAAGGGATTATTATGAGGATAACAAGACCTGGAATAAGTCAGAGGGCATGACATGATAGTTCTTCTTTACATGCACAGTGATAGCTCTCCATTTTAACAGAAAATAATACAGAATATGTGAGTACTTCTGAAAGTGGTCTTGTAGTATAGGTGGAAGGATAAAGATGTAATCTTCTAAGGACTATTTTCTTAGTAGAATGAGAAGTAGGTCATCTCCTGTACTGCAGAAGTAGAGTGGAAATGTTGAAAGTTTGAGGAGAAAGAAAATATTCAAAATAGCATTATATGAATCAGGATATACCATGTGCTACTGAAATAACACATAACCCTCAAGTTTCAGTGACTTAACACAAAATGTATTTTCACTCATGCTGAATGACCAGCATAGGTTAGCAGGGAGACCCTTCACATTGTAGTCACTCAAAGACCAAGATCAACAGAGAATCCATCTTGATTTTTTACTCCAATAACATTGACCCAGTAAGTGAATGTGTTCACTTGTGCACTAGCTTTAAAATCTTCTGCCTGTGCTAATTGTTATGTGCGTTACAAAATAAGTATAGTTATCTGATATAATATGCGTATTTAGCTTGAACAAATTCAACTATGTGTTTTGGTTGAATGTCATTCAAGAGTGTTGATTGCATTGTATAGCCTTCATACAATAGATGCAATCAGTGCATTTTAGCACACCTATAACAAATAATTGTATGCCATTTCCTGATAATTAATAATGTTAATACTTTGTAGATAATATTGAGTATTTTTATTTGAGATTTTTGGTTGATTTTTCACTCTAAACATTGATTTTAGAATCTATTCCATAGGTAAAATACAATTGAACAATAAGACTCTCTACCTTGATCTAATAATTATCTAAATTACAATATTATTTGATCAAAATATTTAACTCAGAAAATCTTCAAAAGAACCTTAGTGACAAGTGGTTAATTTAAAAACTAGAGTTTGTCTTCATCAATAGGCACTTTGTTCATTTCTACATCCAAATTTTTACCACTGGGCAAGCTGCTCACTGGGTTCCTCATAGATTTTGAATTCCATGAGAGTAGAAAAAAGGAAGTTGTGTATCTACTGAAGGGTAAAATAAAATCTACATGGTTGGGGTTCCTTACTATGGCAAACCAAGACAGACTTAGGATTTATTGTCAGTAAGGAGTATTTCAATTAAAAGAAAGAGTAATTTCTTAGAGAAGTATGTTCTTAAATCAGAGAGAACTCAAACTTAAAGTAAATATCTTTAGGAATTGACTTACAAGTCGATAAACATACATAGTTTCTCTGTAACTAAGTATACATAGTCAATGAGCCAATAAAGAAGAATGGGAAAACCATCTAAACCATATGAAGCATATGATATTATATAAATATCACAGAGAGAATAAAGTTAAAAAGGGTGATCTGTATATACAGAACATACACATACAGGATGAAAATATTTGTTGCCAGGTAAATCGCAGTCATTCAGCACAGAAATTAGTCTCTCATGGGAACATTCGAAACTCACTTGCCTGAACAAATTAAAAGTGAATTGACCACAGTGACATTTTATATCAGCCAGCAAACAGAGCTCAGGTAGGAAGGAGTAGCCAATGGATAATTTCCCGACTCAGATGTCAATGCCTCTGTGAAATGCATCCACAGAGACATATTTTGTCCCAAATATTATCTATTTGTGTATTTCAAATAAAGGATTGTTTTCCTTACCTTCTCAGCGTGGGAAGACATTCTGTGAAAATAAACAGGAGAAGGGTTGTACCTACAGAAATAATGGCATTTGTAATCAAACAGAACATGAGAAAACCCCGTGTGTGAGCAGACTTTCAAGTAATTGGTAGGAGGAGAGCACAGTTGGGTTAGAGAAGTGGTGAAAAATAAAACCAGGAAGGTAAGCAAAAATCCTTGAATTGAATTTACTCCAATTGCTAAATGAACCTTATATTATAAAGCTTAGGTCAAAACCAAACTGAAGAAATTAAAATTTCCTGTTTAATTTCATCAATAAAAGCATCAAAGGTTGGCATAGCCATTGGGAAACTAGAGCCACTCAGCTAGAATTCCTACATTGATCAGCTTAATCAAATGACGGCCTCACTTCCTCAGCCTTGTTTCACTGAGAGTAGAAAAATGCCCAAGGAAAATATCACAGCTCTTTAAACAACTCTCTAATGTAAAGAGTCACAAGTATTTATGATATTATTCTTCTTGATGCAGATGTGTGATAAGCCACCCAGCCCCTGAACACTGATGAGTCCCATGTCACACATTTGTTATTTCACAGCCAGCCCTGCTCTTCATTCTGTTAGAAACCAGTTGCATCTTAATCTCCTTAAGAGAGAAATGATGTTAGAAGTTGAGAATAAAGTTTTAAATTCTAGAAACATGATATCTAATACTTTTAGATGCTTTATTTGGAGAGACTCTGGGCTCTGACTGTTTTCTTTGTTGCCACCACAGTACATTAGAAAAATACAAAAATATTTTAAAAAAAGAGAAAGAAAAAAAGCAGGTGAAACAGAGAGAGCAAATAAATTGAAATAATAAAAATTTGAAAAGTACAGTAGGGTGCTACTTAGTACAAGCTAATACCAGAAGGGGAAAGACATGGCCTTTACTACTTGGTATACAGGTTATTTATCTACATATTGAAGCCTACCATACATTAACTCTTGGTCTGTCTGGTATGCTATAACAAAACTACAAAAGACTGGCTGGCTTTAATATTATTACTTACAGTTCTGGAGGCTGGCAAGTCCATGATCAAAGTGCTGACAAATTTGGTGTCTGGTGAGAGCCTGCTTCCTGGTTCGAAGACAACAATCTTTTCACTGTGTCCTCGTGTGAGACAAGGGGTATGGGATCTCTTTTATAAGGGCACTAATCCCATTCATGAGAGGTCTACCCTCATGACCTAATCAACTCTCAAAGGCCCACCTCCTAACACCATCATATTTGGGTTTAGGATCCCAACATATAAATTTAGGAAAGACAACAAACATTGTCCGTAGCACATTACAAAACACTACTCTGAGAAAAATTTTATTGAAAAAATTTGGATTTCAAGTATAGTGTTTTAAAGAAAACCTTAAATAGTATATAAAGCAGCTCTTGGGATGAAAAAGAAGACAAGTAGATGTTGTCTATGGGGTTAAGAGGTACAAAAAGTGTTTCTCCTGTTGTGGGTAAAAGAAAAGCTAAAAAAAAAAAAGAAGTCATTGACCATCAACTGAAATTTAAACCTGAAAGTTTGGAATTTCCAAAAATCTGATTTGCCATTTCCCAAAGGAATAAGAGGTTTGAAAATGATATGATTGTGCCTGGAGAGGAAATGGGTGTGGGTTTTGTGGCTTCCAGACAGCGGAAGGGAAAATCATTGTGTCTCAGGGCAGGATCATGTTTTCTTAGGCTTGGGGATGTTGATAGTTCTTAGGCAAAGGCAGGAAGACAACCTGATTATCAACCTTTTATTTCTCCTCCTTCAGGACAATCCACAAGAAATTTGGTATGGAGAAAGACAGAAGGAAAAGTAAAGGTGATTTATCTCTTAACCTCTCAAAGCCTGATTCAAAATGTCATAAAAGCAGCTAAGAGAAATGAAGAGAAAGGAAGTCTATAAGAGTTTAAGAAAAGCAGAAGAGGAAGGAAGGCTTTGAAAAGCCACCATAACAATCAGTAATCCATTGGACATCTGGCAAGAAGATACATCTGTAGGGGGCAACTGAGATGAGTAATTGAATTTTGATTTCTACATATTCACTGACTGTGAATGTTTAGCACCTACATTTTAAACACAGGAAGATTTTTGGAAATGCACTCTTCTCCAAGAGTTTGTTTCATGGGATAAAGGAGACATCTGGAGTAAGATCAAGAGGGTTTAATGTCCGCCCAGACAACTGGTGGTTGTACTGTTTTGTTATGGACCTAAAATGGCTAGTTAAAATTCATTTGAGGGTTCCCCTAAATGTATGCGATGATGCCAGGTTTTCTCAGAATCTACCCTGAAACCAGACAAAAGATACCTCAAAACATATGTCAGACAAGGGAAGAGCATCCATCCTAAACTGAATACCTATAATGAAAGACTAATCTATTTAAAGTTAAAGGTCACCTTCAACATATTAGAATTACTAAAAAGAAGTAATTTATTTCAACATATTCTGTAATATTATGAGAAATACCTCTGTTAATTAAACTTAGTCTTTTTCTTTATTCCCTAGTTTCAGATAATCTATAACAAATGAAGTCAGAAATCAAGATAATTTGTAAAATTCCCTTAAGATGGCCTTTAGAAGATCCATTTTTTTTAACTTGTGTAGGAATAATTTGCTGGATTATAATTAGGCCCCAAATTTTGCATTCCAAAAATGCCAGAATATATATGCAAGGAGGAAACAGGGCAAAAAGAAGAACAAATATTTATTAAGTGCATATTTTAATAATTTTTATGCTATTATAGATTTAGAACCTTAAAATATTGCATATGCTTTGACAAGATGAGCCAAAAACAATCATATACAAAGTTATCCATTACATTATTAAAAACAAAGAAAAACTGTGATCAACTTAAGTTAATTTCCAAATAGAAATTCATCAAATGATGCTGAGATTCATGTGGTGGGACATTATATACCTAATTAAAATGTTATCTTCAAAAATAAAGTGCGATATACAAAAATAAAATAAAGTGAGAATATTCACTATATAATATGAAAAGTATTTTTCCTTCATAAGGTTATAAAACTATGTGTGGCATGAATACAATATTTTGTGCATGTATAGATAGATAGATAGATAGGGATGGGGTGTTTACAAAAGCAGTAACAGTTCCTGTTATACAATGTTACCAGTACGGAGTCTGTTTAATATGGCCTAGAGGGTGTTCTAATAATTGGAGGGACTTATGACAGAGAAATGAAACCTTCATGGATAGATGAAGGAAAAATACAACTTTCAGGGGACTTTAGCTCAGGAATAAAGAGTGAGTATATGCAAGGTGAAATTTGCAAAGACCTACAGATGAGAAAAGAATTGGGTGTTTTATGGCAAGGAATTCCAGCTAGAGATGTAGAGTCACATTATCTACGAGGTTATTTGAGTAAAAAGGGATTCATTAAGCAAAGAACTATAAGGTTTACATTAATTAGGAACCATAATTCATCATTTGGTTTATTGTAAGTAGTAGTAAAAATAACGGTGACAAATAATAATTGCTAAACTTTATTCAGTGCAGGCAGGCAATAGTGTGAGCATTTTCCATGAATTAATTTACTGAAGCTTAAAGAAACCAAATGGTTGTATAGAGGAAGAAATTGATACACAGAGTTTAAAATGCATAGTTGATGACAGATGGGTAGATAGAAAATAATCTCTAGGTAGACTAACAGGTGTGTGTGTGTGTATGTGTGTGTGTGTGTGTGTACACGCAGCCCCAGGATTGCACACTCAGCAAGCAAGGAAGAGAACTCAGATCTAGGCAGTCTGACTTGACTCCAGCACTTTTATGTTTACCATTATACTATGCTAAAACCTCTTAGCTGAAAGCATATTTTCTTTCTTTTTTTTATTTGTGTGCACATTAATCTTTTTATTTTATTTTATTTTACTTTAACATCTTTATTGGAGTATAATTGCTTTAAAATGTTGTGTTAGTTTCTGGTGTATAAAAAAGTGAATCAGCTATACGTATACATATATCCCCATATCCCCTCCCTCTAGTGTCTCCCTCCCACTCTCCCTATCCCACCCCTCTAGGTGGTCACAAAGCACCTAGCTGATCTCCCTGTGCTATGCGGCTGCTTCTCACTAGCTATTTTACATTTGGTAGTGTATATATGTCAATGCCACTCTCTCACTTCGTCCCAGCTTACACATCCCCCGCCCCATGTCCTCACGTCCATTCTCTATATCTGCGTCTTTATTCCTGTCCTGCCCCTAGATTCTTCAGAACCGTTTTTTTTTGTTTTGTTTTGTTTTTTTTAGATTCCATATATATGTGTTAGCATACGGGTATTTGTTTTTCTCTTTCTGACTTACTTCACTCTGTATGACAGACTCTAGGTCCATCCACCTCACTACAAATAATTCAATTTCATTTCTTTTTATGGCTGAGTAATATTCCATTGTATATATGTGCCACATATTCTTTATCCATTCATCTGTCGATGGACACTTAGGTTGCATCCATGTCCTGGCTATTGTAAATAGAGCTGCAATGAACATAGTAGTACATGTCTCTTTTTGAATTATGGTTTTCTCAGGGTATATGCCCAGCAGTGGGATTCCTGGGTCACATGGTAATTCTATTTTTACCCTTTTAAGGAACCTCCATATTGTTCTCCATAGTGGTTTTATCAATTTACATTCCCACCAACAGTGCAAGAGGGTTCCCTTTTCTCCACACCCTTTCCAGCATTTATTGTTTGTAGATTTTTGATGATGGCCATTCTGACCTGTGTGAGGTGATGCCTCATTGTAGTTTTGATTTGCATTTCTCTAATGATTAGTGATGTTGAGCATCCTTTCATGTGTTTGTTGGCAATCTGTATATCTTCCCTGGAGAAATGTCTGTTTAGGTCTTCTGCCCATTTTTGGATTGGATTGTTTGTTTTTTGTTATTGAGCTGCATGAGCTGCTTGTAAATTTTGGAGATTAATCCTTTGTTAGTTGCATCATTTGCAGATATTTTCTCCCTTTGAGAGGGATGTCTTTTGGTCTTGTTTATGGTTTCCTCTGCTGTGCAAAAGCTTTTAAGTTTCATTAGGTCCCATTTGTTTATTTTTGTTTTACTTTCCATTTCTCTGGGAGCTGGGTCAAAGTTATCTTGCTGGGATTTATGTCAGTGTTCTGCCTATGTTTTCCTCAAAGAGTTTTATAGTGTCTGCCCTTACATTTAGGTCTTTAATCCATTCTGAGTTTATTTTTGTGTATGGTGTTAGGGAGTTTTCTAATTTTGTTCTTTTACATGTAGCTGTCCAGTTTTCCCAGCACCACTTATTGAAGAAGCTGTCTTTCTCCATTGTATATTCTGGCACACTTTACCAAAGATAAGGTGACTATATGTGCGTGGGTTTACCTCTGGGCTTTCTATTCTGTTCCATTGATCTATATTTCTGTTTTAGTGTCGGTACCATACTGTCTTGATTACTGTAACTTTGTACTATACTCTGAAGCCAGGGAGCTTGATTCCTCCAGCTCCATTTATCTTTCTCAAGATTGCTTTGGCTATTCAGGGACTTTTGTGTTTCCAAACAAATTGTGAAAGTTTTTGTTCTAGTTCTATGAAAAATGCCAGTGATAGTTTGATAGGGATAGCAATAAATCTGTAGATTGATTTGGGTAGTATTGTCATTTTCACAATGTTGATTCCTCCAATCCCAAGAACATGGTATATCTCCCCATCTGTTTGTATCATCTTTAATTTTTTTCATCAGTGTCTTATAGTTTTCTGCATACAGGTCATTTGTCTCCTTAGTTAGGTTTATTCCTAGATATTTTATTCTTTTTGTTGCAATGGTAAATGGGAGTGTTTCCTTAATTTCTCTTTCAAATTTTTCATCATTGGTGTATAGGAATGAAAGAGATTTCTGTGCATTAAATTTGTATCCTGCTACATTACCAAATTCATTGATTAGCTCTAGTAGTTTTCTGGTAGGATCTTTAGGATTCTCTATGTATAGTATCATGTCATCTGCAGTCAGTGACAGTTTTACTTCTTCTTTTCTGATTTGGATTCCTTTTATGTCTTTTTCTTCTCTGATTTCTGTGGCTAAAACTTCCAAAGCAATGTTGAATAATAGTGGTGAGAATGGGCAACCTTGTCTTGTTCCTGATCTTAGTAGGAATGGTTTCAATTTTTCACCACTGAGAATGATGTTGGCTGTGGGTTTGTCATATATGGCTTTTATTATATTGAGGTAAGTTCCCTCAACATAATAAAAGTATTCCTACTTTCTAGAGGGATTTTATCATAAATGGGTGTTGAATTTTGTTGAAAGCTTTTTCTGCATCTATTGAGAATACCATATGTTTTTTCTCCTTCAGTTTGTTAATATGGTGTATCACGTTGATTGATTTGTATATATTGAAGAACCCTGGCATTCCTGGGATAAACCCACTTGATCATGGTGTATGATCATTTTAACGTGCTGTTGGATTCTGTTTGTTAGTATTTTATTGAGGATTTTTGCATCTATGTTCAACAGTGATATTGGCCTGTAGTTTTCTTTCTTTGTGACATCTTTTTCGGGTTTTGGTATCAGGGTGATGGTGGCCTCATAGAATGAGTTTGGGTGTGTTCCTCCCTCTGCTATATTTTGGAAGAGTTTGAGAAGGATGGGTGTTAGCTGTTCTGTAAATGTGTGATAGAATTTGCCTGTGAAGCCATCTGGCCCTGGGCTTTTGTTTGTTGGAATATTTTTAATCACAGTTTCAATTTCAGTGCTTGTGATTGGTCTGTTTATATTCTCTATTTCTCCCTGGTAGAGTCTTGGAAGGTTGTTCTTTTCTAAGAATTTGTCCATTTCTTCCAGGTTGTCCATTTTATTGGCATAGAGTTGCTTGTAGTAATCTCTCATGATCCTTTGTATTTGTGCAGTGTCAGTTGTTACTTGTTTTTCATTTCTAATTCTGTTGATTTGAGTCTTCTCCCTTTTTTTCTTGATGAGTCTGGCTAATGGTTTATCAATTTTGTTTATCTTCTCAAAGAACCTGCTTTTAGTGTCACTGATTTTTGCTATTGCATCCTTCATTTCTTTTTCATTTATTTCTGATCTGATTTTTTATGATTTCTTTCCTTCTGCTAACTTTGGGGTTTTTTTGTTCTTCTTTCTCTAATTGCTTTAGGTGTAAAGTTAGGTTGTTTATTTGACATTTTTCTTGTTTCCCGAGGTAGAAATTTATTGCTATATACTTCCCACTTAGAACTGCTTTTGTTGCATCCCTTAGGTTTTGGGTCATTGTGTTTTCAGTGTCATTTTTTTCTAGGTATTTTTTGATTTCCTCTTTGATTTCTTGAGGGATCTCTTTGTTTTTTAGTAGTGTATTGTTTAGGTTCCATATGTTTGTATTTTTTACAGTTTTTTTTCCTGTAATTGATATCTAGTCTCATAGTATTGTGGTCAGAAAAGATACTTGATACACTTTCAATTTTCTTAAATTTATCAAGGCTTGATTTGTGATCCCTGATATGATCTATCCTGGAGAATGTTCCATGAGCACTTGAGAAGAAAGTGTATTCTGTTTTTTTTTGGATGGAATGCCCTATAAATATTAAGTCCATCTTGTTTTATGTGTCATTTAAAGCTTGTGTTTCCTTACTTATTTTCATTTTGGATGATCTGTCATTGGTGAAAGTGGGGTGTTAAAGTCCCCTACTATTATTGTGCTACTATCAATTTCCCCTTTTATGGCAGTTATCATTTGCCACATGTATTGAGGTGCTCCAATGTTGGGTGCATAAATATTTACAATTGTTACATCTTCTTCTTGGATTGATCCTTTGGTCATTATGTAGTGTCCTTCTTTGTCTCTTGTAATATTCTTTACTTTAAAGTCTATTTTATCTGATATGAGAATTGCTACTCCAGTTTTCCTCTGATTTCCTTTGGCATGGAATAACTTTTTCCATCCCCTCACTTTCAGTCTGTATATGTCCCTAGGTCTGAAGTGGGTCTCTTGTAGACAGCATATGTATAGGTCTTATTTTTGTACCCATTCAACCAGTCTATGTCTTTTGGCTGGAGCATTTAATCCATTTACATTTAAGGTAATTATCAATATGTATGTTCCTAATACCATTTTCTTAATGGTTTTTGGTTTGTTATTGTAGATCCTTTTCTTCCCTGGTGTTTCTGCCTAGAGAAGTTCCTTTAGCATTTTTTGCAAAGCTGGTTTGGTGGTGCTGAATTCTCTTAGCTTTTGCTTGTCTGTAAAGGTTTTAATTTCTCCATCAAATCTGAATGAGATCCTTGCTGGGTAGAGTAATCTTTGTTATAGGTTTTTCCCCTTCATCACTTTAAATATGTCCTGTCACTCCCTTCTGGCTTTCAGAGTTTCTGCTGAAGGATCAGCTGTTAACCTTATGGGGATTCCCTTGTATGTTATTTGCTGCTTTTCCCTTGCTGCTTTTAATATTTTTTCTTTGTATTTAATTTTTGATAGTTTGATTAATGTGTCTTGGCATGTTTTTCCTTGGATTTATCCTGTATGGGACTCTCTGTGCTCCCTGGACTTGATTGACTATTTCCTTTCCCATATTTGGGAAGTTTTCATCCATAATCTCTTCAAATATTTTCTCAATCCCTTTCTTTTTCTCTTCTTCTTCTGGGACCCCTATAATTCAAATGTTGGTGCATTTAATGTTGTCCCAGAGGTCTCTGAGACTGTCCTCAATTCTTTTCATTCTTTTTTCTTTATTCTGTTCTGCGGTAGTTATTTCTACTATTTTACCTCCCAGGTCACTTATCTGTTCTTCTGACTCAGTTATTCTGCTATTGATTCCTTCGAAAGTATTTTTAATTTCATTTATTATGTTGTTCATTATTTTTTGTTTTCTCTTTAGGTCATCTACGTCCTTGTTAAATGTTTGTTTTATTTTCTCCATTCTGTTTCCAAGATTTTGGATCACCTTTACTATCATTACTCTGAATTCTTTTTCAGGTAGACTGCCTATTTCTTCCTCATTTGTTTGGTCTGGTGGGTTTTTACATTGCTCCTTCATCTGCTGTGTACTTCTCTGTCTACTCATTTTGCTTAACTTACTGTGTTTGGGGTGTCCTTTTCACAGGCTGCAAGTTCCTAGTTCCCATTGTTTTTGGTGTCTGCCCCCAGTTGGTAAGGTTGTTTCAGTGGGTTTTGTAGGCTTCCTGGTGGAGGGGACTGGTGCCTATATTCTGGTGGATGAGGCTGGATCTTGTATTTCTGGTGGGCAGGACCACATCTGATGGTGTGTTTTGGGGTGTCTGTGAACTTATGATTTTAGGCAACCTCTTTGCTAATGGTTGGCGTTGTTTTCTTGTCTTGCTACTTGTTTGGCATAGGGTGTGCAGCACTGTAGCTTGCTGGTCATTGAGTGGAGCTGGGTCTTAGCATTGAGGCAGAGATCTCTGGGAGAACTCTCGCTGACTGATATTACGTGGCGCCAGTATGTCTCTGGTGGTCCAATGTCCTGAACTTGGCTCTCCCACCTCAGAATCTCAGGCCTGACACCCGGCTGGACCACCAAGACCCTGTCATCCACATGGCTTAGAAGAGAAAGGAGAAAAAAATAGAAAGAAAAAAATAGTTATTAAAATAAAAAGAATTTTTTTAATAAAAATTTTTTTAAGTAATAAAAAAAACAAAGAAGAGAGCAACCAAACCAATAAACAAATCCACCAATGATAACAAGTGCTAAATATTATACTAAGGTAAACATAAAAATCTGTAACTAGTCTGTCGCATACAGCAAACCCCAAGTCTACAGTTGCTCCCAAAGTCCACCGCCTCAATTTTGGGATGATTAGTTGTCTGTTCAGGTATTCCACAGATGCAGGGTACGTCGAGTTGATTTTGGGGATTTAATCTGCTTCTCCTGAGGCTGCACGGAGAAATTTCCCTTTCTCTTCTTGTTCGCACAGCTCTCAGGTTTCAGCTTTGGATTTCGCCTCATCTTTGCATGTAGGTCGCCCTCTGGCATCTGTTCTTCGCTCAGACTGGACAGGGTTAAAGGAGCAGCTGATTAGGGGGCTCTGGCTCACTCAGGCCGGTGGGGGAGAGAGGGGTACATAATGCCGGGCAAGCCTGCAGTGGCAGAGGCCGGCATGACCTTGCAACAGCCTGAGGCACCCCGTGTGTTCTCCCAGGGAAGTTGTCCCTGGATCACAGGACCCTGGCAGTGGCGGGCTGCACAGGCTCCCGGGAGGGGAGGTGTGGACAGTGACCTGTGCTCGCACATGGGCTTCTTGGTGGCTGCAGCAAAAGCCTTAGCATTTCATGTCCATCTCTGGTGTCCATGCTGGTAGCTGTGACGCACGCCTGTCTCTGGAACTCGTTTAGGTGATGCTCTGAATCCCCTTTCCTCGCACACCCCAAAACAATGTTCTCTTGACTCTTCCAGACATTTTCCCAGACTCCCTTCCAGTTAGCTGTGACGCACTAGCCTGCTTCAATCTGTGTTCATGCAGCTAACTCCTCTCCCTGGGATCTGACCTCCGAAGCCCGAGCGTCAGCTCCCTGCCCCCACCCATCCCGGCAGGTGAGCAGACAAGCCTCTCGGGCTGGTGAGTGCTGGTCGGCACCAATCCTCTGTGCGGGAATCTCTCCACTTTGCCCTCTTCACCCCTGTTGCTGCACTCTCCTCCATGGCTCCGAAGCTTCCCCCACTGCCCACCCCTCGTTTCCACCACTGAAGGGGCTTCCTAGTGTGTGAAAACCTTTCCTCCTTCACAGCTCCCTCCCACTGGTGCAGGTCCCATCCCTATTCTTTTGTCTCTCTTTTTTCTTTTGCCATACCCA
This sequence comes from Lagenorhynchus albirostris, assembly GCF_949774975.1. Classification (NCBI taxonomy): domain Eukaryota; kingdom Metazoa; phylum Chordata; class Mammalia; order Artiodactyla; family Delphinidae; genus Lagenorhynchus; species Lagenorhynchus albirostris. Next base: position 101,906,721 of record NC_083098.1, on the reverse strand, counting down.
GGTATGTGGGGAGTTTCTTGCCTTTTGGGAAGTCTGAGGTCTTCCGCCAGCATTCAATAGGTATTCTGTAGGAGTTTTTCCACATGTAGATGTATTTCTGATATATTTGTGGGGAGGAAGGTGATCTCCATGTCTTATTCCTCAGCCATCTTGAAGGTCTCCACTGAAAGCATATTTTCTAATCAGAGATATAAATAGCATTTTCTGATCTGTGTAAATAACATGAAATATGCTCAGACCTCCTAAATGAAGGAGGTTTCTCATTGAAGGAAATGGCAGAAAAGGATTTGAAAATAATAACAAAGAGAGGAGAAAAGGGACCTGCCTTTGACTTTGGTATCTAGCTTCGTATAATTCACAGATTCCCAAAGCTCTGATCCTGATTGGGGTGAGTTACCCATCAGGGCTGGAGAAGCAATAGGAGGGGGTCATATCATATAGAAGGGAGCTCAGAACTCTGCACAATCTTTTAAATACCTAACTTTACCTTTTTTGCATGCTATAAATAACAGTTCCTGACAAACCTATATTTACCCCACCCTAGTTGCTAAGTTGGTTTGTGAGACTTTGATAGCTGCATAGTTTAACGCTTCTGTTATTCCTATTACCCAATCACAAAGAGTATGACGCAGTTGATCATGCTGTGGTTTGAAAGCTTAGATCAGAGTACGCAGTTGTGTTCTGCTCTTATTCCTATTTGGGAGATAAATAAGTCAAGGTCAATAAAGGACTGTCAATGGGAGACTCTATTCTTTATTCCACAAATTTCTCAGGATTAAACCATTATGAATATGAGTGTCAAGCACAGGGATAACAGGTCAGTAAAATTTCAACAGATTCAAGATTTTATTCTTCTCCCTGCCCTTCACCAGATCCATTTCAAAGCTTATCCAATTATTCCCCTCAAGTCTGCACATGGACTACTTAATCTGATAAAGTAATTCAAAGGCAATGATGTTTGGTTTGCTCATTCATTCAGTAAACATTCACAGGGCACCTATTATGTACCAGGCACTATGAAAAGCATTGAGTATAAAGTAGTGAAGCAGGAAGACTTATTCTTATTCTCATCAGATGGTAACTCAATTCTTTGGGAGTGAGAAAAGAGCAGGAAATGGAGTGGTTAAGAGCTGAAGCTGCAAAGAGACTGCTTAGTCCAAATCTAATCTCTACCTCTTACCAGCAGTCAACTTTAGGTCATCTACGCAGCCTTCTGTGAATCTACTCTATGAAATGGGACTCGTGATATCAGCTAATTCATAGGGCTGTTTAAAGTTAAAGTTAGTTAGCCCATGGAAAGTATGTAGAGTAGTACCCTGGTACTCAGTACATAGTAAATGCTCCAAAAATGGTGGTATTGTAACTTATTCCAGGGAACATTTTAATGGAGTCCTTCATCTGGGCTTAGTTATGAGATGAGATAATTTGGATTATGGAGGACCCTTTTCTAATCATCTAGAAACCTGGCTTCCTCATAAGAAGATGCATCCTGTTCTGAAGGCGAGAAGAAACCATGATGTGTGGATTAAATTAAAACTGTAGAGATTTCAGAAGATTTCATTATCTTGTGGTTCCTAGTAGTAACACTAGTCTAGATGTTGTAGAATTATGGAAAGAAATAGAAATGACAGATGACAGAAAACGATTTTAGTCAAGGCACTAAATAACAGCTTGCAATTATAGACTGCTTAGTTTGGAGCAGTTACTCTTAAAAACATTTTATGGGATTTAAATTGTTTAATGCTCACAGTATGGCTCTACTAGTGGGTTTTAAATATTTCATCAACTAGAAAATGGAGGACTAGAGAAGTAAAATGACTTACTTAAGTTTACACAGACAGAGGCAGAGCCAGATTTCTAATCAAGACAGACTGAACCAGAGCTTTTTCACCCCTGCACTCTGCAGCTTCTTCTAGCTTGCCAATGCAAATAAAATCAGTGAAAATATCCAGAAAAATTAATATGCAATCATGCTGTAGTAGGGATATTAGCTCACAAAATATATGAGTCATCTTCTTCATGTAGAATATATAAAACTGATATTCTCAGAAGAAAGCTAAGACATTATAGTACATACAGCAAGATACCAAAGTCAATCGCAGGTCCCTTTTCTCTTCTCTTCGTATCAGTGGATTCCATACCCTTGGATTCAGACAACTTCAGATCAAAAATATTCAAAAAATTTTCCAGAAATTTCCAAAAAGCAAAACTTAAATTTGCAGTGAGCTGGCAACTATTTACATAGCATTTACATTGTATTAGGTATTATAATTAATCTAGAGATAATTCAAAGTATATGGGAGGATGTGTGTAGATTATATGCAAATACTATATCATTTTATATACGGACTTGGTCATCTGCGGATTTTGGTATCTGCAGGGTGTCCTGGAATCAATCCCCTGAAGATACCAAGGGATGACTGTATATGTAATATCCAGAAGAAAAACTTGAGGACAAGAGAAAGATATTTCCTACTCTAAATAAGTAAACTCTGAATTATTAATAGATAAGAAGAAATCACTAATTTTAAAAAATGAGAATAAATGCACACCAAAGGAAATACTGAGTCTATACATCATGGATCATTTTGGTTGTTTCACTGACAAAGAACTGATTTTTGTAGCTGACTTAAATTGTTAAGCTAAAAATTTATCAAAAGTACAGGTATAAAGTACAAATCAATAGTTGTAAACAGCAGGGGTTTGAACTTTAATATAAGCAAGAACTTTATAACAACCAGACGTATCCAAATCCTGGTTGTATCTGGAGAGTTAGTTAATGAACCAAAGCTCTTGAGGGCATGCAAGCTAGAGTAGATGACCCTTTGATAGGAATATTACAGATCCAGAATTGGGTAGGCTATTTAGCTATCTGATATGTAAATGGCCTTTAAACTAGAGTCTGGGAAATCATTAATTCCTTCACTCAACAAATCTTTCTTCAGAATCTATATATTCCTTCGTGTACTAAGTACTAGGAAAATAAAATGTGGCCCTTTTTAGACAATCACCCTACCATATCGGTAAATATAGTATCTGGTGACACTAAGATTTTTCTCCCTGATTTGTGCATACTGTTATAAGTCACATATCAAACACCTATTTTAAAAAATTATTGCATATTTTTACATTTTTAGCAGAGTTGGGAGGGAGGGGAAAATTTCAGAGAAAGTAAGTGTGTCTAGTTCAAAATAGGAAGAGAACTAAGAATCCTTAAAGAAATGGACACTATGAGCTTCCCTGGTGACGCAGTCGTTGAGAGTCCGCCTGCCGATGCAAGGGACACGGGTTCGTGCCCCGGTCCGGGAAGATCCCACATGCCGCGGAGCAGCTAGGCCAGTGAGCCATGGCCGCTGAGCCTGCGCGTCCGGAGCCTGTGCTCCGCAACAGGAGAGGCCCACGTACCGCAAAAAAAAAAAAAAAAAAAAGTAAATGGAGAAAAGTAGCCTTATTAAGACAATGGCATCCATATCCACATTTCTGCTGACAAACACATGTGTGCACATGCAGAAGGGCATAAAACACTCTAACCTGGGCCACATACACTGTGATCTAATACAGAGACCCATCTGCTCGTGAACAATGTGGTCACCCTGCTGTGTTTTTCTGACACTTTATTGACTGCGTAATGGCATTTGATATTGCTAAGACATGGCTGTTCTAGAAGCAGTAGTGCATTACAGCAGAGAGGTGCATTTTGTATGATGAGTCATACTCAACAAATTTGTGGTCAGTCTCTACACTGTAAGGAAAAAAAAGAACAAGATTGAATAATGGAGACCTGGGGAATGAGAAAGTTCTCATCGCAGGTACTAGGGTACCTCCACTTTTTGTAAGATGGAGAAAGCTTAAGCACACTCAGTTTTCCACAGAGTTCCAGTAATCTTCAATAGTTCAAGTCCTCGATCAAATGTTAGTCTAATAATACTTCCACTGGAGAAAAGGCACTTTTATCTGTGAGTCATTTTGCAGAAGGGGTAATGTCTAAACATTGTAGCCTCTTCTTGGTTACCGTGAGGTTTGGATGCCTGCCAAAAAGGAAGTTCAAGAAATAACATGACCCAGGCAGAGTTTGATGAGAAACCTTCAGAATTTTTGGAAGGAGGAGAGGAAAAACAATCTGAAACTTGAGTAGATCCAGAAAATTAGTTCATTTATATAACCCCTGGTGATTGGCAGGAATTTGCTTGCTTTCATGAGCCAATCCTCAAATCAGAAAAAGACACATCTCAAGAGAAATAAATCCTTAGAAGGAAAAGTATGTGCCCTTCCTTACCACTCCATGATTTTTAAAGAGAAAAATCATAGTCTGCTACCATAGTCGTGGTTTGACAAAGCAAATCTGCTCAACGTTCCCTCAAACTCCCTTCTTTCTGTAGGGTGAGATGCAAACATCTACCACACCCGTGAAACCTCTACAACCTGGCTTAAGCTCATTTCCTATATTCCTTTCCTGCCATCATTGCTTTCGGCATCCCCACACCCCAGCCCCACTCCACTCCGCACAGAATCTCAAAGAGCCTTTGTCACACTTCAGCCTTTGGTACATGTTTTTCTCAAACAAGAATCTCCATCTTCACCTGCTCAGCAAAATTCCACTCCTCTCTCAAAATCCAGCTCAAATGTTCTCTTTTGTGGAAAGACATCCATGGGCAGCCCCCAGTCCACCCCACTTTATCACTAACTCTCCCATTTGTCACCATTTATTAAAAACAAACCCTCTTTGCACTTACTTTGTACCAGGCACAATTCTAAGACAGGTTTTTATAAATTAACTCAGTGAATCCTCACAATAACCGTTTTGAGTAGCTACTAATATTATCTCCATTTCACAGGTGAGGTAAGTAAAGCACAGGGAGAATACATGATCTGCCCAAGATCATACCATCTGTGCACAACAGAACTGGAATTTGAACTCAGAAAACATGCCCTTACCAACCAGCTATGCTGCCTCTTTAGTTGGTTCATACCCCAGTGTTATCATGTATCCCACTTTATTTCAAATATTTGTTGGCTGACCTGTGTCTGCAGTTAGGTGTCAGTACCTTGAGGACAGGGTCTGAGCTATATCTATCTGTATTTTGAGTGCTTGTTGCAGGAACTGCAGGTAGCAGGTACTTCGGTAATAACTGACTGGTGAGCAAGCAAAGAAAACACGAGAACAGGAAAAAAAGGATGGATTAAACAGGTTTTGAGGAAGAGAATAAAGTATGAAAGATCACCCTGGGAAAACAATTTTATTCTGATTGGAGGACAGTTTTGGTTTTGCTTTTGTATTTGTTTGCATTTTTCCAAGTAAAACAGAGGTCATGGTGAATGACGTGGCAGAGAATTAAAGAATGAGCGAAGGGAAATGAAAAAATTCTGATTCCATAAGGAGTGAGAAAGGACTTGGGGCTCAAAGAAAAGGGCACAGTACCTGGTGAAGGGGGGAAGGCAGACGGCACCCCAGGGCTGACCTCCATGTGATCTCTACCTGATGCTGGGCTGTGGTGAGGACAGGTCTCAAGGAAGGAAAAGTTCTGGGAGGACTTCATTTGCATGATCTGATTTGTAGGATGACGCATGGTGGGGACAACAGGGGGCCAGGGCTGTGGTTTGGAAGGAAGGAGGAGAATAAAGAGGCTCTTACCTTGGGAGAGGTAGGAAACCTTGCAGACAGGGTCCATTCTCTGCCCGGCCATAAGGACTATGTGAAGCTGTATGAATGGAGCATTCTCCAGCAGTCCCTTCATAAATGACACTGTGCAAGGCAAGGAAGTGCTGCTGCAGGACACAGGTGACAAAGGGTCACACAGAACTAGGAAAAGTATTCTCCCTACTCAGTTGAAGATGAGAGTTTGACAGCTGCCCAGTGAGACCTGCAGGAAATGAGATGGTGTGGGCATGGGAAGCGTTGGAAATGCCCTCAGGTTTTCCCTAAAGAAGGAAATTGTATCCTCTCCAGGATGGGCTATTTAAAGATCACCTCTTTTTCTCTCTCCATCTCTGCCTCTCCACCACCACACCTTCCACTGCCTTCCTTGTTAGGAGTGAGTTATCTGATGGAGGGAAATGGAGAGAGGCTGAGGTTACTTGGTTTTGTGTATACGACTATGTGCAGTTTCTGAGAGGCAGCTGGGCCAATCCTTCTCCTGTATCCTTTTTTGTTTTTGTTTTTATTTTGACTTGAACTGCCTAGGCTCAGGGAGGGATGAGGTCACCTTAAACTCATTCTCCAGGGGATAAGCAGACTGAGCACAGCTGGCTGCCAGGCTCCGTACTCTCTGCTCAGACTGCTTCATCTAAAGTTGGATGGGTAATGAAGGCAGCCCTTCATTGGACTCCTGGTATTTTCAACACAGGACTGATAGCTTAGGTCACTTCTTAAAGTCGTGGGTAAAAACTGGAGGCTTCAGTCAAAATGTTAACAATTTTATAATTTAATTCCTACATGGTCCCTTGTGTGTGTTCTCTCTATAGAGTAGAACTTGGAGGAGAGGAGGGTAGTTCCCTGGCACATGGAGCCCTCCCACAGGGAACCACAGGCATGAAGGATTATACGTAAAGGTGATGCTGAGGAATAGCTTGGAGACTGCAGCTGATACTGAGCAATGGCAGAGACGTGAGTCTAGCTGAGAGACACATCCATCAACTCATAAACTGGACTTCCAAACATAAGTAAGAAGACTTTGTGGGAACTATGAGAGCAAGCAGGGACAAAAGTCAATGAAATGTGGGTCATTTTAGTACGATTAGTATCCCACAAACAACCAATGACTGACCAGGCCCTGGAAAATACAGATTATATTACATCAAAAGAGATTTGGGAGCAGAGTTCATGGCACATATTCTGTGTTGGCCTCTTCTTCCAAAATGAGTAAGTTGTTAAGTGAAAAGGGAAGGCTTATATAAAAAGTGACCTTGAGTTCTCTCAGCAAGTGAGTGAAGTTTGGAGACAGAAAGGTCTGAGTTCAAATATCAAGTCCCCCATTAATAGCTATGTGATTAGATGCAAATCCCAAAACCTCTCTGAGCCTCACTTTCCTAGAGAAAATCCGAGCTCCTTAATCATGCTCAGTCTTCTCTGATCATGCTGGTAAACATGATAAAGGTAAATACCTTGACATCTCATTCTGCAGGAAATTAGAATAAATGAGAAAACGTACAAGAATTTTCATTTTGATTCTGTTAGAAATGTTTTAATGTCACATAAATATTACTGGTTGATAGACTTCAGAAAAATCCTGAGTGAAGAAAAACTGATTTGCCTTTGAAGCTCCACTGGGCTGCTTTTAAGTTATAAAATAAGGTTAAGTTATATAAACTCTCTGAAACTCAGTTAGCTCATCTGTAACATGGGACAAGTAACACCCAGATTAAAATCCTGAATGCTTGATCTGGCCTCATCTGAGCAACTAATTAGCAATGATTTTGTATAGCTCAAGCCTTAGTTTTCTGCTTCTAAACAAAGGAGATAGAAATATCCAAGGACACTGTCTAGTTATAATGTTTGGTAGAACCAAGAATAAAGATTTTTATTTTCTGCAGTGATTTAATCTGTTTTACCCAGTGGGAAAGCATTAAAGTCTATCATTTTGTTTTCCTTAGTTGAAGCTATTAATGGTAATTTCTTTCGTTGATAATACTTTACTTATTATAATAATCAAAGCTCAACTTTTGTATTTAAACCCTGGGGCCAGTTTGCAGAGGTACAATTTATAAATGGATGAAAAACAATTAATAACAACTAGAAAAACCATTAATGATCTTATCAAAAAAGTGCTATGTAATTTCCGATTGCAAAATCACACATGACACAAAAAAAATCAGTTGGCTTCAGCTAGTGCTGTGGGATACCCTAATATTGACCAAATACAGAGCATTTCAATAGCAGAAAAATAATGCCTCTGAGGACATTCTCCTCCTGGGCTTAATAGGGGATGTTTCTACTAAGCTACTAATGGTCAGATACAGCCTATTATACTTCCTGTGGTATGTGAGCTTTCCAAGAGGGGAACCACAACAATTTAAAGAGAAAAATATTCCATCATCTCCCAACACCAGTGGTCCCTCCCTGTGACCAGCAAAGTAGGATGTGATAAGGCCACTCCTACCCTTTGGCCACCTCCTTGCCTTTTAAACACCCCCTTAACTCCAGACCCCACTTCTGCTACTGAAACATGTCTTAATGTTTTCTGCCTGGAGGCTTTTACTTCCTCTCCCCTTTACCTGGAACAACCTTTTCAGGAATGTCTTCTTGTATTCAATTCTCAGCTCTGATATACTTTCCATTGACCCCTTTCTAATGCTTCTCTCAGAAAGCCCTGCCAATCATTATTGAATGATTCATCCAGTGTCTTGTTTACTACTGTATCCCCAACACCTTGATCGGGGCCAGAATCATAGCAAGTGGCTCCATAAATATTTGTTGAACCAACGGGCGAGATAAATTAGTGAATTCTCACTAGCTTTTGAGACAAAGCAAATCATTACTTTCTCATGTCACTTCTGTCTGGAGAACAGCAGCTACTAACAGTTCTTTTCTCCCCTCCTACTGAAACTGTGTAACTCTGATTGGGTCTTGAACCCATGCACCGGGACTTGAACCCAGCCAAAACCCAGATTGGGACTCGAATCCATGGTCTTTTAAGTGAGATCACACATCTAGTCTCAGGACTTAATGAAGCTCAGGTTCTTGATGTCTCAACATAAAAAGAATTCAGTGAGAGATAAAGTGATGGGAAAGAAGTGGATTTATTTACAGAGAAAACCACTCCACAGACAGAGTGTGGGCCATCTCAGAAGGTGAGAGCAGCACCAGGGTATGGAGTTATCAGTTTTTAGAAGAGTGAATAATTTCATAGGCTAATGAGTGGGAGGAGCATTCCAGGTATTTTGGGGAAGAGGTGGGGATTTCCAGGAATTGGGCCACCACCCACATTTTGACCTTTTTGTTCAGCCTTGGAACTGTCATGGCACTTCTGTTAGGTGTGTCATTTAGCTTGCTGATGTGTTACAATGAGCATATACTGAGGCTCAAGGTCTAGTGGAAGTCCAACATCTTGGGCTTATTTGCTTCTAATCAGTTTATGTTGTGTCCTCGGGCTAAGTCATTCTTTTAAAGGTTGTGCCCTGCCCCTTCCCCTCCAGTTTCACCATCTCATCCATAGTTTGTTAGAAACATAGGCTCAGGTGCTCAGCAGGCTGTGTTTGGGCTTGGAATGCACTTAGTTATAGGTCCATGAGGGCAAGTATTTGTCATTTTTGTTCACAGTAAATTTCTAGGGTTAGCAGAGAGCTAGCAGATGTTCAATGTTTATTTGTTACCAAATGAGAAAAAAAGTTTTGAATGAATAAATGTTTTCTACTTTTCCACTTTCTAGTCGAGTGATGTCAGATAAGTTACTTAACCGCTCTAACTTCATTTTCTTCATAAGAAACAATTTAAAAATACTTTTTGCCACATGAGGTTATTGCGAGGGTCAAATGAGGCCACATAAGCCCAGAGACAGTAAGCTTTCAATAAATGATTGTGGAGTTATTACTAAAATATCCTCCATGCATAATTAAAATATAATTAGCTTTGGTCCAATCATTCTGTGTGGATATTTTCATCCATGCATCAATGTATGTTCTGTCTTCCAAGGGACCAGGCCACCACCATGAAACATCTGCCTCCCCCAGTTTTGAAGGTGTATAAACCTCCTCCCACCTATGGTTCCAATTTCAAGACCAATTGTAACCTGGAGCTGAAACTCAAGGCCACCTCAGAACATGGATTTGCAATTTGGAATGTCTCTCTCTGTATCCTAAGACCCAGGACTTACCCAACACAGCAGGGCCACCTTTATAGATATTCTTACTTCGAATTCCTCAATTTGCATCCTTATCACATAAGATTTCTTCTTTGATGCCACTTCTGAGTGAGTTTCATCAGATATCTGGTTGGGGAAAATGTCTTTTGTTTATCTACTTGCTGTTGCAATAAATCCAGATAAGGAACAAGCATCCAGAAATAAAACCCTGGGTGAAAAATAACTCCACCTTCACAACAGCAACATGAATAATTGGTACTGAGGTGCTTTTGTGTGCACATCATCCTGTCACAGGCCTCATTGATTATTTTAGAACATCACTTCCCTTTCTGTACAGTGCTAACCCTTAAATAAGTTACAAGCTTCAGTTTAGGTATTATTCCCTTTGTGGGAACTTCAAGTTCTCAAATAAGGCAAGCACGACCCTCTTCTACATACCCTGAACTTCTTATGAATTTGTTCATTTGACATTTTGTATTCAGAACCTACATGTGCTGAGTATAAACAAACAAAGCAGGTAAAAATTCCTGTCTTCATAAACCTTACATTATGATAGGGGAGAAAGACAATAAGCAAAAGAAGTAAAACAAAAAATATATTACATAGTTTCTGATTAGAAAGGCAAAGCAGGTAGGGAAATAGGAGATGTTCAGAGGAGAAGTAATTTTACATAAAGTCTCCAGGAAAGCCTCACTGATTAAAATGGCATTTCAGTAATGACCACAAGGAAGTGAAGGGTGAGCCCTGCATATCCCCATCTTGTCACCAACTACATTTTAATAATGTAATCTACTCACATTCCTTTCACTGTAGCTGCCATCACAATGTAAGTTCCCTGAAGGGAGGTGTCATTCTACTCATAATCCTATCCCCAGAGGTTAGCTCAGGGCAGAGAATATGCTATGTGTTCAGTACATATTTGTGGATGCCATTGCTGATCTTTTGATCATAGCCATATTACTCTCCAAGGACCAGGCCCTGTTTCACCTTGAAGTACTTTCTAGGTATAACCACCACCAGCTTCTCCTGTCTTTTCTATACATGAGTCTGGATTCCTCATCACTGGGTTCACTCATCTCCTTTAGATAACCATCCAGAAGAGGATTAAGGGTTTGAGCAGCCAGGTTGCCAATCTATAATAGGGTATGAAATATTACTGGAAATGTTAACTCAATGGAGAAAATGTATCTCCAATGCATCTTTTTGTGGTTGGAGAAATCAATTTGAAGAGCTGTAAAGAAGTGGGGGTTATATCCTCAAGGATCATGATTCTTAACACTTGATCATCAATGAACTATATGTTAGTCAACTGGGGCTGCTACAACAAAATACCATAGACTGGGTGGCTTAAACAACAGACATTTATTTCTCACAGTTCAAGAAGCTGGGCAGTCCAAAATCAAGGTGCCAGCAGATTCAGTTCCTTATGACAAACTTCTTCACAGTTTGCCGACAGCCAAGTTTTTGTTCTCACATGGCAGAGAGAGAGGGACCTCTGGTCTCTTTTCTTCTTTTACAAGGACACTAATTCCATCATGGGGGCTCCAAATTCATGACCTCATCTAAACCTAATTACCTCCCAAAGGTCCCCACTTCCAAATATCATCACATTGGGGATTAGGACTTCAACATATATGATCCTGGGAGGACAGAGTCAGTCCATAACAAACCATCTTGTGAATAGAACTGCAAATTAGAATGACTAAAAAATGCATCACTGTTAATCTTTCAGGGCTGTAAATCAACAAGAAAAAAATGAATATATGAATCCCTTAGCATTACTCGGTTGAGCAATATTTACTACCTAACTCTGGGTCTTTGAACTCAAGACTTCATCTATTATCTGCCTTAGGAAATAGAGCGTCACATAAGTGGATTCACACTGAAAATAGTGTGCATCAGCCACTATTATCATAATAATGCCATTTAGCCAACTACTACAAAATCTCAGATATTCGCAATAAGCTATGACTTCTCACTCACATATCTGTGGTCATCTGGGTTTCAACTGATGTAGGTTGGCCTTGGCTGCACTTGACTCTTATTGTGGGTTAGACCATTGGGTACTCTAGGTATGTTCTCATAGGGAAAGGCAGGAACACATGAGGGCAAGCCCAATTATACAAGTACACTTCAAGCCTCTGTCACCACATCTGCTAACATCTAAACTTTTGGACAACCCAAGGCATCAAGTCCAAAGTCAAGGTGCAAAAAAGAATACTCCACCAACCACAAGTCTATGGCAGGGGTGTGGATGTGTAATAATACTCTATGGTAGTGAAGAATTGGGACCACTAATTCAAACTACCACATAAGTAATTTCATTTCAAGGGGTCATTCAATAATTCCAATGCTTGGGTTCAAGTCTGATGATTAAGAACTTTTGAAGACTAAACAAATAATAATATAGTGAATGCTGTAAATCCCAGGTGCTTGTAATTTGCTTATATATAACCCGTCTAGTTTATTTTTTAGCATGGCTAATATTTCTTGGACTTCTCTTTTTTTTAAACTTTTCATCTTTTTATTATGGAGGCAATATGGTGCTGTGGAAAAAATATTAGTAGGAAGTCAAACACTCAGGATCCAGTCCTGTATCTGCCACTAATTAACTCTGAGACCATCAGCAAATTATCTCAAATTCTTTTCGGTACGCGGGTGTCTCATTGTTGTGGCCTCTCCCGCTGCGGAGCACAGGCTCCAGACACGCAGGCTCAGTGGCCATGGCTCACGGGCCTAGCAGCTCCGCAGCATGTGGGATCCTCCCAGACCGGGACACAAACCCATGTCCCCTGCATTGGCAGGTGGACTCTCAACCACTGTGGGAAGTGGGAAGCCCCTCAAATTCTTTTGGCCATGTTCTCCTCTTCTGTAAAATGAAGGTTGGACTGGATAGTTACATTTCCTTCTATCACTACACTTGCATAAGTGTATGTTTACATGGATATGGGCCAACGGGCCTTGTCTCATCTTTCTTTTTTTTAAATTTTATTGTTGCATCACATTAAGAGTTCCCTGCACTAAAAATCCGTGTGTAAACCAAAGTGGGAGTCTTGTCTAAAGTCATGAAGAGCATTTAAACATTCCTTGGATGGACCCAGAGTAAAACCAGCCCCACATTTCCTGGCCATGTGCTGTCCAAAGTGGAGGATCCCTAACCAGGAGATCAAGTTTACCCATGACCCCAAATTGTATCCAGAATGGAGAGAATTTTCAGAGCTGGAATGCATACATGAAACATGTTTATTTATGTCTCCTAGGTTTGCATGGAAATCCAGCTACATTTTGCCTATGTGATGGTATTTGTCTTTTTGAAATGAGCACAAATTGCATGTTTGGGTAGTTAATAATATCACATATGCTTCTGACAGTGACATATCAGCAAATTGTTTTTCTAAACCATTCCATGTGCTTCCACCACACTGTAGCTGAGGTCTGATTCAAGTCGAAGCCCCAAGTGACTATAAACCAAACAATTATTTTTTTAGTCCTAATGTGTTTGCTTCCTAATGACCCACAGCCTTAAACTCACACTGGGCAGGAGGGCAAAAACTTTCTTTTTTTATGCTCCAGGCCTCAATAGGGCAAGGCACATTCTGGAAGACTAGTTGTGGGTGACCAGAATGCAATTCAAAACATCAGCAGCCTTTGATCAGGGCAGCTTGCTTACTTTTAATTGTTTCCAGAGAGCTTGTTTGAAAATTTGTTAGATTACACATCACAGGCAATGAGAATTGATCGCTGAATTTACTGCCTTAATTCTTTGCTTTAAAAGGAGTTATGCTTATTTCAGTTACACTTAGGAAGCTGAGCTTTTGACCAAACAACATAAAGGTGAATTCAGGTGCTGTCTCTTTTCACCCATCCCCAAAATAACAAGAAATTAACTGAGAGATCTTTTAAGAAAGTGTGAGGTAATTGGTTGCTGGCTGTTTTTCTCCAGCTGCACAAACTTTAATCAAAGTTTTTTTTTCTTCCTTCTTTATGAATATCAGTGGATATGAGTACTATAAAGCTGTGCCTTAACAAAGTTGAGTAGTCAGAGCACAGTTGGCATAAAGAAAATTTCTTTAAAACCAGATAAGTCAAAATCCTTATGGGTGCAAAATGGTCTCTCCTGGCTCTAAGTAAATGAAAAGCAACAAAAAATGAGAGACGCTTTCCCTTGCAGGCCAATGCTTGGCGTCCTTTCCTCATCTAACCCTTACGATCTCTTTGGGTGACCTCACACCAATCCCACATATTCATCATTGACTTTTGTGCAGATGACATTTAAAATGTCACCTCCAGGCTCAAACTCAGCTCTTCAACCTACACTTCTGATTACCAACCAGACATTGTTGACCAAAGGAAGATCACACATGCACCCCAAGTTCAATGCAGCTAATGATAAGCTGATTGTCTTTACCCATCTCATACTCTCATCCCCAATCCCATTTCTTTCTATACTTTTAATTTTGTGGATGCCTCCACAATTGTAATTTTCTAACCATTGCCAAGAACTTAAATATTATCTTCAACTTCTTCCTGCGTGTCACTAATCCCTATTTATTCCGCCTCCACGATTTTTCTAAATTCATCATACTTTTCTGATCACAGTGCCCTAGAAACAGATTTCTAACAGGACCCTAACACTTCTAACTTGTCTGGTGCCAATTCATGCAATATTTTGTCAAAATGATTTCCATTAAACCCATTTGATGATATTACTTCCAGATTAAAATTAGTTAATACTATCTATAGATAAAAGGCTAAATGCCTAGACTCCTAAGCATGACTCAAAAGACCTTCATTGGCCAGACCTATGCTATCTTGAACCTTGCTTTCTGCCAACTCTGTTATTAACACCCTGGGTACAAGTGATAAATAATTTGCACATTATTTGATATGCCCTCTAATCCTTGGTGCTTAGCACCTGCTTCTTCCTTTGCCAGGAATTCTGCCTTCAAATCCTTACTTCATCTTCAAAAACTCAGTTTAAATGTGACATCTTTTCTGAATACTTAAAACCGCACTTACAATGTCAAAAAGTTCCACTTCTGTCTCTCACAGGATCTAGTGAAAGCACATTTCATTAGGGTTGCCAACAGTTCCCGATCAAACATGACTTTCTCTGTTTCAGCACAGAAAGACCCACACCCAAGAAATCTCTCAGACCTAGGCAAGTTAGGATAGTTGCTCATCCAGACACAGTGAGTGGTTATTGTTTGCATGCATGTCTTACCCATCAGATTGTGAGCTGAGTCAATGAAAAGGTCTAATTCATCTTTGCAGCCCTAAAATTTAGTACTATATCTGCAAAACAGTAGATTTAATAGGAGATTTAATATTGTACTAGTGTTTTGCTTTTTTTTCTGTTTAACCCTCAAAATCTTTGAAGGATGTCAATATTAACTCCAATTTTTTTATACATGAAAAGAATACATTCAAGAGAAATTCAGTGATCTGCCCAAAGTTACACAGACAGACTATACACAGATTTTTTCTGACTACTAAACTATGCTTATTCCACCATGAAAACTCAGTAAATCATGGACTAGGATGTTCTGTGATGTATTAGATTGAGTATTTTTCTACATCCAAACTGATTTGGGGAGGAAAATGATTAAAATCAGATAAGCAGTTAATTACCAGCCCTTCCACTCAATTAAATTTTGAAATAGTTATTTGTTTGAATTAGACATCTTCAAACAAGATTGACTATCTAGATATAACTAGCACAACCAAAATAACAGAAAATGAAAATAAATGTTATTTTCACAAGAGCTGTATGAGATAATTTAGAAAATGAGACCACTGAGATTTTCCAGTTAGCATGTTTTATAAGTCTCAGTCACACACCTATTGTTTAATACAGTGGTTCTCAACTGGGAGAAATTTTGGTAATGAAACAATTGGTAATGTCTGGAGACATTTTTAGTTTTCACAACTGGGGGTGAGATAGTGGCCAGAGATGTTATTAAATATCCTGCAATGCACAGAACAGGTCCCCACAACTAAGACTTGTCCAGCCAAAATGCCAATAGTGTTAATGGTGAAAAATCCTAATTTAAACTGCAAAATAGGTAAAGCAAAGATTATCACATACATATTTTAATGAACTCTTTAACTTAATAAGTGAAATGTTAACAGAAGATTCCACAAATATATTGAAAATGTCTCTTGTTTATACATGCTGATAATAAGTGTTTGCTTGAAAGATGCACTGAAGTAATGTAATCATTCCAGGAATAGGTCTTAGGAAAGTTTTACTGTGACAAATGATTGTACCACTTCATGGAAAATCCTATTATTTCTTTCCTCTCAATCCATGGAGATCTATCTCATCGACTTGGCAAAAATTAAGAGTAAATTTAAAATGATGCAGATAATTCAGGTAATTCATACTGGTAAACCAGGATAGATAGATAGATAGATAGATAGAGTTATAGATAAACCTTTAAATGATGAAAATGGAAGTAGCACTTATATTCAGTTCTCTAACATCATTAGACAAAACTTCATTTCTTCAAAAAATTATGTGTAGTTTTTCTTGTTCTAATAATGAAATAATTTAAGCTTACAGCAGATACCTTTACTCAAATAGGAAACATTGTTTAAAAAATTCTGTAATCCAAGCATTGAAAAGGAATGAAAGCACTTGAGTATATTTGCTTTAGTTGGTAATTGGCAAAATTTTTAAAATTTTTTATTATACTTACAAAAGCAGTTTTAAATCATGCCTTCTTTACTCAATGTTGTATCATGAAATACTCTTCTAAAAGTGTCATTTTACTATTGAACAAATTCCATCATATGAATAGACCATAATTTATTTAATAAATCTCCCAAAGCTGGATATTTGGGATTTTCCCTCTATGTTTTGTTATTATAAATAACACCATGATCAACATTCCTGTACATAAATCTTTAGCCGTTTCTCTGATTATTTACTTGGGATAGATTCCATGAACTAAAATGTTGGGGTCAAAATGAAGCCATTTAAGGTTTAGGGTTTCAGTGATATAATCCATAAAACAGAAATAATAAACTATGGCCTCTCCCTAGTCCATAGTTATAAAAGGGTCATGGAACAGCGATTTATTAACATAAACTGCAGACTAGGCATCCAACTGTGAAGTTATCTCTACATGTGCAAATATAGGTGGGGGGCAGAGAATACACAAAGGCCCTGTTACAGAAATAGACCTGTTCATGTTTATTTTTGCTCTGGTTCAAAAGCTATGAGTCATATAAGACCCTCTTTTCAGGTAGAATGTGGCAGGCAGAATGTCCTGAAAAGAGCAGTATGTGTGATGCCCAGTCCCCCAAGGGTACAGCAAAAAGGAAAATGCATTTCCAGATTGTACTTACTGTGACAGGCATAATATATACCAGTCAGTACTCATTTAATGAAAATTTAGTGAAATTGTCCCAGACATTGTGCTATCTCTACTTTTTTTGTTGTACATTTTATTTCTGACCCTTATAACATTTCTGAAGTAGATATTATCTCCATTTCACAGATAAGAATCTTGAGGATTTGAAAGCATTAAGTAAACTGGCCATATAAACAGATTAGTAAGTGGAAAATCTAGTATCTAAACTCTCATCTTCATGACCCTTAAACAATTGTTCTCAAATCCAACATTGCCCTTCATGTTTATAATATTCATAGGTCCACATATGAGTCTACTAAAAGTAATTATACAGGTAAATAGAATTAATACCTTCTTTCCCTCTATTTCATATGCTTCTAAGCCTAAATTTCCATCCATCACGGTAACCCATCAAGCTACACTAGGCCTTCTCCATGGGCTTGACAGTGCACTTGTCACCCAATCTTGTTTTCAGTAAAGTCAAAGACTCAAGGAAATACACCAGAATTCCCTCTTTGAAGACTTCACTGCTAGAGAGGGATGTAAAGAACGGTATTCCTTTTAGTTTACAGCCTTGGAAACATGGCACTGCCCTTCATTTTTCTGTAGGATTCCTTATGTTTAAGGAAACCATTCTCAATAACCTGGGGTCTGCTGTCCTGAAAATAAGGAACCACCATTCTGTGAAAGTACGATCAAGTGCAGATTGTGTACAGGCTGCCAAATGTGAAGAAACTATGTAGGTTCTGAGCTACTGGATTGTTTGTTTGTTTGTTTAATTTGGTTGCACTCAAGAATTTCCTTTCTTCTGACTTTTTTCCTTCAAAGTTTTTCTCTTGGTCAAATATACAAAAAGTATGCTTTCTTTTCTTCATTTCTTCCTTATTTCTCTTTTCAATCCAGGATAGAGCTATATTTCCCAGCTCTCTTCCTCCGACCTACCAATCTTCCCCCAAGTTCTTTGAGCATCTTTATAATCATTACCTTGAACTCTTTATCAGGTAATTTGCTTAGTGCCACTTCACTTCATTCTTCTTCTGGGGTTTTATCTTATTTCTTCATTTGGAATATATTCCTGTATCGCCTCATTCTGCCAAATTTTCTATTTTATTTCTATGTATTTGGTACTTTGGTTTTGTTTCCTGACCTTGGACTATTGGCCTTTCGTAGGAGAAGTCTTATGCATCCCAGCAGCCCACTCTCCTCTGGTAACGAGAGATGTGTGCTGCAGAGATGCCCTCTATTTGGACTGCGTGGGTCCTTCTATTGTGGCAGGCTGACTGCTCTGGGCAATCTGGTGGGCATGGGTGGCTCCCAATGCCATTGATTGCCAGGCTGTGCTTTGTACAGAGGCTGCCTGCCACCACTGGGTGGAGCCGGATCAGGAGGCTGCTGGCTACTGGGCTCCAGAGTGTCCAGAGGCTTGTGCTGGCCCACTGGGCGGCAAAGCTGTGTCCAAGGGTCTCTGGCTGCAGGGCCCTGGGGATCCTGGGGTTTGTGTTTCAGCCCACTGGTGGGTGGAGCTGGATCCCGGGTCTCTGGCTGGTCCTGAGGTTATTGTTGGCATACTTGTATGTAGGGCCTGATCCTGTACCCTCTGGTGGACAGGAGAAGTCCCAGGGCAGCAGTGGGCACAGAGTGTCTTAAAGCAGATGGCCTCCTGGTGGGTGGGGCCTTTGTCTCTTCCTGGATTGTTGCTTGACCTGAGTTGTCCCAGTACTGGTACCAACAGGCTGGGGGGGGGGGGCAGGGCCAAGTCCCAGAGCTAACAAACTAGAGAGAGGATTCCAAAGTGGCACGTGCCAGCACCTACCAGTGTCCACGAGGTAGAACAACCTCCCAATAATGGCTGCCACCCGAGTCTATGTCCCCAGGTTGAGCCCCAACTGCCTTCTGCCTCTCTGGGAGGTTCTCCAATCAAAAGGTGGGTTTGACCGAGTCTCTTTTCAAGTTAGTGCTTCTGCCCCGGGTCCTGGAACATGTGTGATTTTTGTTTGCACCCTTTAGGAGTGGAGTCTCTATTTCCCCCATCCCTCTGGGTCTCCTGAAAGTAAGCCCTACTGCCCTTCAAAGTCAAACATTCCTGGTGCAGGACCCCCATGGGCTCAGACTCCTCACTCCTTGTGGATAATCTCTGCAATTTTAATTATCCTCCTGTTTGTGGGTCACCCACCCAGGGGTATCTGTCTTGACTATACCAAGTCCCCACCCCTCCTACCTGTTTCATTTTTGTTCCTTCTTTCTATCTTTAATTATAGTAGATCTTTTCTCCTGGTCTTCCAGTTTTGTTCATCAACAGTTTTTCTGTAAATAGTTGTAATCTGTGTGGGCCCGTGGGAGGAGGTGAGCTCAGGGTCTTCCTACTCCACCATCTTCTGTAAGCTCTCCTTAACCCTTAAACAAGATATTCAGATTTTAATTGTTCAATTCAACTTAACATTCTTTAGTGCATTCCACATATGGCAGGAAATGTGCTAATTATAAGCAATGCAAACATCCACGGACTAGGAATCAGATCCAGTGAAGTGAAGTGACTTGCCCACCACCACTGAAAGCTAGGACTCTGTAGATATTGCTTCACCTCTTACCCAGGCTTTTAGAAATATCCACTACAATCACTTTAATGCTTATACTACATTCACTCTTTCTGTGTCTTCAACCCATTCATAGTGAAATCCTTGAAAACAGTTCAAACATTGTTTCTCTTTGAAGCCCTCCTCTACTATTATCCCTTGAATATCAGGAAGAACTCTCCACATCTTGCTCTAATAGCATATCACTCTAGCAGAGCACTCATAGCATTATATTAAACAGCATCTACTCTCAATCTCAGTCTTCTCCATTGGGCTGTGTCTTACTCTTGTTGTACCTCCTTTGTATGGCAGAGCAATATCTAATAGGCATTTGTCTGGGTGAATTACCTGTTATATGGTGCTCTGAATTTCAAAGCTATTTAAGAAAGAAATTACAGTTACAGTCTCTGCCTTTTGTATTTAACACAGGTCTCTATCTTATTCTATGCGAGCTGCTTTAAGAAAAATATCATAGACTGGGTGGCTTAAACAATGAACATTTGTTTCTCACAGTTCCAGAGACTGAAAACTTCAAGGTCAAGTCACCAACAGATTCAGTGTCTGGTGAGAGCCCACTTCTTCATTCAGAGTCAGCCATCCTGTGAAAGCCCACATCTTCATTCAGAGTCAGCCATGCTGTGTCCTCACATGACAGATGGAATGAGGGAGCTGTCTGGGGATGCTTTTGTAAGGTACTGATCCCATTCATGAGGGCTCTACTATCATGACATAATCACCTCCCAAAGGCTTATCTCCTAATAGCATCATATTGGGGGTTAGGATTTTGACATATGAATTTTGGAATGACAGAAACACTTAGTTCACAGCATTCTGACAAAAACACTCATACTCCAGGTACTAGGAGTTCACTATTTGAGATTATATACTTGACCTGTCTATTCAGTAAAATGTGTTAAGTAGACTGTGCTTGTTGCAACTTTCTTCTGATGCCATGCCCCATGAATGATGTTTGAAAGCCTTCTTCCTTTGCCTTCTAGCTTAGCAAGCTGATGACTTTGATTAATAAGGCCACGAAATCATACATCCTAAGGTAGTAACTGATAGCTAGTTTAAATGGCCTGATTCAGTTCCTTCATCTATAAAACAGGACTAATATCCCCATACAGGTTTTTTGAGTGTTTTATACATAACAATAAAATTTAAAAGCAGTTGACACCTTAGTTGTGGAAGGCAGAATAATGGTCCCTCAAAGATAGTCACATCCTAACTTCTAGAATCTGTGAATATGTTGCCCTCACAAAAGAGACTTTGTGGATGTGATTAAGATTAAGAACTTTGAGATAGGAAGATTATCCTGATTATATGTGTGGGCCCAATCTAGTTACAGGAGTTCTCAAAAGGGAAGAACCTTTCCATCTGTGGTCAGAGAAAGAGGTGGCAACAAAAGATTGGCCAGAGAAATATCACCTTGCTGGATTTGAAGATGGAGGAAAGGTGACCTCTTTGAGCTAGAAAAGGCAAGGAAACTGATTCTTCCTTAAGTCTGAAAAAGGAACACAGTTTTGCTGATATCTTGATTTTAATGTGATGAGACCACTGTCGGACTTATGACTAAAGATAATATATCTGTTCTGTTTTAAGCCACTAATTATGGTAATTAAATGTTTATCCTGGCTTTATTTAAGTGCTCCTGTATCATATGGACTTACAATAATAGCAAGAAGGGCAGACACTTGAATTTTATAAGAAGTTAATGAACTATACTTTTATCTAGGCTGACTATTCAAGTGAACAATTGCTTGAGTTAATTGAGTGAAGTGTTATTCAATGACCATTTCAAGCTGTTTCTATCATGGTTTGCATTAGGGATTGGTTGCAAAAATTAGTAGATTCTAAAGAGCTTAATATTAGGCAATAGATTAAGTGATGAATATTAAACTCCAATTGTTTCCATTATTCATTCACTTACCATTCTACAAATACCTGTTGAGAATTTACCCAAGAAAAAAAGCATTAAAAATTGAAAAATGCACTTAATAAACCACTTCCATCATCATGGAATATCCAGACCAGTGAAACACAGATAACCAAAATGCAATACCCTAAATGTCTTGATGTCAAAGCTCTCCCTTACTCTTCATTGCAACTCCAGGTCTCAACATAGTCCCTGACACATAGCAGGTGCACGCAAATTAATTGGGGACTTCCATTGAAATGACTGTCATATACCATAAAATAATAAATTGACAACTTACAAAAGGGATGTTCAGGAAAAGCTTTATAGAAGAGGTACAGTTTTAAGATGTCTTGAAAGATGAGTTGTACCTGAGAAAGAAAAGGTGAAGAATTTGGCCAAGATCAAAGACCAGGGAGAAGTGAGAATGCTTAAGAATTGCAGATAATTGAATTTGAAAATCTGGATTATGTATGAAAACACAATAATGAAAAAATAGGTCTAAAGAGTAAGTTGCAGACAGATCATAAGAATCTGGGTTTCCAGAGAGAGTTCCAGCGCTAGAAATCTGAACAAAGTTTTTAAGTAGCGACAACAAATGCTCCTTTAGTTAAATAAATTTGACTGGATTAAGCAAAGTTAAGCAGGTTCTTTCAGTGCAGTATTTTTTTAGGCCTCAGAAGACTAATATGCCTTAGACTTTTCAAGTAAAAGAAAATACGTCTGGGGAATTCCCTGGTGGTCCAGTGGTTAGGACTGTGCTTTCACTGCTGAGGGCCAGAGTTCTATCCCTGGTTGGGGAACTAAGATCCCACAAGCAGCACCATGTGAGCAAAATTAAAAATAAAAATAAATAAAAAGTGACTTCTCATTTTAAAAAAAAGAAAATATGTCTCTAGTCATTACCTATTGTTCCATAAGCAACTACCCCAAAACAGTGGCTTTAAATCACACTTTATTTTTTCTCATGACTTTGTGGGTTGGCTGAGCAGTTCTGTGCTCACTCACCCATCTGCACTGAGCTGGTGAATGGTCGGGGGGCTGGAGCCCCCTGCCTGGCTGGGTTTCTCTCCCCAAGTAGATTTTTTAGTTGTTGTATTTTCTGTTTGTTTGATTTTTTTTTTTTTTTTAAATATCAGGCTCCTTCACACGAAGGCGGAAGTGTTCCAAAAACGTAAGAGTTGAAAGGTTTCTTGAGATACAGGTTTTGATAATCACCCCACATCATTCTGTCACACTATCATGGTCTAAATAAGTCACAAGACCAGCCCCATTAAAGGGGATGGAGAAACTGACTACACCTCTTTAACAGAGAAGTGGTTTATTAGTCAGGGTTCTCCAGAAAAACAGAACTAATAGGAGATATAGATAGAGCTGACCCTTAAACAATGTGGGTTTGAACTTCACAGTTCCACACCATGCATAGTTGGTTAAATCCAAGGATGCAGAACTGTGGATACAGAGGACCCGTGTATATGGAGTAACCACATATATAGGAAGGGTCCACTCTAAATAATACTTGGATTTTTCAACTGCACAGAAGGTAGGACCCCTAACTCCCATAAGCTTTTCAAGCTTTATATATATAATATAAATATAAGAGATTTATAATAAGGAACTGACTCATGAAAGTATGGAAGCTATGTCCACAACCTGTTGTCTATGAGCTGGAGACCCAGTGGTATAATTCAGTCTGAACCTGAAGGCCTGAGAATCAGGGGAGCTGACACTGTAAATCTCAATCTGAGGGCAGGAGAAGATGAGTTGAGATGTCCAAGCTCAAACAGTGAGGGAGAAAAAAAAGGGAGAGGGATTATACCTCCTTCCTCTGTCTTTTATTCTATTCAGGCCTTCAATAAATTGGATGATGACCAACCACTTTGTGGTGGGTAATCTTCTTTACTGAGTCCACTGATTCAAATATTAATATGGTCTGGAAACACTCTCACAGACACATCCAGAACTTATATTTAATCTGGGCATCCTGTAAACAGTCAAGGTGGCACATAAATTAACCATCACAGGTGGCAAAGCCAATTGTAAAGGGGTCTGCATACAGGATGGGATGGGTCTTGCAGCCACAATTTACCATCTAACACAGTTAGTTAGGTTAGATTAGTTAGTTCCCAAACTAATGTAATCATGGAACTTTTTATTTTACCTTCTATAGTACCAAACTATAATTTACAGTTTACTAATGCCTAAGTAACACTTTGAATTATACAGTCAGAAGTTTTATAATCGAGGACTACTGGAGTTTTTAATTAAACATCTAATTTGAAAGGAGATGTAATTTATAACATGTAGCCTTCTATCTTGGAAATGATCCATGGAGGGGTTAATGGAAAGAAAAGAAAAGTTTGCCCCATGGATTCAGGCTCTTTGGAAATTAGAAAAATGGTGAACACATGAACAATAATAAGGTATCTAAGAAAATAAATGTCAGATAGTTGTAAATATATATGTACATTTTAGGTTTGGAGTGCTAGTAAAGCTACCATGTGGAGATATTTAGTGGTGTTTTCTAGTTGCAGGACTGAGCTATGGGAAACATATCAGTTGTGGCAAATTATATATAACAGATTAATTCATTATTGATCCAACAAATGTCTCTACAAATATTCATTGACATGATATAATGCAAAATATGACAAATATAGACTCTGACATCTCAGAGCTTATAAATAAGTAAATAGACAATTAAAATGCAGTGTCATGAGCATTAAGACAAAGGAAGTAAAAAGTGTTATGGGTAGAAACCCCCTCCAAGCTCTGTATGGTGTGGGGTAGCTATGAGTTGCAAGGCAGCTTGTATGGTTTTGAGGAACCAAAACACAAAGAGCAAATGAATGGAAAAGAATAAGTATCCCCCAAAATAAAGAATGTAGCGGGCTTCCCTGGTGGCTCAGTGGTTGAGAGTCCACCTGCCAATGCAGGGGACGCGGGTTCGTGTCCCGGTCTGGGAGGATCCCACATGCCGCGGAGCGGCTGGGCCCATGAGGCATGGCTGCTGAGCCTGCACATCCGGAGCCTGTGCTCCACAATGGGAGAGGCCACAACAGTGTGAGGCCCACGTACCGCTAAAAAAAAAAAAAGAAAAAAAAAAGATAAAGAATGTAGCAATTCAAAATATGAGGAGAATGGGAGACAACCTGTATCTACATCAAAAGTTGCTGAATTTGAGGAGGATCAACACTGAGAAAAGGTCATAACTGGACATTAGCAAGTAGTTTCTGGATGGTAGTAGAGACGATGACTCAGTGGAGGACAACAGATGAAAGTTTAGTAGTGAAATATGAACATAAATAATGTAGTTCCTGATCTTAGACCAAAAGCTTTCAGGTTTTCACTATTGCATATGATGCTAGTTGTGGGCTTATCATTTATGGACTTTATTATGTTGAGATATGTTTCCTCTATGCCCACTTTGTTGAGACTTTTTAATCATGAATGGATGTTGAATTTTATCAAATGCATTTTTTGCATCTTTTGAGATGTTCATATGATTTTTATCCTTAATTTATTTAATGGGGCATATCACATTAATTTGCAGGTGTTGAACTACGTCTGTACCCGTGGAATAAATGTCCCATGGTCATGGTTTATGATCCATTTAATGGATCTTTGAATTTAGTGTCCTACTATTTTGTTGAGGATTATTGCATCTATGTTCATTAGGTATATTGGCCTTTAATTTTCTGTTCTTATAGTATTCTTGTCTGGTTTTTGAATCAAGATAATGCTGGCCTCACACAATGAGTTTGGAAGTGTCCCCTCCTCTTCAATTTTTGGGAAAGGTTTGAGAAGAATTGGTGTTCATTCTTCTTTAAGTGTTTGGTAGAATATACGAGTGAAGCCACCTTGGTCCTGGACTTTTCTTTTTTGGGCTGCAAGATCAGAAACAAGTAGAAGATGCTCATTCTTGCCACTTTTATTTAACATAGAACTGGAAGTCCTAGCCAGAATAATTTAAACAAGAAAAAATAAATAAATAAAAAACATCCAAATCAGAGAGGAAGAAGTAAAACTTTATTTGCAGAAGACATGATATTATATATAGAAAACCCTATAGATTTCACAAAAAAACCTGTTAAATCTAATAAACAAATTCAGTAAATTTGCAGTATACAAAATCAATATACAGAAATCAGTTGTGTTACTATATGCTAAATGCAAACTATCTGAAAGAGATATTAAGAAAACAATCTTACTTACAATTTCACCAAAAAACATAAAATACTTAGGAATGAATTTAACCAAGGAGGTGAAAGATCTGTACACTGAAAATTATTAGACATTAATGGAAGAAAATGAAGAAGACACAATAAATGGAGATATATTCTTTGCTTATGGATTGGAAGAATTAATACTGTTAAAATGTCCATGCTACCCAAAGCAATCTACAGATTCAGTGTAATCCTTACCAAAATTCCAAAAGCAATTTTCAGAGAAATAGAAAAAAAAGGTATACTAAAATTTGATGCAAGCACACAAGACCCTAAATAGCCAACGCAATCTTGAGAAAGAACAAAACTGAAAGCATCACACTTACTGATTTCAAATTATTATAATTATTATAATTATATTATTATAATTATTATAATAATAATTATTATTATTATACTACAAAGCTATAGTAAGCAAAATAATATGGTATAGGGATGAAAACAGACACATAGATTAATGGGACAGAATAGAAAGTCCAGAAATAAACCCATGTATATATGGTAAATTAATTTGTGACAAAGAAGCCTAGACTATACTATGGGGAAAAGAGTCTCTTCAATAAATTATGCTGAGAAAACTGGACAGCCACATGCAAAAGAATGAAATTGGACCACTATCTAATACCATACACAAAAATCAGCTCAAAATGGATAAAAGACAGGAATGTAAGACCTAAAACCATAAAACTCCTAGAAGAAAACATAGGGAGTTAGCACTTTGACATTAGCCTTAGCAATAATTTTTTGGGGGGTTTGACACCAAAAATAAAGGCAACAGAAACAAAACCAAAAAAATTAAAAACTGGGACATCACACTGAAATCTTCTGCATAGCAAAGGAAACCATTAATGAAATTAAAAGACAACCTACAGAATAAGTGATAATATTTGCAAATAATATATCTGACAAGGTGTTCATATCCAAAATTTATAAGGAGCTCATACAACTTAATAGCAAAAGAACACACATAATACAATTAAAAAATGGTCAAAGGAACTGAACAGACATTTTTTTAAAAGATACACAGAGGACCAAGAGGTACATGAAAAGATGCTCAACATCATTAATCATCAGGGAAATGCAAATTAAAACCACAATGAGATATCACCTTATACCTGTTAGAGTGGTTTTATCAAAAAGACAAGTGATATCAAGTGTTGGTGAGAACATCCAGAAAAGGGAACACTTGTGCACTGTTGGTAGGAATGTAGATTGGTGCAGCTACTATAGTAAACAACATGGAGTTTCTTCAAAAAATTCAAAACAGAACTACCATATGATTCAGCAATTCCACTTCTGGGTATCTATCCAAAGGAAATAAAAACAGGATTAGAAGAAATATCTGCACTCCAGATATTTCTTGAGGCATTATTTACATTAGCTAAGGTATGGAAACAACTGAACAGATTAAAGGACAAAGAAGATGTGACACATACATTTAATGGGATTTTTTCAGCCGTAATAAGGAAGAAAATCCTGCCATTTATGACAACATGGATGGATCTTGAGGGCTTATCCTAAATAAAATAAGCTAGACAGAGAAAGACAAGGTAAGTTTTATTATTTTCATTGTATTATTACTATTTGTTATTATAATCTTAGATTTCACTACATTTCCTCATGTAGATTATCTACCCCTCTTAAACCAGAGTAACTGCTTCCTTCTCAAAATAGACTATATTTTCTCACCTCCAGGCTTCACTCATCCAGTTCTTGTATCAAACGCTCTCCTTTTCTCATCTATTTGTACAAAGTCTCTCCATAACTTAATTTTTAGCTCAAATGTCAATGCCTCTGTGATATATTCACTGAATACCCACTCACCCCTAAATCCTAAAGTAACTTCTGCTTCCTGTGTTCCCACTTGCACTGCCTATACCCTGGCTTGCTGAGGTATTTGGCTTTTCTCCCTTAGAAGACATAAAACTCCTGAAGCTAGAATCCAGTCACTTCAACTCGGCATGCCCATGTATGGTTGGTGAATATGTACCTTTACCCACCTAATTATGCAAAAACTGACTCTAGTCCAAGGAATAGTTAATATAAAGGTCACTTTTCAAATCAAAAGGTCTATTCAAATCACAAATCCAATAAGAAAAATGTAATAACTTCAGAAAGTATATAAAATGATACATTATTTGTTTAATGGAATTAAGAATGAAAAAAAAAAGATTGAGGCTAAAGGCACCAAAGCTTTGATGCTATAAGGAGAGAGGATATTATTATTAGATAATTCAGGTTTTTATAATATAGGAGGAAGCCTAAAGATTCGCATATGTTTAGCTTAAATACCACTTACATGCCTTAACAAATACGCTGTTTTTATCAAAACATCTCACTTCATAAGCAATTTACTTAATATGATGTGCATAATTTTTCAAAATATGCAAAATGAATTTAATATCCATTATTCATGATCATCTCAAAAAGAACTTTTGCCAATTTGCTACTCTGATATCCTTTCTCATTTGTAATCCATATCTGGAAAAAAATTAACATTCAGAAGCTATAAAATACTAAGACTTGGTGATAGCAAATTCTCAGAGAATTAGGTTTTAGAGTCATCAAATATTTTCCTAAAGGAGATGCACATAATACACTTTATCCTTTAAATCCATCAGGTTAATTAAAATAAAACATTGAGATGACTTTGATAGAAATAAAACAGGCTCAGGAAAGGGGGAAAACAATGAAGATACTGAGAACTGGGGCAACTTTAAATAAAGAGAATAAAGGCTGGAAGCCAGTGGCCTGCGTACCACTTCTGTCTATATGCCCGCTGAGTGAGCTTGCTCAAGTCATGTTTCATAACACTTGCCTCAATTTCCCCACTAGAAACCTCACTGGGGTTCCTTCCATGTATAAACTACAGAATATTCCCAGATATGTGTGCATATGTGTAAATAAATATATACTCTTATTCATATATATATTTACAAATATATATTTATATATGATATATATAAATACATATATAAATGTTTCTATATCTATAAACATGTATTTATTTACATCTATTTATTGACATGTATTAATTTACAAATAGATGCAAATGTACTACATTTACATCTATTTGTAAATTATATATATTTTATTGACATATATATTTACACATACATGGTAAAGACATTGGTAGTATCTTAAATGAATTAGCTGTGACTGGGTAATAATTTTTCATCTGATTTCTGGCTCTTTCTTATTAAAAAACTTTGAGGAAACACACGAGTTTTATAAATTATATTTCTGCTTAAGTGACTTGTAAGTAAAATTCAAAGGCAGATTGGCATGGGGAAAGTACATAAATGACCTCAATTTAAATATTGGATTGACCAAAAAGTTCACTCAGGTTTTCTGTAAGACGTTATGGAAAAACCCGAACGAACTTTTTGGCCAACCCAAAACTGCTCAGCTATTTCTAGAAGCTTAGCTTGAGTTATTTACCTATTTCTCATCATGTACTTCCTTATTAAAATACAGCTCAGCAGAGGCAGGTTAACTGTAATGTTCGTGAAGCTTAAGTCTTGAGGCATTTCTTGTGTGGATCTCTAGTGAATTGAATGGTGCCCATCATCCCCTCCTCACTAAAATATGTCCACATCTTAATCCCTGGAACATGTGAATGTGAACTTATTTGGAATAAGGATCTTTGTAGATGTAATTAAGGATCTTGAGATGATATCATCCTGGATTACATGGGTGGGCCCCCAATCCAATGATCTGTGTCCTTATAAGACTTACACAAATGAGAGACACACTGATAAAGAGGAGAAGGCCATGTGAAGAAGCAGGCATTGGTTGGAGTTGTAGAGCCACAAATCAAGGAATACTCAGACTTATCAGAAGCTTGAAGAGGCAAGGAAGCATACTACCCTAGAGCTTTCAGAGGGAGTGTGGCCCTGCCAACACTTCGAGTTTGTACTTCTGGCTTTAAGAGCTGTAAAAGGATAAACGTCTGTGGTTTTAAGTCACCAAATTTGTGTTAATTTGTTATTGTAGCCCTGGGAAACTCATACACTTTCTTCTATGCAGCACAGTGAACACTATATGCAAATGGAGTGACAAGTAATCATGGACATTTGTATTCATATATATCTTCTGTTCATGCATGTACTACATTATCACCTACATTAAGACTTCACCTATAAGACACATTTTCAGAAATAACATTATTAAGAACTTCAAGATGGTAGCAGCAGAACATTCACTGGACCAAGCATGGAGCCATTCTGAGTTCTGGGCTTTGAGTGATGGCACTGGTGGAATGGCCATGAATCCAGCTTTTTGGATAGTGGAGAAATAAGAGATAAGAATAACTTATTCAAGTATGGTTTTTACTCAATCTCTCATTCAATGAATAGTTACTAAACACCTACAACGTGCTAAGCATTGTTTTAGGTGCTTGGGATACATCAGTGGACAAGAAAAGAGAAGAAATTTCTGCCTTAGTGGAATTTACACTCTTCTTTTCTTTGAGGAGTTGAGTAGATATATAAAATTTGAACCATCTGTTCTTGCTGGAGGAATATTAATGACTAGAATGCAACTAAAAAGAACCAGGCTCTTTAAAAATTAATCTCATTATACAATTGGATTTTCCAAAGCTGATTGTTCATGTTGGGATCCACTATGTGATATGAGGATAAATAATTTTTTGTTCCTTTGGCTTTTTTCCTGGCTTGAATGCTGAAAGTGTTAAATGATTTTTACCCATTTCTTTTCTTTACATTTGCTCCTTTCTTGGCAATCTGTATAAGCAAAAGCTCTAATCAGATTTGTCTTAAATTTTCTGCATGTTTTGGTTAAAAAAACAATGTAATGCAACCCCTCACCAGTTTCTTATAAAAATTAGCAACTGAGAAGTCTCTATTCTCTAATTACTAAATCACTGATTGTGGTCACTGTTTTGGCAAATCCATTTTTTCGCAAGATGAACCATTAAGCAATGATCCGTCTTAGCACTCCTAAGAAAGGACATAAGAAAAATGGGGAGTCTTCTAGCCCAGAAGTTCTCAAACTTTATCATGCTCAGAGTCACCTGGATAACAGATTTCTGGGCCCACCTGCAGTTTTTGATTCAGTAGAAGAGGGATGGTGCTCGAGATTATGCCTTTCTAAATTTCCAGGTGATGCTGCTACTCCTGTTCCAGTAAGTAGACCATCCTAATTGATGGAAATTAGAAGACAGAGGGTCTAAATTTCCTTTATCACTTGAAACTTGTACAGACTTCTTTATGCACAATGTCATGGGCTTGAGACCTGAGCATTCTTTCTATTAGCCACGGAACAGATTAAGACTAAGAAGACTAAGCTGAAACTACCATTTCTATCCTTGTATTTCTATTCACCAAATGTGAGTGTGATTGTGTGAGTGTGACTATGTTGTGTGGAGAAAGAGGAAAGCAGAGAATATGGTGAGATAAAATATATTTGAGGTAAAGAGAGTAGGCAAGGCTAAAATTGAGTGTGTGTGTTTGTATAAGGAGATGAAAGTAGAGGATGGGGAAAGACAGAGACAAACAAACAAAAGACAGGCATGTAAAAGTATAGGAAGGAAAGAAGTTCCAAAAGAACAACTCCATAATCCTAAGCAGTTCCAACTCTGGAAATGAAAGAATACAGTAAACTTAACAAAAATATTGTGGTTAGCTCTTCATTATCTTGTACGGTCTAGTAAAATATATATATATAATTTATCACTAAGTTATTACATCAAGCACTTTGACTACTTTATCTTATTTAGACTGCATCATGATCCTTTGTGGAACATCTTTCTTAGCTACTTTTAGAGGTGAGAAAACTTAATTTAAAAGAGGTTGAATTACCCATCTTGGGTCACACAGTCAGTTAACAATTCAACCAGTATGTATTTTAAATCAGGGTATAGTAAGTCCCCTATATGAACCTTCAAGTTGCAAATTTTCAAAGATGTGAACAAGCCCCTGTATGCCAACAGTTGTACTGTACTACTGTACTTTTCAAGGTACTGTACTGTAAGATTAAAATGTTTTCTTTATTTTTTGTGTGTTCATTTTTTATGTATTGTTTGTGTGATACTTATTATAAACCTATTAAGTACAGTACTATAGTTGATTGTGTTAGTTGGGTACCTAGGCTAACTTTGTTGGACTTACGAACAAATTGGACTTACGAATGCATTCTCAGAATGGAACTTGTTCATGTGTAGGGGACTTATTGTACCTTGGGATTTAACTAAGGTTTCACATGGGAGAGTTTTAAATAATTTAAAACAAAACAAAAAGGTGAAGTTGTGTGTTGAAGAAATTATTGGCTATGAATGAAATTATGTTGTTATTACAGTTGTCCATTCTTATATTTCTAAGCAACAACTAAGTAATGTTTTAACGACAAGATCTGATAGAGTGAAAACTAATACAGCTGGAAGAGCTTTCCAGAGGTTCAGAAGTGGGGATGTTCAGATTGATGTGAGGCCATAGGAAAGTATCAAGTACCTAAAGAGGCTCCTGGTTTGCTGGAAAGTCTCTTAGCACGTTTGATTTTTTTCCGTGAGCTTCTAGAAATTATGACACTTCATCATAGTTTATTTCATTCCAAAGTCAGATGACATGTCAGTCTAGAAAAAAAAAATCTGAATAATATGAATTTATATATTAAAGTAAGCTAAAATTTAATTTTTCTTTTGAGAATTTCAAGATACTGCTGGTAATAAACTAAGCTTTATTTATAGATTATTTTCCTGTGATCACTCAAAATGTTCACTGTAAAAAATTTCCACTGAGAGTGTAATACATCCTTATTTTAGTTAAAAAAAGAAAACAAATAAAAGAAAAGGAGAAAACATCAATAGTGCTTATTACTATGTTTTTGTTATTTTCTCTCACTCTGCTTATAAATGATTATAAGATAGCTCAGATCACACCAAATAGACCTGTTCTGTGTCCTATGTTTTTATCTAAAACTTTCCAGAATTAAAAAAAAATCGGGCTTCCCTGGTGGCGAAGTGGTTGGGAGTCCACCTGCCGATGCAGGGGACACGGGTTTGTGCCCCGGTCCGGGAAGATCCCACATGCCGCACAGCGGCTGGGCCCATGAGCCATGGCCGCTAAGCCTGCACGTCCAGAGCCTGAGCTCCGCAACGGGAGAGGCCACAACAGTGAGAGGCCCGTGTACCAAAACAAAACAAAACTTTTTAAGCTTCATTTTCAAAGTTTGTGAGTTCTTCTGTGAAGTAGATATGCATTAAAAAGATACTCAACTGATTTTGCAGAAATGATTCTACATTTTACTGATATGTGTCATTGAAAATGAAACATTTTTAGGCATAAAAATGTTTTCACCATGTTGGTTTATTTAATTGAGATTAATTTCCAGAAGTACACCAGAAATGTATGAAAATGCCAAATTCATTGCAGGCTTCTCAGCCCTGTCTTGTGACCAGAGGTGGATTTACTCTGTAGCTCATGGAACTTAAAATCCAGCTAAAACAAAATTGACATGAAGAGAACTTTAGTTGGCAATTTGTGGCCATCCACCTTCTGAGCTCCTGCAGCACTGGATTCATTCTTTTATTATCTCATATTTATTGGAGTCAGATTTCTTGAGTCTGAATTTTGGCTCTACTACGTATTACCGTGTAACATTGAACAACTCTTTGGACTTCAATTCCTTTATTTATAAAAGGGAGAAAATAGTAATAATAATAATAATAATACTTTCTTTCTGAGGTTGTTTAGAGATAATATAAAATACACAAAACACTTGGAATAGATCCTTCGTACACAGAATTCAGTAAATATTTCTTTTTTCATTGTCATTACCAGCATTAACCTTTTGGATGTCATCCTTTCATGTCTATCTTTCCCATCATTCTAGGAGTCCCTCCTGGGTAGTGAGGGTATCTGGCTCATCTTGCCCCCAGCATCTGCACAGCAGAAGTGCTTCATAAGTATACAATGAATCAATGAGTGGGTGAGTCAGAACCTCACCACCTATTCACATTTTGTAGTTACTTGAGAGTGACTAATGGGGACTTAGTTGTATTGACCTTCACAAGCGCTGAGGAAATATTTTTCTTCCTTTTTACTGAAGCAGTCAAGTTTAACCTTCACTTGTTAGGCTCTCTGCCAAGAAGAAGACATAAAAGAGTACTTCATCCAATTTATGAAGCCATAGGAAAAGTAAAGGCCCCACAGAGCTCCCGAGGGCACAAGGCGACTGCAGCTGTGGCGGTGAACAACCTGGTTGGGTGTTCCACACTCCTACTCAAGGCATCCCATCAAAGCCCAAGCACCAACTCAGAGGAAAAACTAGAGTGTGTGTGGATCTTACTCTAATCCATTGTGGAGAACAGAAGGATTTATCTTCCAGAGACAAGCTATGCCTCATGCAACGCCATTTTGAAAACACAGCAAATCCAAGTTAGGTTAGGAGCGTGATGGGAAGTGAAGTAGCAGTAGGTGATAGGTACCCAGTAGGGGAGTAATTTAGGGGAAGATTGCTTCATTTCTCGTAGTCATCTCCAAAGGATGTTCAGGATTGCAGTATCATTTTGCTTAGATATGTGTGCCTCTCAAATATTAATTTCTTTTGTGACTTTATATTTTGTGTGATTTTAAAAGCAATATATGCCTATTGTAAAACATGCAGAAATATATAGTTGGAGATAAAAAGAACTCGCCATTCAAAAATAGTCATTGCTGAATTGTGGTGAATATTCCTAAAGTTTTCTGTAAATTTATAATTTATGTAACAAAGCAGAAATTAACCAGGGAATTCCCACACTTCACATTTTCTTTGGGTGTTAAAGAGAATCCTGTCTGGGTCCATCCATTTCTCCTTCCACTCTATTTGTTCAGTCCTCCATGGAATGTCTTCCTATTTCTAGACCAGCCCTTTGGACATTAGATGTCCCAAATCAGGACAAGTGAGAGAGTTAGAAGAAGCAGCTATGGCTTGGAATAGGGAAAATGTCTGAGAGGAAATTTGGGAAGATGGAGGCAAGGGAAAGCTGGGGTGTGTGCAGGACAAGAAAGTGAGAATTTAAAATGCATATTTAGGTGATATGACTTACCTTTATGGTGTTTGAGGAAAACATGGAAAATATATGAGTCATTGAAAAATCTTTGTTTTGGTTTCTTAATAATCAGGGTCTATAATCCTTGTTGAGGCACAGCTGAAACTCAGAGGTACAACCCCTTAATGATATAAAAGTAGATATCAATGTGAAATAAGCACAAGTGCAGGCATAGGCATGGATATAAGTGGTGTGGGTGTAGATATATATTCACCTAAGCATCAATATCAATACCGGAAAAGTTTGGATAAAGATAGAGGTAATGAAAGGGAGAGGTTTGAAACCAAATCATTATTATTTTAAAGGAGCTTTTCTCAGCAAACATAAAATGAACATGGGTCCATATCAATAAATCCTTTAGCTAAGCTCTTTTTTTTTTTTCATTAAAGGATCAGACATCCCCACAAACCAGTTCAATTGAACAGGATTGTATTAAAATACATGGAGAAATAAGGGAGTAGAAACACAACTATCTTTTTCTTAGAGTAGGTCCGTACCTCATAGGGATTGGAGATGAAGAATTGTTTGGATTCCCAGGAGCTCTGGGATGTTAGTACTTGGAGTTTTGTGAAATGGCACCAGAGTGCCAAGGTCTGAGTTAGCTATAAACCAGTGGTCTTTTCTTGCTTGCTTTCTTCCAATCAACTATAAAATTTACCCATATTTCTAGTTTAATTTTTTAAGAGAGAGAGAGAGAGAGAGAGAGAGAGAGAGGTGAGCTGAATGATGTTTGAATCTGATTGGACAAGATATCAACTATCACCTCAATGTGAGAGCAGAATTTGTCACACAAAGTCAGGACATTGATAGCTAACCAGCATAACAATAAGTCACTGCCCTGGGCTGAGGGGATAAGATTACAAGATATGTGTGTCATTCAGGAACCCTTATTGCAACTGAAATTAGAAAACGGGAAAAGGGTTAATTAGCTTCACATAACTTATGAGTTCATGGGTAGTTGAAGTACAGATATGGCTGAATATTGTGGTCAAATTATACCATCAGGAATTTGCTGGTCCTCATTTTCCAATTCTGCTTTTACCTGCCTTGCCATCGTTCTCTCAGGCTTCTCCCACGTGGTGACAAAAATGGCCACCTGAAGTACTGGCTTTCAGTTTATCAGGGCACAGATCAATACAATGGAAAGAGATTGCTTCTTTTCCTTTAACTTCAGCAGAATTCCTATGCTTGCCTCTGACCTGGTTTGATAAGTTATATGATCACCACAAAGTCGATCAGTGAGGCTTGAGAAACAAAGTTATCTTATTGGCCAAACTGGGGTTCCAGGCTC
This sequence comes from Lagenorhynchus albirostris, assembly GCF_949774975.1. NCBI lineage: Eukaryota > Metazoa > Chordata > Mammalia > Artiodactyla > Delphinidae > Lagenorhynchus > Lagenorhynchus albirostris. The sequence continues at coordinate 101,870,509 of NC_083098.1, read as the reverse complement.
ACCTAAGCCAGGTGGGTTCCAAGTCAGGGAATTACAGTTAATGAATATTGGACAGGGATAATCACCGGGAGGGAAACAGAGGCACACTCAAACTGGGTAAAGAGGATATGACCACGGACTATTGACAAAGGTGCAGACAGTACTTAGGAAATGTGAAAAACAGTGGTGGAGTATCTCAGAGGTAGTCACAGACAGCCGTTATTATTTTAGGCCCAAAGAGGTAAAAAAAGAAGCAGTTCCTGAACCCAGAGAGAGAAATGTATGAGACAGGCTGCCTGCCTAACGCAGTGGCCTTTAATAGAGGGACACAGCCAGTTCATGATGACCTGACAGGACAGGAAATGTTGGAACAAATATATTCAACTCAGACTTTCTGTATATATATGTATTTTTATATATATGTATTTTCTGTGTGTGTGTGTGTGTATATATATATATATATATATATATATATATCCACCCCCAGGTGCCTTGGATGCCTCTGCAAGTCAGAGGACAAGGATGCTGATTGTTGGTTACTTTTATTTATTTTGTGTATAAAGTAAAACAAGGCAAATATCCCAGAGATAAATATCCCTAAGAGTTTTCTGCATAGACTTTCAAACCTCTCTGTTTCTACAAGGTACACACCTAAAAACACACACTCATGTACATACCCCATATATATATATGTGTGTGTGTGTGTGTGTGTGTGTGTGTGTGTCTGTATAAATAAACACATGCACACACAGTACAAATGCAAAATTATAAATATGAACACATATGTGTATGTCTTACAAAATGAGGTCATTTCATATATATTGCTCTCTAGCTTGTTATTAACATAATAAATTACGGTTATATTTTCCAGCCCATATATTTATGTTTCTGTAATTTTAAAATTATATATAATGCATTTTATTATAATTATATGTAAAAACTTTATAACCCCCTCATAATTTATTAAGCCATTTTCTTATTGAGAGATTTTTAGTTTCTTTCTGAGTTTCTCTCTGTTCTATATATTGCTACAATATATTCCCACAAGCACATCTTTGTGAACTCACGGGCCAATAGAGTCATGGTTATACAGATTTTTATGGCACAATCCTTCCTAACTATCTGCTAATATTCAATTTTGTACATTTAAACATGAAAGATAGTGCACTCCCTACTTCTTTGCAAAATCTAAATGTTATCCATCTGTTTTAGTTTCCTAGGGCTGCTGTAACAAATTACCACAAACTTCACGGCTTAAACAAGTTTTTCACAATTCTGATGGCCAGAAGTCTGAGATGAAAATGTTAGCTGGGTCGGTTCCTTCCAGAGGTTCTGGAGAAGAATCTGTTCCATGGTTCTCTCCCAAATCCTGGTGGCTGTGGGTGATCCTTGGCATTTCTTGGCTTTACCTTCATCACTCCAATCTTTGCTTCTACTTTCACCTGACTTTTCCCTCTACAACTCTGTCTTCTCTTCCTCTAATTTGTAAGAATACCTGTCATTGGATTTAGTGCGGGCTTTAAATCCAGGATGATCTCAAGATCTTCAACTTAATTATACCTGCAAAGACCCTATTTCCAAATAAGGTCATATTCACACATGACTGGGGTTAAAATTTGGGCATATCTTGTCGGCAACACAATTCAACTTACTACACAGTTTTTCATGTATTCTTTGGCTACTACATGACAAAAGAGTACTTTTATTATTGCTGTTGTGAGTTTATTTTGCCTTTCCTTCATAATTATTGTGTTAGCTCCTTTTTGTGTTTTTTATACATTTATGTTATTCTTATATTAAATGCTTAGGTGTCTTTATGTTTATTTTTGTTTTATTGTGGCAAGAATACTTAAAATGAGTTCTACTCTCTTAAAATTTTAACTGTACAATACTAGCATATTGTTGCAGGTACAATGTTGTACAGCAATTCTCTAGAGTTTACTCATCTTGCTTAACTGAAACTTTATGCCCATTAATTAATAACGCCTCATTTCTGCCTCTCCCCAGCCCCTGGCAACTACCATTCCACTCTTTGATTCATTCACTCTTTGATACATCATATAAGTGAAATTATGCAGTATTTGACTTTCTGCGATTGGCTTATTTCACTCTTTCTTTAAAAAGTATTATTCCTTGTTATTATTAATTAGTAGGGGGGTTAAAATATGTTGTAGACAAGAACTATGTTTTAAAATGCATTCAAAACATTTTCTATCATTTATACCTTTTTTAACTTATATTGTCTTCTGCCATAAAAAAATTTATTTTTTGAATAGTCAAATCTGTCAATGATTTTCTTTGTAAATTTTGGAGTTTACATCATGCTTTAAAATTCTCAGGCTTATAAAAATACTCCCCTGGAGCTCATGTTAATTTTTGTTTAGCCTTTAAATTAAACCTTGAGAACATGAATTCATTTGGAATTTATTTTTTGTGTATGTTGTGTGGAAAAGAGCTGTCACTTTTTCCGGTGTGAACTGCATTTTGTACCAAAATTATTTATTGAATATCCTGCTATTTTCTCACTCTTTTGAAACATATTTATTTCACAAAATTCCCATTACACACTGCTTTGTTTCTGGATTATTGAATTTGGGTTCCTAAGATTTATTTATCTATCCTGTGTACACTCATTCTCCATAGTATATTATAAATTCTAAGAGCACAAGTATACCTTCATTAGTCATATTTTTCAATATTTTCTTGGCTTCTCTCTTTAAATTTTTTATTGAAGTATAGTTGAAATCGACACTGTTGTGATAGTTTCTAATGTACAGCAAAGTGATTCAACTATATATATATTATTTTTCAGATTATTTTCCATTATAGATTATTACAAGATATTGAATATAGTTCCTTGTGCTATACAGTAGGACCTTATTGTTTATCCATTTCATATAAAGTATTGTGTATCTGTTAATTCCAAGCTCCTAACTTATCCTTCCTGCCCTTTCTCCTTTGGTAACCATAAGTTTGTTTTCTATGTCTGTGAGTCTACTTCTGTTTTGTAAATAAGTTCATTTGTATAATTTTTTATAGATTCCACATATAAATGATATCATATGATATTTGTCTTTTTCTGTCTGACATATTTCATTTAGTATGATAATCTCTAGGTCCATCCATGTTGCTGCAAATGGCATTATTTCATTCTTTTTTATGGCTGAGTAATATTCCATTGTATATAAATACCATTTATTTTATTTTATTTTTTTATTGAAGTATAGTTGATTTACAGTGTTTTGGTAGTTTCTGGTATACAGCAAAGTGATTCAGATTCAGCTGGTCCAAGGTGTGCTGCAGGTTTTAAAATGAACTTTAATCAGAGTGCCGTTTTTTGGTTGTTATTCAAATCATTTCAATTATTGTAATGCACAATTTTTAATATGCAAATAAAAAGTTTTAAAACTTGAAAAAAAATATTATCTTTTAGATTCTTCTTGGCCTCTCTCTTACATGTACTCTTCCAGTTGACATTTTGAATTTCTTGCAAAAACATCAAAAGATGGAATTCTGATTTAAATTGAATTAAATGTATATACTCTTTGAGATGGGAAGACATCATCCTATCCCAGAGGATAACTCTTTAATTATTAAAAACTTGTTTTATTTTAGTAATGTTTTATAGATTTCTTAATATTGAGTCTTATGTAGATTTATATTAAATGTGTATCTATATATTTTAAAATATTAGCTTAGATTTTTGTTTGTTTTGTATTTTCTCTTTTGGATTTGGTTTTCCCAATATATGTTTAGATTTGTCATTGTAAGTATAAACAAAATAACTTGAATTTGACTAATTTCTTTCCTTTATTTTTTTTATTAGTTATCTATTTTATACATATTAGTGTATACATGTCAATCCCAATCTCCCAATTCATCCCACTACCACCAATCTACCCTCGCTTTCCCCCCTTGGTGTCCATACATTTGTTCCCTGAATCTGCGTCTCTATTTCTGCTTTGCAAACCAGATCATCTGTACCATTTTTCTAGATTCGTCACATATGCGTTCATATATGATATTTGGTTTTTTTGCTTCTGACTTACTTCACTCTGTATGACAGTCTCTAGGTCCATCCACATCTCTGCAAATTGCTCAATTTAGTTTCTTTTTATGGCTGAGTAATATTCCATTGTATATATGAACCACATCTTCTTTATCCATTTGTCTGTCCATGAGCATTTAGGTTGCTTCCATGACCTGGTTATTGTAAATAGTGCTGCAATGAACATTGGGGTGCATATGTCTTTTTGAATTATGGTTTTCTCTGGGTATATGCCCAGTAGTGGGGTTGCTGAGTCATAGGGTAATTCTATTTTTAGTTTTTTAAGGAACCTCCATACTGTTCTCCATAGGGGCTGTATCAATTTACATTCCCACCAACAGTGCAAGAGGGTTCCCTTTTCTTCACACCCTCTCAAGCATTTGTTGTTTGTAGATTTTCTGATGATGTCCATTCTAACCAGTGTGAGGTGATACCTCATTGTAGTTTTGATTTGCATTTCTCTAATAATTAGTGATGTTGAGCAGGTTTTCATGTGCCTCTTGGCCATCTGTTTGTCTTCTTTGGAGAAATGTCTATTTAGGGAATTTGACTAATTTCATTCTATCTGATCACCTGATTGAATTTCCTTAGTTTGGGGTTAAAATATAAGATAATAACAATAATTATGACAGGGATAAAATAATAACAATAATAATAATGGCTAATATGGTTAACAATCATTTTATTAATTAATAACTGACAAAGTATTAGACATTTTGCTAATCACTGTACAAGGTTATTAGATTGAATCCTCACAGTACTCCTGAGAGAAAGATCCATGTACTTTTCCACGAGTGAAAAATTGAAACTTGCAAGGGTTAAGAAATTGCCCAGAGTCTTCCAGGTAATAACTGTCTGTCCCAGGATCAGAACCAAAGTCTGTCTCTAACTTCTGAGAGCATATGGCCAAACACAAGGCTATAAAGTTGTCTCTTCTTTATCTAAATAATCTAAAACAGTGCTAAATAAGAGTGGTATAGTGCTGACAGCCAACATTCCTATTTAAGCTTGAATGTTTTATGGAATGTACTAATGCACTTATAAAGGCATTTGTTGCTGTCAAACATATATTTTTGTTCAATTTTTAAGGAACTTTTGTTCTATTTCAATATTTTAAAAATAGTAATAAATGTAGAATGTTAACTTATTTATCTACTGAAACACTCATACCTTAAGATACTGGAGTATTCTAGGTGGTTTCCTAAAGTTTACAACCTTGAATTCTTGAAATAAATGCTACTTCCTCATGGTACAGTGTATTTATTAGTAATTCCCTAAAAGCTATCTGTTTATTTATATCATAGCTTTCTTTGTTTATATTTGTTTATATTCGTCCATAGCTTAATTTTCTAGTGCCATTTTTATCACATTTTAGTATGAAATTATACAAGCTTAGCAAACTATCTATATTGTCTATGTTCTGAAATAATTTTATAACACACAAAGTTTCTATTCCCAGAAGATTTGATAAAATTTACCTATAAATTCACCTTAGTTGGTAGATATTTTAGGGTTAGACCTTAAACTTTTTATAATTTTTCTTTAAAAAGTTATCTTTTCATACTACCTAACTCTAAATTTGTTTTGGAAATTTATAGTATCATAAAATATTCTTCTCTTCATCAAATTATTTGTATACCCTTTCATAAAATCTTACATATAATTGTTTATAATATTTATCTTATTGGAATTTTTGTTGTATTTCTTTGGTTATTTTTATAGTTGGAAGTATTTCTATTTTCAAAATCATATTTATCTATTGATTTGACCAGATTTTAACTTTATTAATTTTTTTCTTCTTGGTATTCTTTTCTTCAAAAATGTTCCTATTTAAATTTTTCTATTAATTCCTCTTCTTTCTAACTTTTAAAATTTCTTAAGTTTAATATTAACCCATTCCTTTATAGTCTTCTTTTCTTATGAATCAAATTCAAAGCTTTAATTTTTCTTCTGTGTATGGTTTTAGATGAATTCCCAATGCTTTCATATGAAGTGGTCTAATTTTTGTTAATCTGTAAATGATTTGAAATTATAGTTTTATTTCATATATATTTTATTCATTTAAATTAATTTTATTATAGACAATTTAAAATGTCATTTACTTCTTTTTTGAAGACTCTATGCTTTTTGGCAATTAGCCAAAAAATGTGGTCTCTAAATTTTCCACCTCTGGAAATTTATTTAGATTTATTTTATGAGTAGTTTAATACTATTTATTTATTATTTATTTATTTACCTATTGATTCTCAGTCACAAGAGAAAAGCATGCAGTTTATAAAGTATAAAATCCCATGAATAGGAATTGTCACCCTTGACAATTTTGTAATGTAATCTTTACATCCTTATGATTTTAAAAATCTACTTGATCTGTCAAATTCTGACTCAATATGAGTTTTATTTTGCTAATTTTCCTTGCCCTGGTGTTAAGTATCAAATGGTTCACATATTGTTTATAGTCTTCTTGGATTATCTCCCTTCTCATGAAAAAGGGAGTTAATCCTGGGGCTGTCTATCTTGATTAAGATTTTAATCTTTAAATTTAATTTAATTTAATATTATTATTACCTCTGGTATTTAATTTTTGTCCTTCCATTTGCCTAACATTTCATTTTGTGTGTGTGTGTTTGTGTGTATATGTGTATATACACAGATATATATATATATATATATATATATACCTTTACTTGCAAGTATTGTATGGTGTTTTATTTTAGATGTGTCTGTATAGTTAGATTTTTATCCTAATTCAAGTGACTTCACTAATGTTAGTATAACTTCCTCAATTCTGGAATTTTTACCTTATAATTTAATTCTAACCAAATCATGAAGTATAAGGAGTCTTTCTAGATACCATATTAAAAACACGTTTTATAGATATTTTAAAGTTTTCTTCATTGTTTTTATATTTTGATTACTTTTGGCAAACTTGCATCAAATGGATTGTTTAAAACCCATAAAGTAAGAAAAGGCAGTATATAGATCTCTATGATCTTTTTCTTATGTCATCACAGTCTGTCTCCATAGAAATATTTGTTTTCTAGTAGGAAAAATAAAGTGGCATAGTATTTGGATAGCTTCCTATAAAGAACCACTTAAATATAGTCACCTTCAAAAATGCACTAGAATTATAAATGTTAGAAAAGATTTCCACATGGAAAAAATCCTGCCCCATTTTCAGTCTTTCCCATTAGCTTTATTTCCTGGTAAGCTGAAATGTCCTTTAGGAAAATTTTCATTTTATCTAACTTTGTCAAGATCAGATAGGGAGTGGAAAACAAAATGATTTGAATGGGAAAGAAAAACTTGCCAATATAGCAGGAAAAGAAAACTGTTCAGGGCTCAGTGTAACCCTTGGCAACGTCTATGGCAACTCTGTAATTTTACTGATGTGGAAATGAAGTCTGTGAGAGGTTCAACAGCTTGCCTGAAGTTATATTGTTTCAGTAAGATTTCTAAGGCCATAAACCAAGAATTTGCTTCTGAGAGAGACAAACCCGGCATAGAAAAAAAAGATTCACAGGTTTCTAATCAGTCGGGCTGGTTTTATATCTTGATTCCACACATACTAATCAGAAGACAGACACACGGGGCATCATATCACACTTCTTCATTTGTTAGCAGTGAAAACTTGGTAAATGTACTTAACTTCTAAGCCTGAAGTTTCTTCTCTACAAATGAGTAGGATATGCTCTGTTTCCAAGCATATTGATCTAAGGAGCAGATTAGGCTGCATGTACAAAGTCTCTAGCTCTGTGTACCCCATTTAATTATCACTGCAACAAATATGAGCTTCCTTCCCCCCCTCCATGATTAAATCAGTCCATACTGGCCTTCTGGGGGTCAGATTAATTCCAGGAACAAACTTTTGTGCCACTGTTGGAATCCAAGTCATCGTTAGCTGGGATAGCTGAAACTCCTCTGTATGGCCAATATAATCTTGGAAAGTGGACTGGCCACGATAAAGTGGACATAAGAAAGTTAGGGGATTCTATTCTTTCTTAACTAATTTCTAGGAAATGCTCCATTTTCCTCCTCAGGTGTATAGCTTGAACATGACTTTTCATTTTTCATAACTCCCAGAAAAGCCTAGTGGTACCAGTGGGAACCATCAAAAGGAATTAAATTGTTATGTTTCCCAGGATTAGAAAAAATGGAGGAAAAAGTATGTAGAAAGGTCTATTCCATGTAATCCTGCCATCACACTATTTTCAAACAATCACTTAAGCTCTCATTAGTACGGCCTGGGAATAGATTTCTTTCATTCTGACATTGCCTGAGCCTAACCCTCAGGTTAGACACCCATTGATTTTAGCTTCCATTGCTCTGTAAAACACATCTGCGTCCTTAATTAATAATTCGCTACGTTGGAGACAAATTTGCTTTTTTTTTGTACAAATTTGCTGTTGCATGAACACACCTGATTGAAAGCAAAGGCATAATGCTCATAAAATGTTGGAAAAAAAAGTAATTGCAAGTGAGATTATAAATTGCTCTTGGCTTTAGGCTTCCCTCAAGCTATGGAAAGCAAAGAGCAATTATTTATCTTTGGAGATGGAATTAGCCTTTTTTTGTTGTTGTTATCTGATCAATGCTTATTATTCTTCCCAGCCTGATTCTCTAGTTGGACTTTGCTCACACACTCAATCTGTTCCACATTTCTACCTTTCTTTCTTGCTTGAAATTCGTCTAAGTATGACTATTGTTTAATACACTAAGGCTTGAATCTCCAGCAAAACAGTTCAATACCTGTAATTAGTGACTACATTTTAAATCTCTGTCACAGATAAAAACTGATTTTATTAACGCTCCTGTTTCATTAAACGGCTGCTGAATATGAAGCATTTTAAACATTTTAAAATGCATCCTGAAAATTCAGCCAGGTCTAGAAGAAATGGCCTTAGCACACTTGCAGTTGACATTGTGTATTTTGTGTTTTGCATGACATTGTGTATTTTGTGTTTTGCAAAGAAGTTTGAGGCTTTACTTCTGTGGCATAGATGTACATTTGTATTGTGGAAGCTGTTTGGTTTTCCGTAATTCACTTGGATACTAGTAGCATAGGTACAATACTGCAAATTCAAAACAATTGAGAGTATTTCACTTCAAATGCAAGATTAGGTTGTATTCATTTTCTGCTTTGATTAGGGTAGTTTGGTAAATCAGGATCCTGTGTTCTGATTCCGCACAGCAGTCCAACCCTCTAGACACAAAGAAAGGAAAAAAAGATTCCTCTTCTTGCCCTCTCTCTATATTCCTCTGTCCTTTCTGGCCTTCTGCAAACCAGAAACTGAGCTTTAGTCAAAGACAGCTTCTGACAAACCAGGTGACCCAACACAAGTCATTAAGCTTCCTGGGCTTCAGGTCCTCATCTTTAAAAGGAAGCAAATGGACCAGTCCTAACAGAGAGTGTCCCCTCTGATCCTCCATGCGCCCCTCTCCTCGTGTTAGTCACACTGCCTCGTAATGAAAGAGGCTCTTCTCTGTCTCCCTCACTACACTGAGGATCATGGAACAACAGGTACACTCTGCCAGGTGTTATTTTATCCTATAAACATCTAACTCACTTCCCATCGGTTCCTACCCCATCATTTTCCTGCCCAAGGGCCCCTAATTGATATAAACTATGAAATATAAGGAACACATTTAAATGCTTATGAAATGATGGCTTTTGATTATTCTTCCTTCCAGAGAGATTCCCTATCCTTGAGGTATTACTATGGGGCAGACATCTCCCCCTTCAGAAAGCCAGGAGGAGGCACTAAGGCAGTACATAGGACAAAGTGAAGAGAAGGGGGTTTTTTTGTTGTTTATTTTGTGTAATCATGTTACAAATGTCTTCACTGCTTCCTCCATTCTTTTCCCATTTGTGACCACACACCCTAAAACACTGCATCATACGCCTGTGACAGGCTAATACAGAGCTATTTTTTTCCCAAGGGAAAGTTGGGAAGAGATAATACTCTTTCCTTTCCCATGTGATAATACACTGAGGAGAGCCCTTCTGGTTAACAACAGGCCTCTCTTCAGCCTGTTTTCACTTCTCAGTTTGTTATTTTCTGTCTAGCAAGGATTTCATTAAAGTAAGGGGTACATATTAAAAGCACAGTACTGCCAAACTCCCCAGATATCTTTCTCAGATTTCAAAAAAGTGTGCAAGAGAGTCTGATTCTTGTCTTGACCCAATTGTTTTCTCCTTCTCATCTCTGCTGGCCTCAGGGGCTCTCCCCACTGTCTGGGTAACATCAAGAGGATGCCTCTGCGGGGAGCAGAGAGCACACACTGCCCCTGCTGTACCTCCATGTGGGTGAAGTTACTTTGTATACAGCCTCCATGGCATCGGGAAGGGAGCTAAGGAAAAGGCAGGAGACACGGGGGAATGTTACACCTCTTTTCTTTTTCTTATGTGAACTGCAAAATCAGTTGAGAAATAGATGAAGAAGTTATATACCAAATTCTTAGGTCTTCAGCGAGCAGGTTCGCTAATAATAATGAACACTTGAATTGAAGCTCTGCCTCACTCTAGCTTCCTAGCTAGACCCCATCAGCCCCTTCTCACTGGGGCCTGACTCTGTGCAACCTAACATGGATGTGGTAGGCAATACTATTTATGTTTGTAGGCTGTAGGAACCTGGCAGGAGACAGAATCTACCTCAAGTGGCTCAAACAGACTTTAATGACAGGACTATTTACAGAGATGAGGTCAGCATTTAGGAAGCAAAGGATGGAGAGGCACCCAAACACCAGCAACAGGAGGAAGCTGTTAACACCACTGAGGCTTAAACAACAGAAAAGAATATCATGCATTTAGGCATTTAGAGCCCAGTGAAAACTAGGCCCTTAGAGAAAGAGCCACCAGCGGTGGTAGCTATAGCTGTAGAAAAACAGGGCTGCTTCCAGAGAAATGGGACTAAAGAAGAAGGAAACTTGGAAAGAAGAAAGAAATACTCTGACCTCTCTCTCTTCTAATCTTCTGCTGGTGGTTTCCATTGGCCAAACCCAACAAGAAGCCAGAGAGGGATGCAGTCCATGGGGGGTCACCCCCCACACCCCCCCCCACCTTTACCCACATGGGCACATGGCAGCCAGAGGAAGGAGTAGAATGGATCTAACAGGGAAAAATATCAGCTAATCAGAACCTTGATCAACCGGGAACAATACATTTCCCCCTGGAGAGAATGAATAAGCTTGAGGAGAAAGACTGGGAGTGGGAGATGGGTATTCAAATGGACTTTTGGGGTTTTTTTCATTTGCAAAAACAAAATGGAAGGCAACTATGAGTCATAGGTAAGGGCCTTATCTCCTGTGCTTCAATCTTCTCCAGTCAACCCAATCCACACAGCTAATTGTGCCTTCTACTAGGGCCTTCACCCATCCAGGCTGTTCTAGAGAGTTTTTTTCTGTGTCTCTGGACAAGGCCCTAGAACTGCCCACTTTCTCCTCACACCATTTCAAATATCCCTAACTGCTGAGGGTCACCAAGAGCCTTACCCTTTCTTTCTGCCTCAGGTAAGGCTGTTCCCTCCAGAACTGCTTCTTGCAAACTGACCTCAAAATTCACTTCCTCTATCATTAAATAGTATAATGTAGTAGTAAAAAGAATGGAAAAAGAAGTCAGATGTAGATGCTTTCTATAAATGTACCTATAGGGCCTACAGTCACCTAATCCTTCTGAGACATTTTTCTATTAGTCAAGGATAATCCCTCTTAAGGTTGTTGGATGGACTAAATGAGATTATTATGAGATAATGTATCCAATTCTTAGCATGAAACCTGGCACAGAGTAAGCCCTCAATAATTAGTAGTTAATGTTTCTCACCAACATTTGCATGTGGTGTGCCATTTCTCCTGCAGCCAAACCTTCTTTCCATTGTCAAGTCATCATTTGAGGATAGGATGCTGTATTGGGGGTTCCCTGCATTAACTGTGGGTCAGTCAAAATGCTGTATAGTTTAAAATCATATTATTATTTTTTTTTTATTGAATGCATTTTCACATAGAACATTGTGTAAGTTTAAGGCATACAATGTATTACTTTGATACATTTATATATTGTAATACCATTGCCCTTTTGGGGACATTTAACAAGTTGCATTATTTTAGTACAATATTATCACCTATATTCACCACATTGTACATTCTATCTTTATTGCTTATTTACTATTTGTTACTAGTTTGTACCCTTAAGCACCATCAATCTTATCCTCTCCCCCCATCCCTTGCTAACCACCATTCCACTCTGTTTTTCACAGGTTTGACTGTTTTAGATCCCACATACAAGTGATATCATGCTCTGCTACTTTTTTTATAGAAAGAGATGGAAGCATTAGAAGCACGATGCTAGTATTTTGTATCTTTACATAGGAAATCAGCTTAAAGTTTAAACCAAACTCACTTTTCTTGCTTCTCCATTAACCTTTGACAAATTGCAAACCTCACAGTTTCTATGGGCATGAATGTGGCCAGGCAGGCCATTACCGAGGCTTGTTAAAATATGGCCTTAGAGGCAGCTTCCTATGTGCACTCACCCCAGCCAGAAATTCTTTTGATAGAATTTATCATGCATTATTTATGTTACGCTGAACCTCTAATGCAAATTTATGGAATGTAATGGAAACATCCTGTACATCACAGTGTTCCCCTATCATTCTGTGTCTGCCGCAAGAGACTTACAAAATTACTTCTGTGGACTAATCTTATATACACTATTATAGCTCAGCTATAATTCCTGGGAACATTTCAATTCTTGATTTTTCTTTCATCACGCAGATTTTATTTCTTCTTTCATTGCCCAAAGTATTTATTGCCCATCTGATCACAGCACACATAGAAGAACATGTCTCCCTTAAAGCAGGAAAAGTATGATGCATTACTAGTTTCCTTTCATTTAGTGAAGGCTATTTTTAGGGGGTCAGGGTTTTCAAGGAATTTTACCTATATGCTATATAGGTCTGTAAATTTTCTTGAAACTTTATATGAGTTGAGAATCTTTTCATTCTAACCACTATCACCCTGTGCCATGAAGGAAGAGTTAAGGAAAAATGTGATTGAAAGCACAGCCAACCCAATATTTGATTCACCAATATCAAGATCATTCAATCCAGTTTAAAGCTTATCTCAATCTAAATTTGTGATTAAGAAAAGAATTTAGGCAGGAGATAATGTAAGTAACACTTTATCAATTAATTTTTCTCCTGCATAATATTTTCTCATTTGATCACCAGTCTTGCTTTCATTAAAACCAATAAATGACATAGTATTTGTCAGAAAAAAAGGGGTATTTTATACATTAAGGACATAGGTAGGAGGGAGTCAAAGAGACCCATGAGGAGCAATTTATTGGTTCTACACCAAGGTATCTAAGTCATTTTCTACAATCAGGCAATCTGTTCTCCCTATACAGAGCATGTGAATTTTTAAAGACCCTATTCAACATTTCATTTCTTTGTGGCAGCCAAGTAGGTCTTCCTTGTCACATGGTTTTGTTGGCTTTAAACTTAAATGCATTTCTCCTATTGAGGACACATAAGAGAAAATAGGAATTAATATGTTTTCTAATGTCTATAGCAAGGAACCATTATGTTTCAGGTAAAAGTCTGGAAAGGAAGTCTTACAAAGAGTAACCATCTATAGGCCCAACTGGAAAGATTCTTCACAGTAAAACTCCACAAGGCATGAAAGATAAAGTTCTGTTTTTTTGTTGTTTTTTCTTTTTCCCACACATTTCGGGGATATTTTCCCTTCTCTCCACCTTTTTCTTTTTTAATGTAACTTTATTATTCTTTGTTCACATCTTCAAGACTTCTCAACTATTGTTGGTCCTGACAGTAAATTACAATGGTGGAAAATTAACCAAGGTGTCTCCCACCTCTCTCAGGTTCATTTCTGGTGTATGGGTAGCTTTTCTTCTGTGTATAAAACCTGTCAGTTCTCTTGTGTCCTGTGCCTGCTCATGTATGCTTGAGAAATACATAAGAAAATAAGACGGTGTCCATTTATTCTAATAATATTTATAACAAGTTATATCACAATTTCTCATGCACTCCTACCAACCAGCCCTATGAGATAAATACAGAAAAAGTCATCATTGTGATTTTTAAATGAGAAAAATTAGATTGTTTTTTCAAAACCTCTTTCTCTCTCTCTCTCGGATAAAATTGTTGAGCTCTTGATGTAATTCTCAACTGAAGGCCTTAAACTTTAAAGTACCAACTGGAGACCTGGAGAAGACCAAACAACTTTTGATGCCTAGTGTTGAAATTATGCTTGCAAAGGGATTGGGGAAAAAGCCACATTCTAAGTCTAAAAATTCTTCCCACTTCCTCTTCCTCTATTCAAAAAGCTGTCTCCAAGCTAATTTATCAAAATACAATGATACAAATCACATTCAAAACAGGCTAAATTTTAGCCAGAATGCTTTTTCTAGATTTTTTTTAAATTTTAGTCTTTGAAGTGACCTGTCAGTCCAACTCATTTCAGCATGTATTTATGGGACACATATTAAATGCTGGGTCTTGTGTTAACCACCAAGGATAGTAAAGGTGATTAAATGATGGCCCTGTCCTAAAAGATATCACTGTGGTGATGATAGGCAGAGAGTGACCGACATTTCAACTGGATTGTAAAGCTGAGGAGCACCTCACTGGTGAAAGGTAGGGATATGATGCTTTTGAGAAGGAGGACATCAAGAAAAAGACCTGTGCAAAGCATATGAAGCAGAAAACAGTATGATAGCTTCAAGGAACTGAACCAACTAATTCAATATAGCAGAAGTGTAAAGTCCAGAACAGAAATGGCTGGGGAAGCAACCAGGGTCCCTAGTGTGCTTGGTTTTAATCAATAGTGATGTGACCAGATTTATGGGACACGTGGTAGATGGATTGAATTAGGTGGAAGGGTAGTGGGCAGATGGAAGTAAGACTAAAGACAATAAAACAAAATAAGATGCTAAGCTGCTGAAAGAGGGGCGGTGAGGGGGGCAGCCATTGTCATGCCTTGTTTTCATAATAGCAATGCACTGCTCCTTTTCCTTTGTCAACTCAAACCCATCTTTGTCAACTAATTTATCCCAAGATGGACTGCTCATCTTCTGAGATTCCATAGAAGATTTTAATAGTCAATGTTCAATAGCTTGTCCTGCGTGACAATCAACAACAAATATTTGTTACTCACATTATGTATTTGGCAGATCATCTCTGAATCTCAGCTTCAAGTTGGCAGTTGAGTTTGGGTCTGCTCACATATCTTCATTCTTGGGTCCAGGCTGAAGGTGCAGCTTTGATCTAAAACAGGCACATTCTCGTGGCAGAGGGAAGAGTGAGCAACATCAAGTTTCTGTTCAGATGCAGCATATGCCACATCTGCTCATGTTGCATCAAATACAATAATGACACCAAGCCCAACAATAGGGAAGGGAGATAAAATCACTTGATGATGAAGGGGAGAGTGCCACATTTATTTTATTGCTACCATTTACTGAATCCTTATGTGCCTGCTGTCACTGTGCACTATGATTTACTTCCTTTATACTTAATAATAACAAGAATTCTTAGAGAAAATTATTTAACACTGTTTTAAAAATGGAAAAACTGAAGCCCTAGAAAAGCCCAAGACCACACACCTAATAATTGGGAAATTTACTTATTTATTTACTCACTCTTTCATCTGTTATGTGCTATGAACTATTCCAGATCCTAGAGATACCATAATGAAAAATACAGACATATTCTCTTGGAGATTTTACATTAGTAGAAGAGAAACCGTAAATTAATTTTTAAAAATCAGATTATTATAGTTACTGTGCAGAGAATTAGAACAGGGTAATATTCTAGACAATGATCACGAAAAAGAAAGTTTAGGAACCACATCCCATCTATCTGGTGCCACAGCCTACATAAGTTTGAATGTGATGCTGCCAGTTCTGCCTTGTAACATCTCCTATATGACTTTTCAGAACTGTTTTTTTTGTTTGCTATTTTTGTTTTTGTTTTTTTGCGGTACGCGGGCCTCTCACTGTTGTGGCCTCTCCCGTCACGGAGCACAGGCTCCGGACGCGCAGGCTCAGCGGCCATGGCTCACGGGCACAGCCGCTCTGCGGCATGTGGGGTCTTCCCGGACCAGGGCACGAACCCGTGTCCCCTGCATTGGCAGGCGGACTCTCAACCACTGTGCCACCAGGAAAGTCCCCAGAACTGTTATTTTTATAAATTATTATTATTTAACATTTCTCCAACTGGATTATAATAAAAATACAGAAAGATACCATTTAATTTAGATATTTGTTTAATATATTGCATTCCCCTATTTTTTATAAGGTAATTTCCTAGATAATCCTTAAATAAGCCCATCATCTCATAAATAATTAAGATATTAAGATGAAACAACATGCTTTTAACTTGCTTTCATTTGTTGGCAGCAGTTAATGTATTAACTATGATGATGAGGCAAAATATCTGTCATGATTTACTATGAGCCTCCCTATGTCTAGAATTCTAATCTTGCTTCTTTGAGGAGAGAACATCTTTGAAAGTGAGAAGATATCGTATGTGTTCTTAATTAATTTCCCAGTTTTCACACTTGTATTAACAAATGTGAATGGGACAATTTCTCATCTATGCTTTGAGGAGTTTCGCAAATGTAAAGGAAGAATACCAACTCCTTTTTCCATACTCTAGTTATCTCTTCATAAGCCTAAGAAAGGGAAAGACTAAACCAACTGCAGTGGGGTATAGAAGGAAAAGATTCATTTGTTGAGTTATAAGGCATAGCTTCTGGCCATGAATCCCATTTCTGATGCTGCCTATTTATTTGACAGAGGATAAATTACTTCATCTCCCTGGGTCTTTGTTTTTATCTATAAAATAGCACTAAGAATGACAAGGCATTCAGAGTTTAAAGGGCTGCTGAGTCAAAAGAATTTAAAACAGGATTTTATATATATATATATATATATATATATATATATAGTCATTAGATAATTGTAGTAATAGCAGGAGAAGCAGTAGCAAGAGTAGTAGCAGCAATAGCAAGAGTATTAACAGCAGTAATCCAAGTTCATATCATAATAGTATTATTTTATTACTGTGAGGATCCTGGCAAAATGCCCATCTGAAGAATGAAAAATGTACTCTGCCCTCTTTACCACAGGATAGTGATTCTTTTCCAAGTAGATGAGTATGAACACTAGATGTCCCTCTGGGGACCATATATAACACATAAATCATATGAAGGTAGGGTTGTTTTTTTTTTTTTCAAAACACAACTTCCATTTTTCTCACATTCTGAGTAAAACCCTTTCTTCCTGGAGGGTATGCCCACTGCCTGAGTAGATAATTACTGTCAGAGTAAAAACTGCTTCTGATAAAGAATATCATATCCCTAGTTGAAGGACACTATTCTAGATGTTGCCTAAGGGTTCCAAGGAGCAGGTAAAATTGCCACAAGATGTTCATTCATTCATTGTTTATCTAAACTTCAAAACTAACTGGGCATCTTCAATTCTTATTTGCTAAATCCAACTACCCAAGAATTCAGAGGAAGGAGATAAATATACTACCAGACTTACCCTAGTAGTTTTGGCTTCTCTCAGGTCCTTGTAATGCATCTTGACATCACCAAATAGATAATGAAGCTATTACTTATTACCAGGAACAACTGGAAGGAGTTCTGTATCTAATTCACGTATGTATCTAAGTTCATGTATGTCATGAGTTCCTCTCTCCCATTGCAACATTGAGTAATCCTCTTTTGGATTAGTCCTACTACTATTACCAAAACACATCTCACCCCCATTATGAGCAACATTATGAGGGATATTTCCAAAGTAATGGGAGAAGTAGACCTGCAAATAAAATCTTTATCCTTCATTTAGAAATGTGTATTCACTCATTCCCTCAGAACATACTTAGTAAATCACATTTCAGACATTAATACTACTTATTTTGCTCATAATTCTATCCTTTCTGCCTCCTGGGCATATGACAAAGGTGTGGTAAATGAATGAATGAGTGAGTGAATGATTGATTAAACAATATGCCTTTAGAATATCAACTAAGAAAATGGGGAAAGCAGAACATTTTAAAGCAAGGGGAACACAGATTATCGCTAGGTAGTTTTGTTCAGTTGCAATACAACGCATACAGTTATTTTTAGTAATTTAAGACTCCTGTGAGCAACAAAAGTTTACTTTTCTAAGAATTTACTATTTTGGAATTGGCTCAATACCTAAAGCTTTATAGGTTTCTATGGTATAATAAATATAATGTTATCTATGAAATAGATTCTCAGTCTTGAATCTCAAACTATTTGAGTAGCATTAACTCAAGAATGAGTTTTTAAAAATCCTCCTTTCCCTTAAAAACCAAACTCACTTCCCTGTACCTCCACCTTGTCGTGGGACCCTCTCCCAAGCAGATGGATCATCTAGAACTTGCCAAGAACTTATAATGCCCCAAATACCAGGTCAAACTACCCTGGTAGAACACAGATCCAGAAAGCCCACATACATGGATCCTCCAATTTCCATAGCTTTGTTCACTCTCACAGGTAAAAACTGAACAACCTATGTGACCAGGTATTTTTCCAGCTCAACTTTTCCATTCTTAGCTGTTAGTTTTTCCCCACATCTCTGAAGTCCATTAGGCCTAACAGTCAGATATGGTCAAGTTGCCTCATTATAGAAAATCCATCACTCCTTGATTGGCCCAGGTGCCACACTAATGATATTTATTCCCTACTCTCACTTCTATAACTAAACTTTCATAAACTTATAAAGCTTTGCTTTTCCCCCTCATTTCTTCCTACACTACCTCTAATCATAAATTTATTGGTCAATAAATACAAAGGCTGTAGTTGTATCCTGATGCATGGGTTGTCTACATGAATGATTTCTATTATTACTAGTAGAATTTATCAAAAAATTGTCTCATGATTCACAACATGATATACTATAATTTATTAGCCAGATGTATTATCATCAAATACAACATTAATTTGGAGAAATGACAATACTACAGTATAGTGATAATTATCTTGCTCCACAGATAAGATCAGAGAATATTTAGAAAAGTACTTGTAAGAACTGCCTTTATGCAAAATAGAAAAGAAATGTGCAGATGATAGTCCAAAGAATTTGGGGTTCAAAATATTAAAATCATTGCAATTAAATGGCACTTAGGAAAAACTACTACAAAAATACTTTTAAACCAAAGCAGTATAGATTATTATTAGGTACATTTGTTTAGTGAAAATTCAGCTCACTACAGTAAGTGTTATATATTGTATACATATCCAAAAGTGTAAAATAAATAAGTACTATACTTCTATGCATTTGGGCTGAAAAGCAGATCTAGCTCTGCATAAAACTGTGAAACACACAATGATATGTTGTACTCAGTATGAGAATGTCAATTGCTTTCATTTCTCCATGTATTCTACTGACAATAACTTTACAATTTCTAAGAGCAGCACTACTGTTAAGGTGTCAGGGGGGTCACATAAAGAAACAGCAATATACCTATGTTTTCCAATTCAAATGCATGGCTTATTTACTTCAAGAAATCCATTTGTTAGTAGCTGTTACATTTTTTTTCAGAAATTATAAACATGATTCTTTCAAACTGTAATGCATAGCATGGACTGAGTTTTCATTGTTCTTTTTATCCCCTTAGCTGTTGTTACAGGGCCCTGCACATAATAGACGTTTAATTATTAGTTGAATTGATAACACTAACGCTGTTTTAATCATGGATTGTGGAAAAACTAAGGCATATCAATCACATCTTATTGTATTAGTTTGCTAGGGCTGTCATAACAAAATACCGCAGGCTGAATGGCTTAAATAATTCATTGTCTCACAGTTCTGAGGCTAAAAGTCTATAATCAAGGTGTCAGCAAGGTTGGTTCTTTATGAAGGTGTGAAGGAAATAAGTATCTGCTCTAAGTGTCTCTCCTTGGCTCATAGATGGTCATCTTCTCCCTCTGTTCTTCACATCGTCTGCCCTCTTTTGTGTGTTTGCCTTCAATTTCCCCTTCTTATAAGGACACCAGTCCTAACAGATTAGGGCCCACCTTAATAGCCCCCTTTTACTTTGATTACCTCTGTACAGGTTCTATCTTCAAATACAATCACACTCAGAACCTATAGGGGTTAGGACTTCAATATTTGGGTTTGAGGGGAACATAATTAAACCCATAACAGTATGACCTCTAATTCCTCCCCAAACTCATGTCCTTCTCACATGCAAAATACATTCTGACACCCCCAAAAGTCTTTACCCATTTCAGTATCATCTCTAAACCCCAAATCTTATCTAAACCTCATCTAATTCAATTATATGTGAAACTTAGGGTGTGATTCATTCTAGGGCAAAATTCCTCTCCATCACAAACCTGTAAAACAAGTCAAGTTATATGTTTTTAAAGTACAGTGGCATAGAACAGACTTCCCATTTCAAAAGAGAAAAATCAGAGGGGTAGCCTTAAGCAAGTCTGAAACCTGACAGAGCAAATTTCATTAGATTTTAAGGCTTAAAGATAATTTTTCTGGGATCGTTGCTCTGTCCTCTAGGCCCACTGGGGTGGCAACTCCACCTCTTTGATGGATGGCAACTCCACCCTCTGAAACCACAGAGATGCTCTGCCTTCTGGAATTCAGGAGAAGATGTCCCTGAGCCCTGGGCCTGTGCCTTCTGGGTCCATGGTAGCCCCACCAGCCCCTGCATCTGTGGCTTTGCCCTCAAAATCATTCTTCCTTCCTTACTTCCTATCTCAGTCCCTTTGAATCCAGGCTGACAATGTTTCTGCTGGTATAAATTTCTCAAAGTCCTTTCTGACCTTGCATGCAATTCATAAGAGTCCACACCATCAGAAAAGAGGATCCTTCACAAACTCCTCCTGAATATATGCATCTCTATTCCTCACTTCTCCTGAGATGGCTGATTGAATCCATGAGTCACACACCTAGTCTCTTTAGCAAACAGTTGTCCAGACATGCACTTGACCCTGTTTCCAGAACACACTATCTGGAAGGGCTGAGAATCTTTAAAATCATCAAGTGCTGACTCCTCCTTGCTCAACACCCCTTCTTCAATTTCACTCTCTTCTAGTGTTTTACTATGAGTGGGAAGGAGAAACAAAGCTGTCACTTCAACACTTTGCTTAGAAATCTGTTCAGTTAACATCCAAGTTCATCACTTACAAGTTCCACTTTCCAGAAAACACTAGAACACAGTCGGGTCAAGTTGTCTGCCAATGTTCTTTCTCATGAAGGTTTTTGAATTTTTTTTTTAACATAGTCCAATCTTCTCCTTTCCTGTGAGCCACTGTAAGGTCAATGGAATCTTATGCTGTGAGAGTCTAAGGATAAGAGTCAGAAACGAGAGCCTTCTCAGACTGTGCAGGGGCTGAGAGCGAGTCCATTGTCAAATTCTCACATAGATCTATGGGGGATGTGGGGATGCCCTATACCTATCTTTGCCAGTCAGACTCAGTCTTAAGGCACAAGGGAATTGACAAGAGTAAATTTTGGTTCAGCCCAGCTCACATTAAGTTGAAGCAGCCCAGAAACATAATCACCACTTTTTCTAGAATAACCCTGACTTTGACCTTGGAGTACACAATCAAAACTAGCGGTGATTTTTTTTTTTCACTACAATGCTGTGCATCTCTGTGGAAAGCACATGCCATAGCCCAGGTTTCTTTGAATTCTTCAGTTCACCTGTGGAACAGACTTCTTAGGGAGAAACCTAGAGTAAAAATTAGTTTCTCAGTGAGTCCTTTTAACTTCTTCTCAGTAGAGCACTAGCATCTCTTGATTTTCTGAAATTGTTGCTTTATGTGCAGTGGAGTTTCTTAAGAACACCTAGAAACTGCTGAATACACCTGGTCTTTATTCCTGTCCTCAAACTGTTAGATGACATTTTTATCTGCATTAATCAAACATGGACAGATTAAGCATTAGGTTTTCTCTAGCAGTAGTTTAAAAATTAATTTGACATATAAAAACAGCTCATTATTCTTGCGAACAGCTCATCATCTAGCTGAAAATATATACTTTGTTGAATATTCAGAAATTTGGTGTCTAGCATGTTGGAACATTTGCATAAGTACTGAGCTAGAGATGGAGAAGCTGAGGGTACAGGTGGCAAATGTCCCTAAGTTAAGTGTGCTTCCCTCATCAACGATTGGAATGCAATATCCAGCGTCTTTTCTAAGCTCTCCAATATATTCTATGTGCTAAGTGGGAGGAAAAGTGATAGGACCTGAAAGATGATGATATTTATACTAGCTGCATTCATCTTGAAACAGATATTTTATATGTTACACAGACTATAAGTTAAACACTTAACTATAAGTGCAAAAGTCACAAATTGTTGTCAATATAACATAGAGAAATAAAAACAAAATTATGAGTCTTTTTCACATAACTATGATATCATCAAAAAAATCCCTTTCCCAAATATTTTGTTTCTTTGTTTTTTACTCTGCATCTATGGGTATCAAATATTGGATATTTACACTTAGAAGAAATTAGTTGATCTGGAGTTTTGTGTAGTTTCTGTTTTGTACTTCATATAAATGAATTAAATATTAGTTATCAACATGAAAAAACATTATCTTTTTTGAATAAAGGAGAGGCAGGGAACTTTTTGTAGCTATTACTTTATAAAATAGTGACTAAACTGCAAGTATTTTCACCTCTTTACATTCATTAATCTATATTTCCTGACAAGATAATACATGACAAATATTAAAGACTGATGAGGGTGCAAGACATATAAAGATTTTGGCTTCAGTATCTATCCCATATGTGCAATGGAAAGTTTGTATAGGGGGACAAAATCTACCTCAAAGGTGACAGCCTGGAATGGACCCCATCTCCCACTCTGCAACTGCAATTGCTTAAACAATGAAATAACATCTAACCCACTGGCCATCAGAATAAAAATTAAATGATAAATCCTCCTTGGGGAGGTAATGCAGAGTCTTATCAGTTAAACACAATTTCCACAAAGACATTGTACTTGCTTGTCCTTCTGCCTGGAGTGCTCTGCTAATGTCTGGCTCCTTCTGGCCATTCAGCCTCAGCTCAAATACTGTTCCTTGAGAGAGATCGTGTCTGCAGTTCTAGAAGCTTATGATGTTTTTGCTGCAGTATTGTTTCCATAGCCAACCCTCCTCCCCACAAAATTAGTAATAAATAAAGAGAAAAATAAACTCCTAAAATATCCCATAATAGTTTGTTAAAAAGAGTTATGACATAGTCATGTGGTAGTATATTATGTAATTATTAAAATCATATTTTAGAAAAATATTTAATAATCTGTACAAAGGGTCTTTTGTGAAAAAAGCAAATTACAAACAAAATACGCAGTATGATCTCAATGGTTAAAAATTGACATTAGCGATCTGTCTGTATATCTATTATCTATATAAATATATTCATAAACAAAGAAAAAACACTGGAAGGGCACATAACAAATTGGCAATTTTGTTTTGTGTATTTCAAAAATTAGCTGTATGTACATGTAATATTTCTTGATTGGAAAGAAAAGAACATGGGAGAAATATCAGTACTAGGGCTTTCTGGCTGTTAAGGTATCATGTACCTCAATCTTAATAATACTTTTCTTTTTTAGTCATTATTTTTCAGTTAGCTGTTCTGTTGTCACAGAGATGCCCTTCAGTTGCTGTGGTAACAAATGAATAATAACTCACACTTGTATAACACTTCACAGCTCACACATTCATTTTTCCTGGAGTACCTCATTTATGATCAACAAAAACTCAGAAGAGGTTCTGAAGGATACAGACCTGGTATCCTCCCCAGTGTATAGATGAGAAATTAGAGACTCAGAGAGGTTAAATTGCCTATGGTCACTCTGCTAATAACTTAAAGAGCTTGTAGAAAATCTAAGCTCTCCTTTATCTTAATGCATTTCAAAGTAGGTTTCATTCATCGGTTCATGTACATATCTTCCTATTTATTTATATGTTTACATACTTCAAATAAAATCTTCTATAAAACAATATATAGTAAAGTGGAGTTGGTCAGATTTCATCAGAGGTGAGGGATCCAAGGCCCCATGGGTTCATCCATTTGTTTGCTACTTATGGGATTTCTAAAGCCTGGCATATTTTGCAAACCATTGTCTCATCTTTGAACGCCTATACTTATCACCCCTCTCACAAAGGCACAAAGAGGTATAGTTTCATCAGTTACATATTCAAACACTGTCCTTCTAAACTGAATCAAGTTACATGTGTGTGTGTTTCTCTTTGTGATCAAAGGCCTGAGAAATGGGAACACTGAGACCTAGAGCAATTGTTTCAATTATCCCATGATCCACAGAAATTTAGAACTTGTGGACAGATGAAGCAGGTTAGAGCATGGTGTCCATATAGCAGCCACTAGCCATTTAAGTCTAAATTAATTTAAAATAAATACAATTAAAAATTGACTTTCTTAGTCACAATAGCCACATTTCAAGTATTCAGTAGTCACATGTAACTAGTGGATAGATATCACATTGGATAATGCACATATGAGTATTACCATTATTGAAGGAAATTCTCTTGAATGGTACTAAATTCTAGATACTAAAGCTGAGGTGTTAGATCTAGACATAGGTAATTTAATTCTTTTTTTTTAGTGACTCCCTGAAGCCTCAGAATCTTTATCTGTATAGGAAGGGTTGGAGATAACTATTTAGAGGGTTGTTGTAGGGATTAAATGAGATACAGCCTATGAATGTAATCAAGATAAATTTGATGAAAGTACAAATAAGAACAACTACATTTTTCCATCATGCTGCTCAACTCTCGTGTGTCAATTCTCCCTCTCATATTCCTAGACTATCACTTGGGCTGATATCTTGGTTCACATCATTTTGGCTACCAAAAATAAAAAAGCAACCAGTTTTCATACATAAGATTGATTTTCATGACTTAAAATTTTGGCCAAGATTTTTGCCTCGCATCAATGCTTCAATTTCACATATAATTGATTATTCTCCAGTTGATACAACTGAGAGAATCATTCTTATTGCACTTGAGGAGGGGATTTGGTCCGACCTATCACTGTTTTTCCACCTTCAAATATCTCCAAAGACAGGTTCAGTGGAGGGGATTATCTTAGAAGAAAAGGAACACCTATCTCATATCCAGGTGTTACTATCTTTATCTTTTTTTTCTCTTGGCCATTATATTTCTTTTACAGAAGGCTTCCAAATCCAGGCTTTATTATGAGTGTTCCAAGCCACTGCATGGTTGAGTGTGTCTCTTGTGAAACCCTTCCCCTTCCTTCAGGTTTTGCGTTCTGGCCATTACCGGCTGTTGCTGGCAATTGTTTGTCTTCAAAATCATATAGGTGAGAAGCAATAGTTTTGTGTGTTCTCAAACTTCAGAGGTCATATGCCAAGTTCTCCCAAGAAATTTCTTGTCATATTTGCTCTCTTCCCTTTATAGAATGAGGTTCTCAATTTCCATAATTCCATAAACATTCAACTAGCACCCACCAAATCTACAGGAACATACCTCTCATAAGGCTCCTCTCCTGCATGGAAAAAAGTGGGAATGACATTTTCTCTTCCTCCATGACCAGATATGAAAGGGAAACACCAAATCCCTATCTCCTAGGTCAAAAATGTCCTACCTCCCTGACTTTCTACTTCTAATTTCAAATTTCTAAACTTCTCTTATAAAATCTGGCAGTGGGTAACAGGAGCTGAGAATGTCTGGACCAGTTTTATCAATACTATCTTGGGAAGCTTAGCATAAATGTGTCTACAACCTCTCTATGGCCCTTTGCCTTCAATTATCAGGCCTTAGTCAAAATTCAGAGACAACTAAAAATACATAATTCCACATCCAGAATGAGGCTTTCCAAACACTGCAGTTGGACCATAGTTCACACTTTGAACATGGTAACTATTATTACCACAAAAATTGTCAGGAATTGTTTTGTTAGTACCTTCATTGGTAAAGAAACGTCTGGTCTGAGATGTACATTTGGGATTACTGTGAGGTGAAATCTATATAGATAGATGTTATTTCCAAAATTTTTGGTTGCATGTTCAAAAAAGGAAACTACCATTCTTCAACTTCTAAGGCATTTCTTGATTGCTTAAGATTGAATTAACTTTAAAGAAGATGAGAGTGTGAAATGTAGCACCAAATATCATTGCCCTTCCAATGATCTGACTAAAAATCTTGTTGAGAGATTGTGCAGTGGAGAGTCCCTGGTGCTGCAGTTATGTGACCTCACACAAATCTCTTACACTTCCTTGGCCTCTGAAAAAATGACAGACTTGGGAAAGATATGCTCTCTGAGAAAATCATTCAAACTATCAAGTTTAACACATATGAAATTTGTTCAAATATAAAGGGCTATTGGCAAAGAAGAGAAAACAGCCACAAAAAATAATGTTTTTCATTTATGTGAGGTCTAATATTTCAGCCAGCATCCAGCTAAATGCAACCAGTTTTGCCTAGCTATGATAGATGGTCATTTATAACTCCAAATCAAATATACCTATTTTCTTTGTCATGTAAATAGAAAGCTTCATTAATATTCATGGAATTATTAATAATAGACATCTCTAGGTAAGAAATATTGCCAGATACTACACTTTTGCAAAGGTCAGTTGTTTCTTGTTGATCCTGCTAACCTATATACTTATTTCTGTAGGTATATTTGAGTAACTGCATTACTAATATGTCCTTACTTTTCTAAAATTTTTTATCTACAGTTGCCATTATTTCCAGACTTTTTCAAATATGCGATAGCATTCAAAGAAAATACAGAACACATTCAGCCTGGGCACAGAATGACTTATTTGGATGGCAGAAGACGCATCCTCAGAGAAAACTGTTATTAATAATTGTAATTAATTTTGGTGTGGCAATATCCACAAATATATGCAACACTGAGCTCACTAATTTCTTTGCAGATAATTCTTTCTGACAAATAATTCATTTGGTTTCCTAAGATATGTTAATGAACATATCATAAAATGCCCCGGATAGATTTTCCGACTGGTATAGAAAATTATAAATGGCCGCCCCTAACCAATCCTTGTGTTCATACTCACAAACTTTTAATCACTAATCAGTAATCCTATATTTAGGGCTATTTTTTGTTGCTTGATTTTTTTTGAATTTTATTTTTTTTTTATACAGCAGGTTCTTATTAGTTATCCATTTTATACATATTAGTGTATACATATCAATCCCAATCTCCCAATTCATCACACCACCACCACCACCCACCTCCCCACTTTTCCCCTTGGTGTCCATACACCAAACTGTCCCCCCTTGTTCCCCCCTTGTTCTCTACATCTGTGTCTCTATTTCTGTCTTGCAAACCGGTTCATTTGTACCATTTTTCTAGATTCCACATATATGCATTAATGTACAATATTTGTTTTTCTCTTTCTGACTTACTTCACTCTGTATGACAGTCTCTAGGTCCATCCAAATCTCTACAAATGACCCAACTCCATTCCTTTTTATGGCTCAGTAATATTCCATTGTATATATGTACCATTTCTTCTTTATCCATTCATCAGTCCATGGGTATTTAGGTTACTTCCATGACCTGGTTACTGTAAATAGCGCTGCAATGAACATTGGAGTGCATGTGTCTTTTTGAATTATGGTTTTCTCTGGGTATATGCCCAGTAGTGGGATTGCTGGGTCATATGGTTAATTCTATTTTTAGTTTTTTAAGGAACCTCCATCCTGTTCTCCATAGAGGCTGCATCAATTTACATTCCCACCAGCAGTGCAAGAGGGTTCCCTTTTCTCCACACCCTCTCCAGCATTTATTGTTTCTAGATTTTTTGATGATGGCCATTCTAACCAGTGTGAGGTGATACCTAATTGTAGTTTTGATTTGCATTTCTCTAATAATTAGTGATGTTGAGCAGCTTGTCATGTGCTTCTTGGTCATCTGTATGTCTTCTTTGGAGAAATGTTTTTTTAGGTCTTCTGCCCATTTTTTGATTGGGTTGTTTGTTTTTTTGATATTGAGCTGCATGAGCTGTTTATATATTTTGGAGATTAATCCTTTGTCTGTTGATTCATTTGCAAATATTTTCTCTCATTCTGAGGGTTGTCTTTTCGTCTTGTTTATAGTTTCCTTTGTTGTGCAAAAGCTTTTAAGTTTCATTAGGTCCCATTTGTTTAATTTGTTTTTATTTCTATTACTCTAGGAGATGGTTCAAAAAATATCTTGCTGTGATTTATGTCAAAGAATGTTCTTCCCATGTTTTCCTCTAAGAGTTTTATAGTGTCTGGCCTTACATGTAGGTCTTTAATACACTTTGAGTTTATCTTTTGTATGGTGTTAGGGAGTGTTCTAACTTCATTCTTTTACATGTGGCTGTCCAGTTTTCCCAACACTTACTGAAGAGACTGCCTTTTCTCCCTTGTATATCCTTGCCTCCTTTATCATAGATTAGTTGACCACGTGTGCGTGGGTTTATTTCTGGGATTTCTATCCTGTTCCATTGATCCATATTTCTGTTTTTGTGCCAGTAAAATATTGCATATTGTCTTGATTACTGTAGCTTTGTAGTATAGTCTAAACTCAGGAAGTCTGATTCCTCCAGCTCTGTTTTTTTCCCACAAGATTGCTTTGGCTATTCAGGGTCTTTTTTGTCTCCATACAAATTTTAAGACTTTTTGTTCTAGTTCTTTAAAAAATGCTATTGGTAATATGATTGGGATTGCATTGAATCTGTAGATTGCTTTGGGTAGTAGAGTCATTTTGACAGTATTCCTTCTTCCAATCCAAGAACATGGTATATCTCTTCATCTGTTTGTGTCATCTTTGATTTCTTTCATCAGTGTCTTATAGTTTTCTGTGTACAGGTCTTTTACCTCCTTAGGTAGGTTTATTCCTAGGTATTTTATTCTTTTTGTTGCAATGCTGAATGGGATTGTTTCCTTAATTTCTCTTTCTTTTCTTTCATTGTTAGTGTATAGGAATGCAAGAGATTTCTGTACATTAATTTTGTATCCTGCAACTTTACCAAATTCATTGATTAGCTCTAGTAGTTTTCTGGTGGCATCTTTAGGATTCTCTATGTATAGTATCATGTCATCAGCAAACAGTGAGAGTTTTACTTCTTCTTTTCAAATTTGTATTCCTTTTATTTCTTCTTCTCTGATTGCCATGGCTAGGACTTCCAAAACTACGTTGAATAACAGTGACAAGAGTGGACATCCTTGTCTTGTTCCTGGTCTTATAGGAAATGCTTTCAGTTTCTCACAATTGAGAATGATGTTTGCTGTGAGTTTGTCATATATGACTTTTATTATGTTGAGGTCGTTTACCTCTGTGCCCAATTTCTGGAGGGTTTTTATCATAAATGGGTGTTGAATTTTGTCAGAAGCTTTTTCTGCATCTATTGTGATGATCATATGGTTTTTCTTCTTCAATTTGTTAATATGGCATATAAAATTGATTGATTTGTGTATATTGAAGAATCCTTGCATCCCTGGGATAAATCCCGCTTGATCATGGTGGATAATCTTTTTAATGTGTTGTTGGATTCTGTTTGCTGGTATTTTGTTGAGTATTTTTGCATCTATATTCATCAGTGATATTGGTCTATAATTTTCTTTTTTTGTAGTATCTTTGTCTGGTTTTGGTATCAGGGTGATGGTGGCTTCGTAGGATGAGTTTGGGAATGTTTCGTCCTCTGGGTTTTTTGGAAGATTTTGAGAAGGATCGGTGTTAGCTGTTCTCTAAATGTTTGAAGGAATTCACCTGTTAACCCATCTGGTCCTGGACTTTTGCTTGTTGGAAGATTTTTAATCACAGTTTCAATTTCATTACTTGTGATTGGTCTGTTCATGTTTTCTGTTTCTTCCTGGTTCAGTCTTGGAAGGTAATACTTTTCTAAGAATTTGTCCGTTTCTTCCAGGTTGTCCATTTTATTAGCATAGAGTTGCTTGTAGTAGTTTATCATCATGCTTTGTATTTCTGCAGTGTCCATTGAACTTCTCCTTTTTCATTTCTAAGTTTATTGATTTGAGTCCTCTCCCTCTTTTTCTTGATGAGTCTGGCTAAAGGTTTATCAACTTTGTTTATCTTCTCAAAGAACCAGCTTTTAGTTTTATTGATCTTTGCTATTGTTTTCTTTGTTTCTATTTCATTTATGCCTACACTGATCCTTATGATTTCTTTCCTTCTACTAACTTGTTTGTTTTTTTGTTCTTCTTACTCTAGTTCCTTTAGGTGTAAGGTTAGGTTGTTTATTTGAGATTTTTCTTCTTTCTTGAGGTAGGATTGTATTGCTATAAAATTCCCTCTTAGAACTACTTTGCTGCATCTCATAGGTTTTGGATCATTGCGTTTTGGATTGTCATTTGTCTCTAAGTATTTTTTTATTTCCTCTTGATTTCTTCAATGATCTCTTGGTAATTTAGTAATGTATTGTTTAGCCTCCATGTGTCTGTGTTTTTTTACCTTTTTTCCCTTTAATTTATTTCAAATCTCATAGCATTGTGTTTGGAAAAGATGCTTGATATGACTTCAATTTTCTTAAATTTACTGAGGCTTGATTTGTGACCCAAGATGTAATCTGTTCTGGAGAATGTTCCATGTGCACTTGAGAAGAAAATGTAATCTGCTGTTTTTGGATAGAATGTCCTATAAATATCAAGTAAATCTATCTGGTCTATTGTGTCATTTAAAGTTTGTGTTTCTTTCTTAATTTTCTGTCTTGGTGATCTGTCCATTGGTGTAAGTGAGGTGTTAAAGTCCCCCACTATTATTGTGTTACTGTCGATTTCCTCTTTTATAGCTGTTAACATTTGCCTTATGTATTGAAGTGCTCCTATATTGGTTGCGTATGTATTTATAATTGTTATATCTTCTTCTTTGATTGAGCCTTTGATCATATGTAGTGTCCTTCTTTGTCTCTTGTAGCATTCTTTTATTTATTTATTTATTTTTGCAGTATGCGGGCCTCTCACTGTTGTGGCCTTTCCCGCTGCAGAGCACAGGCTCTGGACACGCAGGCTTAGCAGCCATGGCTCACGGGCCCAGCCACTCTGCGGCATGTGGGATCTTCCCAGACCAGGGCATGAACCCATGTCCCCTGCATCGGCAGGCGGACTCTCAACCACTGCGCCACCAGGGAAGCCCCATTCTTTTTTTTTTTAAAGTCTATTTTATCTGATATGAGTATTGCTACTCCAGCTTTCTTTAGATTTGCATTTGCATGGAATATCTTTTTCCGTCCCCTTACTTTCAGTCTGTACTTGTCCCTAGGTCTGAAGTGGGTCTCATGTAGACAGCATATATATGGGTCTTGTTTTTGTACCCATTCAGTGAGCCTGTGTCTTTTGGTTGGAGCATTTAATCCTTTCACATTTAAGGTAATTATCAGTATGTATGTTCCTATTATAATTTTCTTAATTGTTTTAGTTTTGTTTTTGTAGGTCCTTTTCTTCTCTTTTGTTTCCCACTTATAGAAGTTCCTTTAGTTTTTGTTGTAGTGCTGGTTTGGTGGTGCTGAATTCTCTTAGCTTTTGCTTGTCTGTAAAGCTTTTAATTTCTCCGTCAAATCTGAATGAGATCCTTGCCGGGTAGAGTAATCTTGGTTATAGGTTCTTCCCTTTCAACACTCTAAATATGTTGTGCTACTGCCTTCTGGCTTGTATAGTTTCTGCTGAGAAATCAGCTGTTAACCTTTTGGGAGTTCCCTTGTATATTATTTGTCATTTTTCCCTTGTTGTTTTTAATAATTTTTCTTTCTCTTTAATTTTTGCCAATTTGATTATTATGTGTCTCAGCATGTTTCTCCTTGGGTTTATCCTCCTTGGGACTCTCTGCACTTCCTGGACTTGGGTGGTTATTTCCTGTCCCATTTTAGGGAAGTTTTCTACTGTAATCTCTTCAAATATTTTCTCAGGTCCTTTCTCTCTCTCTTCTCCTTCTAGAACCCCTATAATGTGAATGTTGGTGTGTTTAATGTTGTCCCAGAGGTCTCTTAGGCTGTGTTCATTTCTTTTCATTCTTTTCTCTTTATTCTGTTCCATGCAGTGAATTCCACCATTCTGTCTTCCAGGTCACTTATCCGTTCTGCCTCAGTTATTCTGCTATTGATTCCTTCTAGTGTATTTTTCATTTCAGTTATTGTAGTATTCATCTCTGTTTGCTTGTTCTTGAATTCTTCTAGGTCTTTGTTAAACATTTCTCTCATCTTCTTGACCTTTGCGTCCATTCTTTTTCCAAGGTCTTGGCTCATCTTCACTATCATTATTCTGAATTCTTTTTCTGGAATGTTGCCTATCGCCATTTCATTTAGTTGTTTTTCTGGGGTTTTGTCTTGTTCCTTCATCTGGTACATAGTCCTCTGCCTTTTCACTTTGCCTTTCTCTGTGAATGTGGTTTTCATTCCATAGGCCACAAGATTGTAGTTCTCCTTGCTTCTGCTGTGTGCCCTCTGCTGGATGAGGCTATCTAAGAGGCTTGTGCAAGCTTCCTGATGGGAGGGACTGGTGGTGGGTAGAGCTGATTTTTGCTGTGGTGGGCAGAGCTCAGTAAAACTTTTATCTGCTTGTCTGTTGATGGGTGGGGCTGATTTCCCTCCCTGTTGGTTTTTTGGCCTGAGGTGACCCAGCACTGAATGTTACAGGCTCTTTGGTGGGGATAATGGTGGACTCCAGGAGGTCTCATGCCAAGGAGTACTTCCCAGAACTTCTGCTGCCAGTGTCGTTGTCCCTGCAGTGAACCACAGCCACCCCTCACCTCCGCAGGAGACCCTCCAACACTAGCAGGTAGGTCTGGTTCAGTCTCCTATGGGATCACTGCTCCTTCCTCCTGGGTTCTGATGTGCACAGTACTTTCTGTGTGCCCTCCAAGAGTGGATTCTTTGTCCTGTAGAAGTCCTTCACTCAAATCCCACTAGTCTTCAAAGACTGATTCTCTGGGAATTCCATCTCCCAGTGCTGGACCCCCCCAGGTTGGGAAGCCTAATGTGGAGCTCAGAACTTTCACTCCAGTGGGTGAACTTCTGTGGTATAATTGTTCTCCAGTTTGTGAGTCACCCACCCAGCAGTTATGGGATTTGATTTTATTGTGATTGTGTCCCTCCCACCATCTCAGTGTGGCTTCTTCTTTGTCTTTGGACATGGGGTACCTTTTTTGGTGAGTTCCAGTGTCTTCCTGTCAATGATTGTTCAACAGTTAGTTGTGATTCTTGTGCTCTCATAAGAGGGAGTGAATATTTAGTTCTTATTATTCTTTTCAAAAGTTTTTCTTGTCTTTTAAAAAATACTTTAACTGGTCTAAAGAATTGTGTAAAACTTTGGCTTCTAATTTAGTGTAGTTTATTTAATACCTACCTGCCTCTACTTTTATTCTTCCTTTTGCATTTGGATGCAACATGATGGCTGATATATTGGAAATATACTTAAGGTATTGATGAGCAATGAGGAAGAAAGCTTTAATGTTCTGTTCACAAAGGAGTGGTATTTTGTGCTGCATCTTAAAGGATGGATTTCATGAAAGAAGTTAGAAAACCTGTGTTTGAGTTTAACCTTCTCCACTAACTTGAGACATAGCTTTGGATAAGTTTGATTTCAAAAAGCCTAGTGTGACTTCTATAAAATGGAGATAATTATCTTTGTCTAACAATTTACAAAACTTCTCTGAGGATAGAATGTGTTTACAGATGTAAAACAGTATGCCAAATATTTTAAAAGCATTGTTACTTTTTCTAATATACAACCCAGAAAGGCATCATGCTTTAAAAAATAAACTCCTATTCTGTGGCTGTAATAAGAAGTCAGCAGCAGTTTCTTCCATTGTTGCATAGTTCTGGGCAAAACATACAGTGATTAGTGTTTTATAATGAAAGATGTCCACCAATTTAGCAGATTCAGTAACATTAGTATTGGTTGATTCAAGTATATATATATATTTTTTTTTTGACAGGTTTTTGTCTGGACGTAATTTTTTTTCTTTCAGATACATGTAAAAGAACACTATTGCTGAAACATAAGAGTATGTTTAGTTTTGTAAAAAGCCACCAAAACATGCATCCCATTTTGCATACCCACCAGCAGTGAATAGACTTCATGCTGCTCCACATCTTCCAGGTGTCCCGATTTGGGCCAGGTTCTCATTGTCCCGATTTGAGCCACTCTAGTAAGTTTGCAGGGATCTGCCCCTGTTGTTTTACTCACGTTTCCTTGTGACATATGTTCCTCCATAGCCTTATTTGCAACATGTATGTCTTTTTGGTGAGGTATCTATTAAGGATTTTGGCACATTTTTTAACAGTCTTGTTTGTTTTCAAGTGTATATTTATATGCATTGTGTACTTTTCAAGACACTTGCTAAATAATTTCCTTATCTGGGTTTCTTTAATATTATATGCTTTGACTCAGCAAAATCATAATTTGAATGTTATTAGAATTAGAGAAATACAAAAAATATACTAAGTGTGTAACATTATCCTTCCATCTCAACACAAAAGTCAATTGTACTTATGTAGATTTTTTATTCTATCTTTTTGAAACTGGTTATAATTCTTTCCCTTTTGAGATTATTTTCAGTGGTTTACTAGAGTGTTTTAGCAAACTAAGGAATCTAAAGACCACCAGGAACTTGAAATTCAGTTTAGGATCCAGGCACTATTTCATTCTCCATTGGCAACTAGATAATAGATTTCAATGCCTGACCTCATTTTTGAGAATTACATGCATCCTATATTTTAAAGTACCCTTCACAGTACCTAGCATATGGCTGTCACTCAGGTTAGAAGGAGCTCTTTCATTTGGACTTATTAGATCTTTATCAGTCCATTTCTGCTTATTTTATTTGGAAATAGCTCTTTCCCTTGAATTCCTTTTCCTAACTTTTCAGGATTTTTTGAAGATTGCAAAATCAAATTCTTTCCAAAAGCATCTACTTTGCTGGAAGTATGGTTTATTTCAACATTCAAAGTCAGAGGATAAGGTTGGGGCATTCATATATCATATTCAGTCTGAACATGAATTCTCTTGAAATCTATACATTTTTCTTTCCCTTGATGACACCTCAGTCATCTCTGAAATTTCAACTTCCTTTCATGCTCTAGTTTCATGTTCTTATTTTATTTGTAAACATAAACACTATTTCTCAGCAGCCGACTTAACATTTTTAATGTTTTATGTAAAAGTTTACTCATTCTTTCAGAGAACTATACTTGACAGTCAACACACACTTGAATTTTTCTATGCTCTCATCACATTGGACACAGAAATTGACCTTGTAAAGACATATCTGGTAACAGCATGGAAGAATAATTCTTGATAAATTCTCAACCTCACTAGTCAAAATAATTTTCTGCTTGGGTATTGACATTTCTAATGTTACCCATTATTTTCCAAGACTATTTGAGTGATTATAGTCATTTGGACATGGATCTCATAGACTGTTATGAGATAATTTATCAATAAGTAAATAAGATATCATATGCATTGCAAGTGTCAGATTAAGTCAAACAGTGGAATTACAATTAATGTGAAGAGATTCACTAATGAAGAAATGCCAGACAATATCAGAAAGAAACCAAGTGAAACAAAATCATCTCTATTATAAAAATGAACACAGTTCCAAAAATTGTCCACCTGTCAAATAATTGTGAAGTGACTATTCATACATTAGCCTAGAATTTTATTCTATATTTGTACCCAATCTTTACTCTCAAACCATAAAAGAACCATAATTAGATACCAGCTTGTGATTGGTGGCAGTGTTCTAGGAAAGCTACAATCTTACCTTTGAGTTTTCTGAAGCCAAGGATTTGCTAAATCTTTACGGCCAATTTTATGTTGTTCTCCTACTCATGTCTTAAACTGAGTCAAGGTAATATAACCAAACTTTCTTCTTCACACCTTCATGACTCTTCAGAGATCACCTGCACACTAACAGTGACTCTGGATGCTCACTGCTATTCCTTTTTTCCAGAAGCCACACATAAACTGATTTTAAAACTGTGTTATAAGTTTTAAGAACATGCACCAAGTTTGTCTGGCTGGCTGGTGATTAGGAAAGCTACCAATCAAAATAGTAAACGTTGCACTTTGATACATTCATTCTGTGACAAATACATGGTAATTATATGTAATATATATATAATATATATTTATAGATAGTCATATATGCGAATCAAGGCAAAACTCACACGTACTAGAATCAGAACACAAAACATTGCATGAGGCTAAAGCACACATTTAACGGATTCTATATCCATAAGTAAAAAGAAAGTGGCTTATGTGACAGTGTCCCATGTGAGTAGAGGACCTGATTCAGGTTCATTGCTAGAAACCACAAGCTGGTGTAAGGTTCATGAAATTCGTTTGACGAAACCATTTCTATGCCTTCATTTTTGGCCATAGGTAGCAAGATGAATTTGTAAAAGTCAGAAAAAATTAGACATAGCTAGCCCTGGCTTGAAGTCTCAAATATCACTTTGAGACAGGACCTCTGACCCAACATTAAAGACCTTGTGGTAGCCAGTGTCCAAGGGTGCTTCCAATCCTTAGCTTCTGGGCCCTTGTTTACTCCTCAAATATTAAATAGGGCTGGATTCTATAACCAATAAGATATCGTGGAAATGACAGTACATGATTTCCTGGGCTAGGCTACACAAAACACATGACTTCCGTCTTGCTTTCTTACATCACTCACTCTGAGGAAGCCAACTGCCATGTGAGAGGACTCTCCAGCAGCCCTATGGGGAGATCTGTGTGTTGAGAAATGCAGGCCTTCTACTAATAGCCATATGAGTGAGTTATCTCAAAAGGGATTCTACAGTTCTAGTCAAGCCTTCAGATGACTACAACTTTAGTTGATAACTTGACAGCATTTATATAAATTTTAGAACATAAAAAATAAAATTATTCACTTTGTGGATACAAGTATATGTGATAAAGGTATAGAAACTACAAGGAAGAAATAAATACAAAATGTAGGAAGAGTGAAGGAGGTATATGCCATTATGTAGGAATGCACAGAGAGGCTTCACCTTTATCTGTAAACTGTTATTACTTAAAATAAAAAGTAAAGTAAAATAAAAATAAAGTGAGGTGAATTTTTAAAAATTATAATACTTATATAATTATCTTTTTATAGCTTTATATAATTGTCTTTTTATAATTCCAATTATTTGGAGTGTTTCATAACAAGGCAAAATATGCTACAGAAAGAAATGCTAATATAAAATAATATGTTCAAGAAAAAAGTACACCCAAGGGAAAAAATGTCATTTATCTTCTGTGTCTGATGACTTGATTTAGTGTTCCATCAATCAGATGTACTCTGTTTCTCTAGGTTCTAGAATACTTACCTTTTAAAGTCAATGCTAGATGCATTGGGGCTCTTCCTAAAACTACCATGGTAGTGATAAAAATGTGAAAAAGAGCAGTAAACTTTTTCTCTTGGAGAGCTTATAGTATAATAAGCAATACATGAGAGAAAGCAGTCAACTGTATGATAAATGTATTTTAGAAGGAAATATGATGCATGATAAACATTTTCAAAAGGTAACTAGTGTAGGTACATGAGGATGGGGGAAGGGTTTAGGAAGGAGATAAATGAGCCAAAATCTGAAAGAACATGAGGTGTCACACAGGCAGAGGGAGGCTCGTGTTAAGGTACACAACTGAAACAGAAAATGAATCAATGAATATAAGGTATAAAGGTAAAAGGAGGACTCAAGGCACACACTGAATGGAAAAGAGAAGATCTAGGGAAAAAACAATATTTAGAGAAAAATTGGGGCAGTGATATAATTTGTTGAAGAGAAGAAAGTTCAGACCACTATAGGAATGAGCATTTTTGGGTGAGCATTGGTGGAGTGAAATGCTGAAAGTTTGAGTTGTCACCAGAGTAACTGAGATGTACAGCAAAATGGGTTTAGAAAATTTTCCTGGTGGATGACTACCATGGAATTGGCCTCACTGCAACCAATAGCAGGTGCTCTTAACTTAGGAGTCATGGTCTCTAATGAGAGATGCTCAAACTCTTACCACCATGGAAGAGATCAGCTTTAGTCTGAATTGACTAGCATCAGAGCAAAGTGCCTACCATTCAGCAGTTGTTATACTCACATTCCCATTTTTATATTTATAAGCAAATCTGAGGCTGGAGATCAATGTACACAAAACTTTGATGTCAATGCATATAACTCCAGCTGTACCTAAATATACATACATTGGATAGATTCACAGATTAAAAATTATTGATTCATAGATTTTAAACACTTTTAAGGCACATACTATATGGGTGGTTTATCAGGAATCATGGAGAAGTTCAAAGACATCAAAACTCTATAACAATCAATATTTGATTTCCAAAAAGTTTAACCTTGATCCAGGCAAATTTTTAGAATAAATTATTTAGCATACAGGTGGTCCTGAAACATTTAGAAAAATACAAATGAATATTGGGATCCAACATGCCGTTATTAGGAAAAGAATGTTGTGGTTAGAGACAGGATGGAGTAGTAAAAAGACACAGAGGTAAAAAATGAGTCTATCACTTACTTTTCTTGTGATATAAGGTCCAGGAAGGATGGGAGTGTCAGGATATGGAATCAAGGAAGTGATGGGATCTGATCATGAGAGGCTTTGTAAGTCATGAAAAGGATTTGGATTTTATTTTGAATTAGATGTCAAGCCATAGGCAGACTTTGAGCAAAAGAATAACATAATATAAGTTCTATTTTACAAGTATCAATCTGTATTTTATATGGAGAATAGAATTTAGGGGGCTAAATTTAGAGACATGAAGAAAATGACAAGGTCACTATAATTCTTCCATGGAGAAATGATGCTATAATGAATGAGTGTGGTAGTAGCGGAGGTGATGAGAAATGATTGGATTCTCAATATAATTTTGAAGCTAAAACGAATAGTCAAACAATTTAAAATAAAGACATGTTGTAAATGATGCTTTCTCCTGATATTCCATCATTATTTTATAACTCATTAAAAAAACATAGTAATAGTCTCACATTTGTGATACAATTCAATACAGTATGTCAGGCTTCCATTTTGTTACCTTTATTTGGAACTCCTAGTAAAATCATCTCTCTGAATGTTTAAAGTCGTAGCTCAATATGCCTTTTGTAAAAAATTAATCTAGTCTATCGGGAAGATGGCAGAAGAGTAAGACGCAGAGATCACCTTCCTCCCCACAGATACACCAGAAATACATTTACACGTGGAACAAGTCCTACAGAACACCTACTGAACGCTGGCAGAAGACCTCAGACCTCCCAAAAGGCAAGAAACTCCCCACGTACCTGGGTAGGGCAAAAGAAAAAAGAATAAACAGAGACAAAAGAATAGGGACGGGACCTGCACCAGTGGGAGGGAGCTGTGAAGGAGGAAAGGTTTCCACACACTAGGAAGAGCCCCTTCGCGGGCGGACACTGCAGGTGGCAGAGGCGGAAAGCTTCGGAGCCTCGGAGCCTCGGAGGAGAGCACAGCAACAGGGGTGCGGAGGGAAAAGCAGAGAGATTCCAGCACAGAGGAGCGGTGCCGACCGGTACACACCAGCCTGAGAGGCTTGTCTGCTCCCCCGCCGGGGCGGGCGGGGCTGGGAGCTGAAGCTCGGGCTTCGGTCAGAGCGCAGGGAGAGGACTGGGGTTGGCAGCGTGAACACAGCCTGCAGGGGTTAGTGCACCACGGCTAGCCGGGAGGGAGTCCGGGGAAATGTCTGGACCTGCCGAAGAGGCAAGAGACTTCTTCTTCCCTCTTTGTTTCCTGTTGCGCGAGGAGAGGGGATTAAGAGCGTTGCTTTAAGGAGCTCCAGAGATGGGTGTGAGCTGCAGCTAACAGCGTGGACCCCAGAGAAGGGCATGAGATGCTAAGGCTGCTGCTGCCGCCACCAAGAAGCCTGTGTGCAAGCACAGGTCACTATCCACACCTCCCTTCCGGGGAGCCTGTGCAGTCCGCCACTGCCAGGGTCCCGGGATCCAGGGACAACTTCCCCGGGAGAACGCACGGCACGCCTCAGGCTGGTGCAACGTCACGCCGACCTCTGCCGCCCCAGGCTCGCCCGACATTCCGTACCCCTCCCTCCCCCCGGCCTGAGTGAGCCAGAGTCCCCGAATGAGCTGCTCCTTTAACCACGTCCTGTCTGAGTGAAGAACAGACGCCCTCCGGCGACCTACACACAGAGGCACGGCCAAATCCAAAGCTGAGCCCCGGGAGCTGTGCGAACAAAGAAGAGAAAGGGAAATCACTCCCAGCAGCCTCAGAAGCAGCCGTTTAAAGCTCCACAATCAACTTGATGTACCCTGGATCTGTGGAATACATGAATAGACAACGAATCATCCCAAATTCAGGAGGTGGACTTTGAGAGCAAGATTTATTATTTTTTTCCACTTTCCCTCTTTTTGTGAGTGTGTATGTGTATGCTTGTGTGTGAGATTTTGTTTGTATAGCTTTGCTGTCACCATTTCTCCTGGGTTCTATCCGTCCATTTTGGGAGTTTTTTGTTGTTGTATTTTTTCTTTTTAAAAAAAGTTTTTTCTTAATAATTATTTTTTATTTTAATAACTATATTTTATTTTGTCTTACTTTATTTTATCCTCTTTCCTCTTTCTTCCTTCCCTCCTTCCTTCCTTCCTTCCCTCTTTCCTTCCTTCCTTTCTTTCATTTTCTTTCATCTTTCCTTCCCTCTTCCTTCCTTCCTTCCTTCCTTCCTTCCTTCCTTCCTTCCTTTCTTTCTTTCTTTCTTTCTTTCTTTCTTTCTTTCTTTCTTTCTTTCTTTCTTTCTTTCTTTCTTTCTTTCTTTCTTTCTTTCTTTCTTTCCTTCTACTTGTTCTCACTTTTATTCTGAGCCATGTGGATGAAAGGTTCTTGGTGCTTCAGCCAGGAGTCAGTGCTGTGCCTCTCAGGTGGGAGAGCCAACTTCAGGACACTGGTCCACAAGAGACCTCCCAGCTCCACATAATATCAAATGGTGAAAATCTCCCAGAGACCTCCATCTCAACACCAGCACCCAGCTTCACTCAACGACCAGCAAGCTACAGTGCTGGACACCCTATGCCAAACAACTAGCAAGGCAGGAACACAACCCCACCCATTAGCAGAGAGGCTGCCTAAAATCATAATCAGTCCCCAGACACCCCAAAACACATCACCAGACATGAACCTGCCCACCAGAAAGACAAGATCCAGCCTCATCCACCAGAACACAGGCACTAGTCCCCTCCACCAGGAAGCCTATACAACCCACTGAACCAACTTTAACCACTGGGGACAGACGCCAAAAACAACAGGATCTACGAACCTGCAGCCTGCAAAAGGGAGACCCCAAACACAATAAGATAAGCAAAATGAGAAGACAGAAAAACACACAGCAGGTGAAGGAGCAAGATAAAAACCCACCAAACCTAACAAATGAAGAGGAAATAGGCAGTCTACCTGAAAAACAATTCAGAATAATGATAGTAAAGATGATCCAAAATCCTGGAAATAGAATAGAGAAAATGCAAGCAACATTTAACAAGAACCTAAAAGAACTAAAGATGAAACAAGCAATGATGAACAACAAAATAAATGAAATTAAAAACACTCTAAAAGGGATCAATAGCAGAATAACTGAGGCAGAAGAACGGATAAGTGACCTGGAAGATAAAGTAGTGGAAGGAACTACTGCAGAGCAGAATAAAGAAAAAAGAATGAAAAGAACTGAGGGCGTTCTCAGAGACCTCTGTGACAACATTGAATGCACCAACATTCGAATTATAGGGGCTCAAGAAGAAGAGGAAGAGAAACAGAAAGGGACTGAGAAAATATTGGAAGAGATTATAGTTGAAAACTTCCCTAATATGGAAAAGGGAATAGTTAATCAAGTCCAGGAAGCACAGAGAGTTCCATACAGGATAAATCCAAGGAGAAATACTCCAAGACACATATTAATCATACTGTCAAAAATTAAATACAAAGAAAGCACATTAAAAGCAGCAAGGGAAAAACAACAAATAACACACAAGGGAATCCCCATGAGGTTAACAGCTGATCTTTCAGCAGAAACACTGCAAGCCAGAAGGGACTGGCAGGACATATTTAAAGTGATGAAGGAGAAAAACCTACAACCAAGATTACTCTGCCCAGCAAGGATCTCATTCAGATTGGATGGAGAAATTAAAACCTTTACAAAAAAGCAAAAGCTGAAAGAGTTCAGCACCACCAAACCAGCTTTACAACAAATGCTAAAGGAACTTCTCTAGGCAAGAAACACAAGAGAAGGAAAAGACCTATAATAACAAACCCCAAATAATTAAGAAAATGGGAATAGGAACATACATATCAATAATTACCTTAAATGTAAATGGACTAAATGC
This sequence comes from Lagenorhynchus albirostris, assembly GCF_949774975.1. Classification (NCBI taxonomy): domain Eukaryota; kingdom Metazoa; phylum Chordata; class Mammalia; order Artiodactyla; family Delphinidae; genus Lagenorhynchus; species Lagenorhynchus albirostris. The sequence goes on along the minus strand of NC_083098.1, from coordinate 101,828,119 downwards.
TCCCACCAAAAGACACAGATTGGCTGAATGGATACAAAAACAAGATCCTTATATATGCTGTCTACAAGAGACCCACTTCAGACCTAGAGACACATACAGACTGAAAGTGAGGGGGTGGAAAAAGATACTCCATGCAAATGGAAACCAAAAGAAAGCTGGAGTAGCAATTCTCATATCAGACAAATTAGACTTTAAAATAAAGACTATTAGAAGAGACAAAGAAGGACACGACATAATGATCAGGGGATCGATCCAAGAAGAAGATATAACAATTGTAAATATCTATGCACCCAACATAGGAGCACTTCAATACATAAGGCAAATACTAACAGCCATAAAAGGGGAAATCGACAGCAGCACATTCATAGTAGGAGACTTTAACACCCCACTTTCACCAATGGACAGATCATCCAAAAAGAAAATAAATAAGGAAACCCAAGCTTTAAATCATACATTAGACAAGATGGACTTAATTGATATTTATAGGACATTCCATCCAAAAACAACAGCATACACATATTTCTCAAGTGCTCATGGAACATTCTGCAGGATAGATCATATCTTGGGTCACAAATCAAGCCTTGGTCAATTTAAAAAATTGAACTCTTATCAAGTATCTTTTCCGACCACAATGCTATGAGACTAGATATCAATTACAGGAAAAGGTCTGTAAAAAATACAAAAACATGGAGGCTAAACAATACACTACTTAATAACGAAGTGATCACAGAAGAAATCAAAGAGGAAATCAAAAAATACCTAGAAACAAATGACAATGGAGACATGACGACCCGAAACCTATGGGATGCAGCAAACGCAGTTCTAAGAGGGAAGTTTATAGCAATAAAATCCTACCTTAAGAAACAGAAAACATCTCGAATAAACAACCTAACCTTGCACCTAAAGAAATTAGAGAAAGAAGAACAAAAAAACCCCAAAGTTAGCAGAGGGAAAGAAACCGTAAAGATCAGATCAGAAATAAATGAAAAAGAAATGAAGGAAAAGATAGTAAAGATCAATAAAACTAAAAGCTGGTTCTTTGAGAAGATAAACAAAATTGATAAACCATTAGCCAGACTCATCAAGAAAAAAAGGGAGAAGACTCAAATCAATAGAATTAGAAATGAAAAAGGAGAAGTAACAACTGACACTGCACAAATACAAAGGATCATGAGAGATTACCACAAGCAACTCTATGCCAAAAAAATGGGCAACCTGGAAAAATGGACAAATTCTTAGAAAACCACAACCTACCAAGACTGAATCAGGAAGAAATAGAAGATATGAACAGACTAATCACAAACACTGAAATTGAAAGTGTGATTAAATACCTTCCAACAAACAAAAGCCCAGGACCAGACGGCTACACAGGCAAATTCTATCAAACATTTAGAGAAGAGCTAACACCTATCCTTCTCAAACTCTTCCAAAATATAGCAGAGGGAGGAACAATCCCAAACTCATTCTACGAGGTCACCATCACCCTGATACCAAAACCAGACAAGGATGTCACAAAGAAATAAAACTACAGGCCAATATCACTGATGAACATAGATGCAAAAATCCTCAACACACTACTAGCAAACAGAATCCAACAGCACATTAAAAGGATCATACACCATGATCAAGTGGGGTTTATTCCAGGAATGTAAGGATTCTTCAATATGCAAATCAATCAACGTGGTACACCATATTAACAAATTGAAGGAGAAAAAGCATATGATCATCTCAATAGATCCAGAGAAAGCTTTCAACAAAATTCTACACGCATTTATGATAAAAACCCTGCAGAAAGTAGGCATAGCAGGAACTTTCCTCAACATAATAAAGGCCATAAATGACAAACCCACAGCCAACATCATCCTCAATGGTGAAAAACTGAATCCATTTCCAGTAAGATCAAGAAAAAGACAAATTTTCCCACTCTCACCACTCTTATTCAACATAGATTTGGAAGTTTTAGCCATAGCAATCAGAGAAGAAAAGGAAAAAAAGGAATCCAAAACGGAAAAGAAGAAGTAAAGCTGTCACTGTTTGCAGATGACATGATACTATACGTAGAGAATCCTAAAGATGCTACCAGAAAACTACTAGAGCTAATCAATGAATTTGGTAAAGTAGCAGGATAAAAAATTAATGCACAGAAATCTCTTGCATTCATATACACTAATGATGAAAAACCTGAAATTGAAATTAAGAAAACACTCCCATTTACCACTGCAACAAGAAATAAAATAACTAGGAATAAACCTACCTAAGGAGACAAAAGACCTGTATGCTGAAAATTATTAGACACTGATAAAAGAAATTAAAGATGATACAAATAGATGGAGAGATATACCATGTTCTTGGATTGGAAGAATCAACATTGTGAAAATGACTCTACTACCCAAAACTATCTACAGATTCAATTCAATCCTTATCAAACTACCACTGGCATTTTTCACAGAAATAGAACAAAAAGTTTCACAATTTGTATGGAAACACAGAAGACCCCAAATAGCCAAAGCAATCTTGAGAACGAAAAACGGAGCTGGAGGAATCAGGCTACCTGACTTTGGACTATATTACAAAGCTACAAGACAGTATGGTACTGGCACAGAAACAGAAATATAGATCAATGGAACAGGATACGAAGCCCAGAGATAAACCGATGCACATATGATCACCTTATCTTTGATAAAGGAGGCAGGAATGTACAGTGGAGAAAGGACAACCTCTTCAATAAATGGTTCTGGGAAAACTGGACAGGTACAAGTAAATGTATGAGATTAGATCACTTCCTAACTCCATACACAAAAATAAGCTCAAAATGGATTAAAGACCTAAATGTAAGGCCAGAAACTACCAAATTCTTAGAGGAAAACATAGGCAGAACACTCTATGACATAAATCACAGCAAGATCCATTTTGACCCACCTCCTAGAGAAATGGAAATAAAAAACAAAATAAAAAATGAGACCTAATGAAACTTCAAAGCTTTTGCACAGCAAAGGAAACCATAAGCAAGACTGATAGACAACCCTCAGAATGGAAGAAAATATTTGCAAATGAAGCAAATGACAAAGGATTAATCTCCAAAATTTACAAGCAGCTCATGCAGCTCAATAACAAAAAAACAAACAACACAATCCAAAAATCGACAGAAGTCCTAAATAGCCATTTCCCCAAAGAAGATATACAGACTGCCAACAAACACATCAAAGAATGCTCAACATCATTAATCATTAGAGAAGTGGAAATCAAAACTACAATGAGATATCATCTCACACCAGTCAGAATGGCCATCATCAAAAAATCTACAAACATTAAATGCTGGAGAGGGTGTGGAGAAAAGGAACACTCTTGCACTGCTGGTGGGAATGTGAATTAGTATAGCCACTGTGGAGAACAGTATGGAGGTTCCTTAAAAAACTACAAATAGAACTACCATATGACCCAGCAATCCCAGTACTGGGCATATACCCTGAGAAAACCATAATTCAAAAAGAGTCTTGTGGCAAAATGTTCATTGCAGCTCTATTTACAATAGCCCAGAGATGGAAACAACCTCAGTGCCCATCATTGGATGAATGGATAAAGAAGATGTGGCAATATATACAATGGAATATTACTCAGTCATAAAAGGAAACGAAATTGAGCTATTTGTAATGAGGTGGATAGACCTAGAGTCTGTCATACAGAGTGAAGTAAGTCAGAAAGAGAAAGACAAATACCGTATGCTAACACATATATATGGAATTTAGGGGGGGGGAAATGTCATGAAGAACCTAGGGATAAGACAGGAATAAATACACAGACCTACTAGAGAACGGACTTGAGGATATGGGGAGGGGGAAGTGTAAGCTATGACAAAGCGAGAGAGTGGCATGGGTATATGCACACTACCAAACGTAAAAGATAGCTAGTGGGAAGCAGCCGCATAGCACAGGGAGATTAGCTCGGTGCTTTGTGACCACCTAGAGGGGTGGGATAGGGAGGGTGGTAGGGAGGAAGATGCCAGAAGGAAGAGATATGGGAACATATGTATATGTATAACTGATTCACTTTGTTATAAAGCAGAAACTAGCACACCATTGTAAAGCAATTATACTTCAATAAAGATGTAAAAAAAAAAAGAAATATGCCTAAAAAAAATTAATCTAGTCAATGTCTGGCTGGTGGAGGTAATTCAAAATTCTGCAAAATGTCGACCTTTGTTTTGAAGTCTTTTGTTTGTTCTTTTCTGCTGCATATCTTTCGGCCTTTGATCTCCAAACTAGGCTCTTATTGTGCTTAAGAGTTTAGTGGAAAAGTGAAAGTGTCAGTCAGTTCTCTGTCAAGGTTTCAACTACAGGATTCATACAATAGGTTTGTGCACATTTTACACTAGCACTAACATTTAACTCCGGACACGTTGGGAATAGTGAAGGTCTTCCCTGGGACCCAGCTGTATTTATTGTCTGCATTTAATAGAGTGGTCTTTCTTTTCTCTCAGACCCTTGACTCATTTATAGACTTCATCCCTGATTTGCAGAGATTTCTACAGGCAAGATCTCAATTCCCTTTCAGAGAATCTTGCCTCTTGTACAACATCCATCTTCAGGGATTTGCTTTCCAATAGTGGTCCCTGTTCAACTTGATTCAATAAGGCAAGAATATTTTCTTCAGACCGCATTCAAACTCACCTTTTTTTTTTTCTGCAGCTGTATGAACTTCCAGCTCCTTCGAGACTTCTAAGAGCAAAATTGAAAATGCTCTTATTTGTCTAGGCTTAGCTGTTGGCTAATATGCTAAGAGTGTATTTTATAGTGTATTTTCATCATAGCCCTTTGAAATGCTTTGCATAAAAGACCCTTTATAACTGTCTCTGCCATTCCCCTCTTGCCTATAGAAGCGAGATTTGTGCTGGGTAGAAGGACTATTTATTTCACCTCCTCCTGCTATCACCAGGCCCCCTCTCTTTACCCGTTCCCCATTGTTGGCAACAGGCACTTGATTTAAGGACACTTGCCAATAGCAGTCTCTTTTAACTCCTTCATCACTGCCTCTTGCCAGTTCTCTGGGTTTTAGGAAGAGCTAGCCAAGATGAGTTTCCTATTTGGTTATAAAGAAGTCATATTAGTATACAGTCTTAGAGCACATAATTCTATCTTTCACCTATATTAAGATAGATATCATTAAAAAGGCAGTGCCACATTCAAAGAGGTGTTAGCTTCCTTAGGACAAACAAAATAGATTCTAGAGTATTACTGAAATTGCTCATTCTATCATTGTGAAACATACAGGGAATATTACATGGTGGGAGAATAAATAAATTAAAGAAAAAATGTTTATTGAGTGTCTATATGTTTTTAGGCTTTTTATATATAACACATAATTTAATCTTCAAAACAAATTCTAAAATTGATATTACTTTGCAAATGAGAAAACAAGCCTAATTGAGTTTAACATTTTGCCTCTAAATTATATTAATTGGCAAAGCCAAGATCATGATAATTTCCTTTTTAGTCCAAAGCCATGGTCTTTATGTGACAATATTGCTTCCCTTAAATAAGAAACAATGACCTTCCTTAAAGAGCTTATCTATGGTCTGACACAGAGACTGTAGAACACAATAGTTAAGGAGTGAGGACTTTGCAGTTAAACTATCTGAGTTCTATTTCTGGTTCTACAACTAGCTGTTTGATATTTTGTTGAATAAATTCTTTTTTCTGAATTTCCTTACAGGTTGTTTTAATTTTCTATTTTTGTGTAACAAATTGCTGCAAACTTCAGACCTTAAAACAACACATACTTATTATTTCACAGTTTCTGCTGGGCAGGAGTCTGGGCATGGCTTAGCTGAGTCCTCTACTTAGTGTCTCACAAGGTTGCAGTCAATGTGGACTCGTCTGTAAGCTCATCTGAGGCATGACAAGGCTAGGATCTGCTTCTACACTCACTCAGCTTGTTAGCAAAATTCAGTTCCTTGTAGCTTTACAACCCCAGATTTCAGGTTTTTGCTGATTGTTGGCCAGAAGACACTCTCAATTTTCTAGAAACCACCTGCAGCTCCTGCCATGTGGGATCCCCAATGTGGAGTTCAACCTCTCCAAAGCCAGCAAGAGAGGGAGACTCCAGTGACACAGATGCTACAATCTAATGTAATATAATTGCATACCTGTAATTATGTACGTCTCATTACCTTTGCCATTACCCGATGATTTTCATTCACACTCAAGAGGAGAAGATCACACAGGCCATGAACTCCATGAAGCAGGAGTCATAGGGACAACTTTAAGAGCCTGCCAGCCCTATATGTAAAAAGGAATATTGATAATTCATTAGATTGTTGTGACAGTTACTATGACAGACTCATAGTAAATGCTCAGTAAATATGAGCTATCCTTCTACTAGAGCTAACACATTTTTACAAAAAGTATAAGAAAAAAATATAGAAGTGCCATAAGAAGTAAACAAAGATTCCCTAAAAAGGTGAACTGTAAAAAAAAAAAAAATTTAAAAGTCCTGCCTTCACCGCTGCCTCTTCCACAAGCAACTGAATTATTTCTTTACAGTCAACCTCCTTAAAAGAGCATCCTCTGTTCACTGACACCATTTCTTCATATTTTACTCAATGAGTTGCAATCTTATTTATCCCTGCCCCCCACCCCAACAAGAGCCACCAATAAATTCTCAAATGTCAAATCCAATAGCCTCCATTTTGTTCCATCATATTGACTAACAGTATGTCTTTGAATATTGTTTACCAGTCAATCTCTGTTCCATTGCCATGTTTTATGTGTTTTATTTTCTTCTCAATACAACTCTTGGGTTTCTACTGTCTATTTTCTGTCCTTTCACATTAGAATTTATGCTCCACATGAACAAGGAGCTTGTCTATGTTATATACTGCTGTATTTTCAGAGTGAGAAAAAAGGCTGACATAGAGTAGGCATCCAATAATTGATTTTTTACTGAATGAATGAATGAATAAAAGAATGTAAGAAAAGTACCTCGCAAAACTAATAGTAAGTCTGGGGGGAACTGATCATTATTACTATCATTATTCATCTTAGCCATTCATTCATCCAAACTTGGATATGAAGACTTTCTTACTAAGACATGATAGGATTTATGAACAGTCAAAATTCTTATCTTTTTTAGTATCTTATCTTTTCAGCCCTTTTGTCCATTCGATGATGTATATGGGGATCATTCATTTCCATTGAATCCATCAGCTAAAATTCTATTTACTGAAGGGAGGAAAAGGAGAGAGAGAGCCTTGGTTAATGTTTGAATATTTTAACCAAAAAAAAGTTCTAAATACAGAAATTTACTGTTTTTAAGATAGCATCACACAACATTTACAATATGGTATTTTGTTTGTCACTCAACAACTAGTATAAACCATGTGTAACATCATTATCCAAAACTTTTATTTTGTATGTTGAAGAAATGGGAGGTAATTTCTGGCAAATCTACATACGTCATTAAAATTTGCCCTTAGGCTCAAGGATTAGATTAGGTTAATATACTTCAAAATAAGTATATTATACCAACCAACTTCAATGGTTGGTATACCAAAGGCATTTTTTTGATCAATAAATATCTATTTGCTTCTTCACATTTCCTAATCTTCCTTACAGTTACTTTGCATGGCCATGTAACTAATTTTAGCCAAAGATCCAAAGAAATGTGAGAAGAATCAACAAATGTCACTTTAAGGCTGAGGCACTTAAGAACTGGTGTACAAGCGCCATGCTGTCTCTCCACATTCCCTAGCCAGCCCAGAGCCCTCATGTTCCAGACAGTACAGCTACAGTGTTTTGCAGCTTCTATTAGCCTTAGGACCTGAGTGATTAAGTCTAGCAGATTTCACTTTCTACCTCAACTCCCACTCCAATATATGGCCCACATTAAACACGCAAGATAAAGAATACACATTTTGAGGCTGCAAATACATGAAGATTCATGGGTTTAATTGTTCCTATAGCACACCTGATCTTGACTAATATAAATACTCATGGGAAAATCTAATGTTGGAAGATATCTTCTCTCTTCAGTGGCTGGAAAATCTCTCAGTATTTCAAATCAATATAATAGATCTATTGCCAGAAACCATGCTTCAAAACATGACAGAAATGTTTTTCTAACCTTTATGTTAAAATTTCTAAAAAAATTTTAGTTAAAATTTTTAAAATATGAAAGTAAAGGAATCCTTATTAATTGGATGTGGAATTTTAAAAGAATACAGTTAATGGTTGAATGAAAACACTTTTAAATTACGAAGGTATAATTAGTATAGAGTCTAAAAAGTACATGGTTATAGCAAAAGAATGAAGCAACACTATCGCTGTAGTCTCTGTTGGCTGAATTCGCTGACCCCATGAGCATAAAAAGATATCATATGCAATGCCTTCTGTTGGGTAGCTGCTGTACTGCCAGTAGAAATTTTTTATAAAGCATACTAAAGATTGATTTCGCTATTCGGGGTCTTTTGTGTTTCCATACAAACTGTGAAACTTTTTGTTCTAGTTCTGTGAAAAATGCCAGTGGCATTTTGATAGAGATTGCATTGAACCTGTAGATTGCTTTGCGTAGTAGAGTCATTTTCAAAAGGTTGATTCTTCCAATCCAAGAACATGGTATATCTCTCCATCTATTTGCATCATCTTTAATTTCTTTCATCAGTGTCTAATAATTTTTGGCATACAGGTCTTTTGTCTCCTTAGGTAGGTTTATTCCTAGATATTTTATTTTTTCTTGCAGTGGTAAATGGGAGTGTTTTCTTAATTTCACTTTCAGATTTTTCATCATTAGTGTATAGGAATGCAAGAGATTTCTGTGCATTAATTTTGTATCCTGCTACTTTACCAAATTCATTGATTAGCTCTAGTAGTTTTCTGGTAGCATCTTTAGGATTCTCTACGTATAGTATCATGTCATCTGCAAAGAGTGACAGCTTTACTACTTCTTTTCTGATTTGGATTCCTTTTATTTCCTTTTCTTCTCTGATTGCTGTAGCTAAAACTTCCAAAACTATGTTGAATAAGAGTGGTGAGAGTGGGCAACCTTGTCTTGTTCCTGATCTTAGTGGAAATGCTTTCAGTTTTTCACCATTGAGGACGATGTTGGCTGTGGGTTTGTCATATATGGCCTTTATTATGTTGAGGAAAGTTCCTGCTATGCCTACTTTCTTCAGGATTTTTATTATAAATGGGTGTTGAATTTTGTTGAAAGCTTTCTCTGCATCTATTGAGATGATCATATGGGTTTTCTACTTCAACTTGTTAATATGGTGTATCACGTTGATTGATTTGCATATATTGAAGAATCCTTGCATCCCTGGGATAAACCCCAGTTGATCACAGTGTATGACCCTTTTGGGATGTTGGATTCTGTTTGCCAGTATTTTGTCAAGGGTTTTTGCATCTATGTTCATCAGTGATATTGGCCTGTAGTTTTATTTCTTTGTGACATCTTTGTCTGGTTTCGGTATCAGGGTGATGGTGGCCTCGTAGAATGAGTTTGGGATTGTTCCTCCCTCTGCTATATTTTGGAAGAGTTTGAGAAAGATAGGTGTTAGCTCTTCTCTAAATGTTTCATAGAATTCGTCTGTGAAGCCATTTGGTCCTGGGCTTTTGTTTTTTGGAAGATTTTTAATCACAGTTTCAATTTCAGTGCTTGTGATTGGTCTGTTCATATTTTCTATTTCTTCCTGGTTCAGTCTTGGAAGGTTGTGCCTTTCTAAGAATTTTTCCATTTCTTTCAGGTTGTCCATTTTATTGGCATAGTGTTGCTTGCAGTAATCTTTCATGATCCTTTGTATTTGTGCAGTGTCAGTTGTTACTTCTCCTTTTTCATTTCTAATTCTATTGATTTGAGTCTTCTCCCTTCTTCTCTTGATAAGTATGGCTAATGGTTTATCAATTTTGTTTATCTTCTCAAAGAACCAGCTTTTAGTTTTATTGATCTTTGCTATCTTTTCCTTCATTTCTTTTTCATTTATTTCTGATCTGATCTTTATGATTTCTTTCCTTCTGTTAACTTTGGGAAAGCAACATTAAGGAAGGAAAATGGAGCCAGAGGAATCAGACTCCCTGGCTTAAGACTATACTACAAAGCTATAGTAATCAAGACAGTATGGTACTGGCACAGAAAGAGAAATATACATCAATGGAACATGATAGAAAGCCCAGAGATACACCCATACACATATGGTGCCTTATCTTTGATAAAGGAGGCAAGAATATACAGTGGAGAAAAGACAGCCTCTTCAATAAGTGGTGCTGGGAAAACTGGACAGCTACATGTAAAAGAATGAAATTAGAACACTCCATAACACCATACACAAAAATAAACTCAAAATGTATTAAAGACCTGAATGTAAGGCCAGAAACCATCAAACTCTTAGAGGAAAACATAGGCATAACATTCTATGACATAAATCACAACAAGATGCTTTTTGACCCACCTCCTAGAGAAATGGAAATAAAAACAAAAATAAACAAATGGGACCTAATGAAAGTTAAACGCTTTTGCACAGCAAAGGAAACCATAATCAAGACCAAAAGACAGCCCTAAGAATGGGAGAAAATATTTGCAAATGAAGCAACTGACAAAGGATTAATCTCCAAAATTTACAAGCAGCTCATGCAGCTCAATATCAAGAAAACAAACAACCCAATCCAAAAATGGGCAGAATATCAAAATAGACATTTCTCCAAAGAAAATATACATATTGCCAACAGACACAGGAAAGAATGCTCAACATAATTAATCATTAGAGAAATGCAAATCAAAACTACAATGAGATATCATCTCACACCAGTCAGAATGGCCATCATCAAAAAATCTAGAAACAATAAATGTTGGAGAGGGTGTGGCAAAAGGGAACACTCTTGCACTGTTGGTGGGAATGTAAATTGATACAGCCACTATGGAGAACAGTATGGAGTTTCCTTAAAAAACTAAAAATAGAACTATCATACGACCCAGCAATCCCACTACTGGGCATATACCCTGAGAAAACCATAATTCAAAAAGAGTCATGTACCAAAATGTTCATTGCAGCTCTACTTACAATAGCCAGGACATGGAACCAACCTAAGTGTCCATCAACAGATGAATGGATAAAGAAGATGTGGCACATATATACAATGGAATATTACTCAGCCATAAAAAGAAATGAAATTGAGTTATTCATAGAGGTGGATGGACCTAGAGTTTGTTATACAGAGTGAAGTAAGTCAGAAAGAGAAAGACAAATACCGTATGCTCACCCATGTATATGGAATCTAAAGATGGGAATAAAGATGCAGACTTATTAGAGAATGAACTTGAGCATGTGGGGAGCAGAAAGGGTAAGCTGTGACAAAGTGAGAGAATGGCATGGGTATATGCACACTACCAAACGTAAAAGAGATAGCTAGTGGGAAGCAGCACAGGGAGATCAGCTCAGTGCTTTGTGACCACCTAGAGGGGTGGGATAGGGAGGGTTGGAGGGAGGGAGATGCAAGAGGGGCGAGATATGGGGACATATGTATATGTATAACCTATTCAGTTTGTTATAAAGCAGAAACTAACAGACCATTGTAAAGCAATTATACTCCAATAAAGATGTTAGAAAAAAAAAGGAAAAAAACATAGAAAAATAAAATAAAATAAAATGAAAAGCATACTAAAAAAAGTTACCTATGTGATGAATATGTTAATTAACTTAAATATTTCACTATATATGTATATTAAATCTTCAAATTGTATACTCTAAATATATGTGATTTTATGTATCAGTTATATCTCAGTAAATGTGGGGAGGAAAAAGAAATAGAAATAACCAGTTTCTTGATTAATGTAGGATTTCAGAATCTTGAAACAATAAAATACATCCAGGAACTACAGGAAGGAGATACTTCATAGATATTTCTCTTGAGATTCTGGAAAAGGTCAAGAACAAAGATAAGAAGTAAACAATTTTGGTATGGTTGTACTAATTGGGACTGATTCACAACAGGAAGGAATCTCAGGGGTAACCACAGACTTAAACACAGAAGATCTTATTTTGATATTTAGTTTTGTCACTAATTATTTGTGATGCCCTGTGAAAGTTATGTAAATGCTTTAAGAGAAACAGATGGAGAATAATCCTCTGTTTGAAGTCAGGCACTGACTGCTTTGTACCAAGCAGTGTCTAGGCACTGGGGATGCAGCACCAAACAAATCCCTTAGGGAGATTAAATGTAAATGGAAGCTGCTTGCATAGGAATGTGAATCCAAATGTTCCAAAACATTCAGTTGAATGTATATGTTCCCCTTGGAAGAACAGAATTAACAGCACCACTCTGAGACAAAGGATGGAAACAGTTAACAATGGATATGTCATCTAGGGAATATAATTTCCCTTGTTTAGGATGGTTGATCCTATTTACATGCTTTGGACAACCTCACCTTATTCATTTCTTCATTCATTGTTCAATAAACAAATATTCATTGAGAAAATGCTTCGTGATAAGCAGTGTGGTAGAAACTGGGGATTTATGCTTCTTGTTTTTAGTCTAATGTAGACAAACAGGTGTAAATGTACAGTATAAGATAACCAGATAACTGTGTTAATAAAATTAATCCTAAAATGTTATTGGAACACCAGAGGAAATATATTTAAATACTCTGATGTTGAGGGGATGCGGTGGTTAGTGGTAGTTAGTGAGGAAGAATTTTCAAAACCTTATAATAAATCTAATTTTGAAGAAGGTATAGAAATTTTTCAGGTCAATGTCAACTTCCGGTTAGCAAGTTTAGTACAGAGAGAGGGGAAGAACTTTCAGGACAAGGCACTATTATGTGCAAACATACAGAGACATTTTTGGAGAATTGCATATAGTTAGGTTTTACTATTTTTTTTTATGGAATACGAAGTAGGGTGGGTAGATTATTTCTTGGAAACCAGCCACTCATTTCCTAGGGTTTAAAAATGTCCTTAAGACAGCTAACTTAAAAATACTAGCAAAGGAAGGAAGAGGTGTCTTTCCTTTCACATTCTTATTTAAAATTCAGTTTGAAAGTTGGTGTTCTGGGTTATATTTAGAGATTACAGTGTAATGGAGAGAGAGGCCTTATCATCTCAGCACATCAGCATGCACCTTGGGTTTGTATTTTTAAAAGTTTATTACAGGGAAATGTGTGTATTTATAGTTGACTTTGACTTTCTTACAATTATTTAATAAGGCAGGATTGCAATACTGCTCTCATGATCTAAGAGCTTGTAATCTCTCTGGGGTCTAATTATCTCCTGATAACCTTGCCCCTTGATGACATCTGTATTGCTATTATAAAACATATTTATTTTGGGAAAGAACATATATTTTGTAGTGTAATAGCTTTAAGCTGTCAGACCTGAGTGTTAACAGCAATTTGCCCAAAGAGCTTTCAGAAAAGATTAGCTCAAGCATTTTACGTGGCTTATCGGACAATCTAAAAGGATCAAAAGTCATTTTTATAACAACTAAATTTTTTTTTCTTGGAAAACGGAAACTTACATCACTAACACTTGGCTTCAATATCCACAAAAGAGTTATCTACACTTTTACTGAAGGATGAAGACAATTAGGATGATACACACAAAAAAAACATTCCTGGCATGAAAGAGGAATAGAGGTCATGCCTAAAGTAATGCTGCTGAAATTTAAGAATATGGTTCTAGAATCAGAAACCTTTTGGTTCAGGTCCCAGCTCTGTGCTTATTACCTGTGTCAGTTTATGAAACTTATTATTTGATGTCTCTCAGCCTCTGTTTTCTCAGTTGTAAAATTGTGATAACAATGGAGGAGGTAGGTAATAACACTATTCAACTCATATTATTATATAAGGAATTAAAATAGATGTTAGTTAAAATGTTTATCAGATTTATAAGAATATAACTTCTTAAGAAAGTTATTATTTTTATTATAATTATCATTATTCATTCATTATTTATTAAAATAGGTATTCTCCAGCTTTGTGCTAATCACTGCCATGACGTAGGTGTGCAACAGTAAACAAAAGGGATATGTTTCCTGCCATAATAAGGCTAATAATTCATATGATTATATTTCATTATTAGTCTACAGAACTAAAGAACTACACCTTTGAATCTTCAATAAAAATTGTCCTCCAAGAATGGCATTTGTGAGTGGAATAGGAACCATAAATCTGGAGATCTTAACAAAGTAGATAAGAGCCAGAGCCCCACTGACCACACCTCTATAAATAAAGAAGGAAGAGAAGAAAGAGAAGCTAGTGCACTGTGCAGGGTCCTAGTCATTTAAAAATATGTCATAACTATTACTATTTTTTGGAACTACTTTGAAATAGATATTAATTAAATTTTACTTAAGCCTCTACTTGGTGAGAAACACTCTGGGCATAAAGCAGTCAACATAAAACTATAATCTACTGGAAGGATATAGAAAATAAACATCAACGAAATATGTTTAGCATATCAGAAGGTGGCGAGTCTCATAGAGACAAAGCAGGAATGGTGGATAGAGTGTGTAAGGTGGGAACTACCTTTTAAAGAATGAAGAAAAGCCTCAATAAGCAGAGACATGCAAGAGGGGAAGAGATGCCTCACTTGAAAAAAAACTGAGGCTAAGAAAGATGGTTTTATTGATTTACATAATTGTGTATTTATCTATGCCCTTTTGTTTGAAAATCAATTTTAGGTGGCTTAAAACTGGAGGTAAAATAAAGCCAGAGAAGATAAAAAGGGAGAAAGAAAATTCAAGCAAGAGAAAATAATGTAGGAAAAGAAAACAATGATTTGGGTTTATGTACAAAATTTACTTTCCAAATGCAAAATATTGTCTTTGAACTTTCTACTAGCAAATATAAAGAGAAACTAATCAATTACAAAATTCAGATAAATCCCAACACAAAAAAACCAACCAATAATTCAGTAGGAGCTGAAATATTGCTGGTATTGAGATCATAGAGGAAAACTTGAACAAGATAATCAATGATATAATTACAGTAAATACAGCAATGGATTTCCTAGCATCATTTATTATAACATCCCTCCAATGTAAGCAAAAAGCCAAATGCCAAAGTGCAATTCTATTAATAGCATCCTCAAAGGAAAAAAGACGTCTAGTTACTCATCTCTCTAAAGACCTGGCTTAGATGCAACAGAGATTTCAGATGATTTCAACAAATGGTGAAAGGTATTTTCTTCAAAAAATACTCAAATAAAGAAACTCTATCATGTTCCATTAATGCTGCTATTCTAGAAGAAATGTAATGATATAATTTTTTAAAATCTGAAAAGTATAACAAAGACGTTTTCTAAAAAGTTGACTACTAATACATTGAGACAATGAGGTAAATCAGCTTACAAAGGAATACACAGCAAGGTGGGGAAAGACAGTGTTTAAACCCTGGTATGTCTGATTCTCACTTTTACTTCCCAGTTAAATGTACATCTACTTCCTTCTTTAAAATTATGTTTAAATGGTATTTATTTTTATTATATCAGTGATTGATGCACAGGGAATAAAGACAATATACAGTGCAGAGTAATACAATACAAAGAATAATAAACGAAACAGTATATAAATAAAATAATAAATAAATTCATAAAATAAATAAGAAGAAATAAAATTGACAATTCTACATCAAAATTATATTACATTTCCATAAGAATCTTTTTTTACCAGTTTAAAATACTTCAGATCTGAGACTAGCCAATAGTAATATGAAAGAAAAAAGTATGAGGGAGCATATACTAAATAGGATAACTTACTCTAAAGCATTGTGATGAAAACACAATGGTACAAAAAGAACATATAGATCAGTGGAAGAGAACAGTCTAAGAACATTTCAACATTTCAAATAAAGATTTGTTGCAACAATTTTAAGAGACCTGTTCCATTGCTAAGAAATTCTAGTATTTATATAGCCTTTTTTACACTGGTCCCTAAGAATTCTACCCATTGTTTCTAAACTCCCAAATAATTTTAAATTTTTATTCATATCTTGTATATTTAATCCTCATATTATATTTGGTATAAAGAATGAGAGAAGGGTTTCATTTTTTGGGTTGTTTTATTTTCTAAATATCTACCTTGTTTATTTTCTTAAGTTTTTAACAAGTAAATGCCCATTATAGCAATCATTATATCTCCTCAATTCCAGTTCGTATTTTTGGTGCATTTGTCTTGCCTAATTGCATTGGCTAATAATATGGCAAATAATGTATCAACAATGCAAAACAAGATTCCTTCAAGTATGGGACACTGTTGACTTTAAATACATCATGAATTTACCTACTACTAAGGTAGAAAAAGTTATGTCAGTAAAACTATGACATATTGCTAAAAAATCATTTACATCATGGTGCATTTCACATTCAGAAATGCAAATAGATTTAAAATGTACACATTAGAATAGAATAAAATGAATGTTGATCATAGCAGGCATTATCATTATTTTATTTTTCTGAACTGTAAAAGGATTATGTCCAGTGTTTCATCATTTAGTATGATATCTGCTTTTTGGCTGAGTTATGACTGTATATGTGAGTGTGTGCATGTGTGTATATATTTTTTAAAGAATACACCATTATGTTATTATATCTTTTAGCTGAAATAAATGTTCAATTTCTTGTCAGCATTTATGTAAATGATCATATGATTATTTTCTTTTGTTTATATCAGTGATTAAATTTTTTTCTAGAATCTCTACTTGGTTATTTGCCAAAATAATATCAAACTATTTCTTTTAAAAAATTATGTATGCTATTTCAAGGATACAAGTTAATTCTTTATCTTCTTTTATTAATTCTAGTGTATTTATTTTAAAATTTCTTTTAGGGTGCCCATTTATCTTTAGTTCTGCAAACATGAATGCTCCCATTTAGAATGAGATGACAATCTCTGATTATGGATTTCTTTGGATGAAGAGTTATTTTGTCTTTTTTTGCATTCATTTGGGGTTTTTCTCTCATAAGAATCCCATTTTTTCCTAAAAATGGAGACATCCTTAAGAAGTGCTTTTACATTTGTCTCTGCAATGTCCCTACAGGAATTTCTATTTTCAGACCAGTTTTAGATCAGTTTCCAGGCTTGAGGTTTCCACACTGTATGAATGATTTGAGGTTACACACACAAGTGTGGTTTTCCTTGGTGTGCTGATTTCTCCTCAGGATAGTTTCCATTAGTGGCTCAGGGGTAAGGCTTACTACCAGGACAGATTTCCAGGCTGGTGAGTGGAGATTTTTGGATTCCAAAGAGGGAAGAAATAGTATCCTCCTAGATTTGAGGACTATTTTAGTATTCCACATCAAATTCCATACATATGTGAGGCTGGGTCCTCAACACTCTAGCTTGTTTTATTATGAACATTGAAGAAGGTATATCCAAGGTTGGCAACTAGCCAGTGCACAGTATCAATTGTTAAAATATTAAAACATTCCCATATGTTTAGCCACTCCAATCTTCCTAATTCTTTCCTTGGAAACCCCCCTTGGGTCTCCACACTATGTTCCAGCAAACAAACTAGTCTCCAAGATTTAACTCCCAGAGTAAGCCCAGCATTCAGTTTGGTGCTGTACCAGTTGTTAAGTGTTTGTTATATTCTGAGTATGATCAACCAAAATCCCCATGAATATTATGATTTCTATTCCACTCCCATGTTGAGTAGAGATTCACATTTTTTTCTAGTCTTTAATCTCCTTTTTGTTTTCAAGATCCTATGATTATCTTTCGATCCTTTAAAACAGACATGGCATTGTGTTCATGAATTATTTGAGATGTGGCATCCATACTCAGCATTGTAAATGAAACTTAAAAATTCTAGTCAAAATATAAATACTTTCATATTTTTGTTCGTTAGCCAGAGATAGCATCACAATTTGAGGAAGCAATCTGGATATATCTTTAAATCTCATTTTCTAAAAGCAACAATGTTTCATTAGTTTAACAACTCATAGTATCACATCTCAAAGGGATAATGTAATTCTGAAGTTTCATCAATGTCAAACCCAGTTTAGACAATTTTTATGGAAAGTCTATTCAATACACTTTATATTCACTACACAAATCCATGACTTCATTGCTATCTTCCCTAATTCTAATTTAAAAATCATAGGAAGAATTAAATTAATCCTTCACTTACATTGCTATTTCTGCTCTTCATTTGTATATTTTCTTATAATTCCTCATTAATTAAGTAGCACATTAAGTGTGTCATAACGTAGGCAGTAATTAGTTTACTATCTTAGAGAACTCTGGGTTCTCTTGCTTTCTGTGGGATGGTGAAAATAGCTGGCAGCAATTTTTTCAATTTGCTATGACCTTCCCTATAACCTCTGACTCTCCATCATGTTGTCAGAGTAATATAAAATCTTATCTTCACTTTGCCTACATTTCCAGGTAGAGCCTTTGCTTAGAGCACATAGCTCATGTTAATATTTATTTTGATCATAAATATATGTTTTCACTTGCTGTCTTTGTTATTGTTCCTGTGTGTGTGTGTGTGTGTGTGTGTGTGTGTGTGTGTGTGGTGTGAAGGCAGAACAGTACAAAGTTACAGAATCATGTATGTTGACTATAACAACTGCTTTAACCTTTATACAATAGAGTAAAATTACAGGGTGAAATGAAGTTTGTTTCCTCTTTCAATAATTTAGAGAAACACACCTTTTTAAAACACATAATGACTGGAGTAACCAACACACTAGTACTGTTGTCTCCACATGCTTCTGATACTACTGAGTACCTTTTGGAAAAGCGTTGGTCATAAATTAGAAAAATCAGGTTTTATTTAGCACCTAATATCCTGGCACTCCAAGGAACTTTATACACATTTTAATCACAATCTTCAGAACAACCTGACAAGTTAGGAAACAATATGACAATTTTACAGATAAGAAAACTAAGAATCCAGGAGGTTAAATAACTTCCTCAAGGTTATATAGTTTGTATTTGGCTATATCAGGATTTGAACCCAGGTTAGTAGGACTTCAAAAAGTGTCCTTTTTCCATTACACAAAACTGATTATGAACTAGGTGTCAGAAAACCTACTTATTTCCAAGTACATTCCGCTTTTATGAGAAATTTTGGCCTTTGCGTTGCTTTTTCTGGGAGGAATATTCTCATCTCCTTCACTACCTGCTTGATATTCTTTTGAGAATAGTAAATCAAGCCCTTTGACTTTGAACATAATAATCACATATTATTCCCATGATCCACTGATTTCAATGGGGTGTGGATCAGGTTTTCAAATTTTCCACATAAATCATTCTATACTGGCACATACCTCCTGCCTAAACTGATTGGACAGGTTCTTTCTGGCAAGATTCCTATTACAGCATTTTCCCTATGGCCCCTGGTTTCCAACTTATTTGACATGTTTTCTTTAATTTGGTCATAATGTCTTGGAATCTACATTGGCTTATTATGACTGACACGATTTCTTCCATGGACTGCTTTTCTTCTGCACGATTGCAACTTGCCATCTATTTAAGAGCTCTTAACCCAAGCCCAGTGTTACTCAAGTTTAGATCACTTACAAAAATGTAAACTATTGGAATGAGAATGACATTCACTGGTTCCCTCCACTAGACAATATTAGCTATGTCTGAATTCACCAGTCGTGATTATTTAGATGTTTTGCTGCTTCAGAAAAAAATTTGAGAAGAAAATCACCTTTATTATTGAACACTGTATTTTTTTTAATGCAATACACATGTACAGAGCACCTACTGAATGCTAGATACTATGCTAAACACAAGGCAGACAAAGGCATGGTTCTTGTCCTCAAAAAATTGAATTCTAGCAGAGGAGACAAGTAAATTCACATAGAGCTATAACAACTATTAATGCAAAATAGCATCCTAACCATCATTCTCCTCCAGGTTCCCTCTTTCTTCTTCACCCACTCCTTGTCAGTCAGTTTCTTTGGCTGGCATCTCTCCTTTTGTCTTTCCTGGAACTTTTGTATGACTCAGGGCTCTGTCCTTAGCCAGATTTCTCCTTACCCTTCACTCTCTTTGAGTGTTCATTTCCACTCTTGTCCCTTTAGGGATGAATTTCAAATGATGTTTTCTTGATACCTCCACCTTGATGTGCCATAGACTCCTCACACCAAAGACCAATATGGAGCCCATCATCCTTCCACAAAACCTGCTCCCCAGAGTATGAACAATTCTGGTGACTGGTGCCATCTCTTCTGGTTTCATCCCTCTTAGTTGCTGGTGTTCAAAGCCTACTCAGAAACCATCCTCGATGCCTTCCAGTCCCTAGCAACCAATATCCAGTCACCAAGTCCTGCCAATTATAATTCCTAAACCTTGAGAATCCATCTTCACTGCCCTATTTTAGAGGAGTCATCATTGTCTTCTGATTAATACCTACAACAACCAAAATAGTCTTTCTTCTTTCCCTTCTCTAATCCATAATCTGTATTATTAATAGAGTAATATTTAAAACTCCAAATCGAATAACTTTTCCACTTAAAACCATTCTGTGGTTTCTCAACACTCTTAGCCTATATATGAACTCCTGAACAAAAATTTGACAGAGCTTTGAATTATCTGGCCTTCGATTAATGGCTCAGGGTTCTTTCACCATTCTCAATCTTTCTATCCTACAAAAAATGTGGAACTTATTTTAATTCCCTTTGTATTTTTTCTGTCCAGGCCATAATTCATGCTACTTTTTGTGCTAAGACATTCTCCCTTCTCCTCCCATTTTACTGCCCCTTTTGACTAGATAAATTTTACACTTGAGGTCTCAGTTTAGATGTCTCTGGTATCTTCCAGGAAATGTTTGACCTTCCAATACTGTTTAAAATACCTTCCCAAGTGCTCTGATAGCACTCTATTCTTACACTTAAGGATAGCACTAAAAATAGTAAATTATCATTGCCACTTCTTTTTCCCTAGCAGACTTTAACTGATAAAAACAGCAGTTGTGATCCTATTCATTCTTTCTTTCTGGGAGATCATTATGAACATAACAAGCATTCTGATAATAGATATTGAGGAAACAAATGAATGGATAGATGGACAGATGATTGGATGAGTGGTGAGTCTTCTTCTTGAGCAGGAGAGTTGAGATAAGGAATCAATAATTAAGCTGCACCTTGAATAATGACAAGGTTCTTCTGGAGGTAAAAGGGGAAGAAGGCTTGCCAGGAAGAAATTAGCAGAAGACCTGGCCATGAATGAATGATACATTTCAATGAAAGTTCTGTGCTCCTGAGGCTTTCACTTTACTCTTTCAAATGCAAGAAAAAGCTTTGTGACCAGTTTATGGATGGTCTTAAATATACCAGTAAGATTAAACTTTGCCTTTATAGTGTATATAGCAAATATAAGGAGGCATCGTAGTTATTTAAAATAATAATATTTATTGAACATTTACCATATGCCAGGTCCTCTTCTAGGTGCTTCAGATGTAAATCTATTTAACCCTCCTAGATTCCTTAGTTGCAGAGTTGTAGCATAAAATAGGCAAGACACTGGGGGCAGTTTGCCACTTAGATAGCCAATAAAGAGATGCATTGTCTATTTTGTATTTTAAAACAATTATAAAACAGGCTATGATTACCACCATGAGTTGGCAATTATAAATAGTGTCAGTAATAAAATACTATTTCCTGAAAACTATCTTTTGTTGTTTTAAATCCTGTAATTGCTGGTTACTGTGACTTTTAGTGGCTTCCGTTATATTACTTTATATGGTCACTTGAAATTTTATTTAAAATTTAAAACAATCAGTGCAAAATGCAAGATGTGCTTTTTGCCTAGTAAGTGCAAATTTTAGTTCACACATGAAATATTTTACTGAATTAAAATAACACACTTAGAATTAAAATTTCTTACTCTTATTTGTTATTCAATTGCTCATCATTGTAAGAGATCGAGATAATAGGTACATATTTTTTAATCTAAAACAATAGAGATATAATTAAAATTCTGAATCCATTACTTTTATGTAGTATAATA
Source organism: Lagenorhynchus albirostris (assembly GCF_949774975.1). Lineage (NCBI taxonomy): Eukaryota > Metazoa > Chordata > Mammalia > Artiodactyla > Delphinidae > Lagenorhynchus > Lagenorhynchus albirostris. The sequence goes on along the minus strand of NC_083098.1, from coordinate 101,806,172 downwards.
TTTATTTCATATTTTTAGTTTTAATTTTGCTGGCATAATTACATATACAAATTCCAATGAAAGCATATTATCACCATGTTTCTTTTCTAGCCATTCTTCTTCTTCTTCTTCATTTTATTCTATTGTTATTAATGAAAATAATTTTAAAATAATATTGTCACAAGATGATTCACTCTGGTGTCAAATATGCTAAGTGTACCACTGAAAAATTTGTACCTATTAGGTAGGTGCAAATATTATCCCCGTTTTTACAGATAAGAAAACCTGAATGAAAACTGGCAAGTGACAGAGTCTGATTTGCATGTCAGGTAGATTACTCTGAATAGGGGCAGACAGGGAGCAGGGAGACCAGTTAGAATACAGTCTTAAAATTCTACCCCAGTGGCCAGGTGTGGAGGGGATAGTTTTTTGAAGGGGCTCAGCAGTTTCTGCATGGTGGAATGACCTGTGAGTTGTCCCATGAACAATTCTTGCTAATGTTCACACACAAGAAGGTTTCTGGTTTACTGTTCCCTCTGGGATAAGGCTGATGAAAAAATCTCATCTCTGGGGAAAGTATTGCTTCTAGTCATTACCAGGCCAAAGTTATAAAAATGAAATATTGTAATTTCATAGTCACAACACTGATTTCCTAACTGTGTCCCCATTTCTTATTTGATATAAATGTAATGAGGCATTTCAGAGCATAATATGATATGTAGGAAAATATTAGTAGTTACTATGCTGACCTGTGTTACACCATTAAGGAAAAAGTCTACATTTGAAATCAACAATAACAGATTTCACTACCTCTCCCTGGATTGTTACTGGCAGAACATGAAATGACCAGTTAAATTTCTCTCTAACAATGTTATCCTCCTGCATTACAAGATCTTCATGCCACATTTGTCTTTATTATTACCCAAATAACAGGTTATTGCTGGGTGTTTCTGCACCCCTAGCCCCCTTTCTGCAGCTGGATAGGAGAAAAGGCAAACAAAAAGTGGGACTTAACTGTTTAAGATTCACATCACTCAGTCAATTTGAAAACTGCTTCACTTCTGATTCTGTTGTGTTTGTTTTTCTTATCCGTAAAACAATGCATTATGTTGCTTTTTTGTTGATTTTTCCATTGTTATAAATTTAGGGGACAAAACCAACTAAACTATTTTATATTTCATTCACAATACATGTGTTTTACTTGAAGCTTTAAATGAATAGTGGAACAACAGATTCAAGGGAGGGGAACGGGGGAATAATTTTTAATTGACAGAAACAATATCTGACTGTTGAAGCCCAAGATGGGATGAACATTTACTCGGAGATCATAGCCCTTCGGCAAGCCTTAGGCCTCTTGGTAAACCCAACATAAGGATTTCTGTTGAGAATAGAGAACAAAACACACATCTGGGACAAATGTAAAGATGGGTCCTGTGTGAGGTAGGACCTCTCGCCAGGGTACTGAGACCACTGATTTCTTTTAAATAGGCCAACCTATAGATCTTCATTTGCTGTTAATTATTCTGGATGATTGCTATTTCACAATTAATTCCATACTACTTTAGGTATAAAGGTGTCATTTTGAAGAAAGGGTGACAAAAACAGCTCCTTTCAGGGGATATATCAAGAGAAAATGAACATGAATACAGGGAGAAAAAGTGATTTGATTAGATTTCAAAATTTGTATTTTTCTGGATCCATATCTATCATCACTGGGAAACTACTCAAGGTAGATTATGAACAAACTGATGATAAGGCATGGATTTTAGTCCAGTTCTCTCATAATTCTAGAATTGAAAGTAAGATAAGCATAACATTTTTTCCATAAAAGAGGGAGGAATAAAAGGTTGAAAAGAGCAACAATTTTCTGCAATCATGCTGAAGTTTTTTTTAACCAAATATGAGAGCAATTCTTAAGGGTCACAGAGTTTGACCTAGCCAGGAGAGCAAAACTTAACATTGAAAATTAGGTATTTTAAGCAAATCATATTTGCAAGGCAAACCTTCAAATAAATAATGAAGCCACCCACAGCTGAGCATTTTTAAGTTTGTGATATGAATCTAGCACACCATTGCCATTTAATCCTCTGTCAACTTCAATTTAATGACTTTGCCATCCCTATGAGAGATATCCAAGCCAAGTAATGCAGTGATTTTCCCTGAGTTGAAGAGAGAGCAGGGCAAGGTGTATTAGAATTCCCTGAAAGGTGTTTTCAAACTACACACTACTAGCGTAATCCAATATGCCCATCCTCAGGCATTTGAGGCATGTGGATCACCAGGGGCCTGAATCAATACAGGAAAAAGGAGGTCCTAGAGAGGAGAGATGATGCCTAATATAATTCTCCTAGCTGGCCATATATTCAAACGCCAAGCCCATAATTCCTGAGATGGTATTTTATGAAGCTTATGAGCATGGACCATGGAACCAGACAACTTGGGTCCAAATCCCAGTTCTGCCTTATGTTCACTGCATGATGTTTGGCAATTTACTTAGGCTCTCAATAGTTCTGTTACTTTGAATTTTACTGGAAATAATAATAGAAATTATCCATCATGTGTATGTGTGTCTGTGTATGTGTATGTGTATGTGATAGATGATAGGTAGGTAGATAGATAAATAGATAAAAACAATGCCTGGCAAAAAGTAAGTGCTATATAACTGTTAACTGTCATTATTAAGTTCAAGTCCAGGTGGAAAATACTACAACCAGGAAATATACTTTTTGGGGGGATAGTAAGACATGGCCTTAGCACAGCTGGAAAAGAACAGGAAGAAGGCTGTTTATCACAGTCAGGACAAGCCTTCTCACCAGACAACTTTTAGCAAATTAGCAGTATGAAGACCAAATAATCTTTAGAAGTGTTCTGATGGTCTCTGTGGTGTTTTTAAAAAGTTTGACTTTCTTGTTAACATTGAAAAATTGGGAGGTTTTACATTAATATTCATATCACTTGACACTTCACTTCCTCCTCTTTGACTCACTCTTCGCTTGGCTTCCACAATACACCCTCAGGGTCTCCTCCTCTGTTGGCTGTTGCTTCTTAGACTCCTTTGCTGACCCCTAAATTCAGAAGTGCCCAAGGCTTTGTCTTTGGACCTCTTCTCATCTCTACCTACAATCATTTCTTTGTGGAGGCCACCCAGTTCCAAGGTTTTAAATATCATCTGTGCCCTGATGACTCCCAAATGTATATTTCTAGTTTGGTTCTCCCAACATCACCACCCCCATATTTCAGTCTCTGATCTAATACCCCAGTTGGCAGCTCCACTTGGATGTCCTTTAGGCAACTGTTCTAGTCTAAGTTATGTAGAAAGAAGATACTGTGCAAGAATTAAAGTACAAGCCTGCGGCAGTGATGATGAGAGAAAAAGGAAGTAATGGAAGAGAATAAAAGGAAGCATTTCTTCACTGGCTACCTCATAACAATATCTTACAGAGAGATACAGCATACTCCTTAGGAGGCTTTTTTATTCCACATCTAGGGAAGGTTACAAGAAAGAATTATACCTTGGAGTAGCCCAATGGAGAGAGAAATCTGCCTGGATTTCTCCAGGCAACTTGCCCTAACTTCTGGCCTTTTAATGGTCTCTTAGGATGTTCTCATCCAAGTGTTTGAATATGAATCATTGACTCACTCAAGTCCAAAAATGCAAGGATGTTCCAGCACAAGTAGGTGACAGCCAAGAACAAGGAAAAAGGAAGAAGTCAGTTGAGGTCATCTGAGAAAGTGCACAGGTTTGGGCTCCATCAGATCGTCTTGAAATTAACCTGTCCCAAACTATCTTCCCTCCTGAACTCTTCCTTTTATCAAATGCCTTACCTATCTCAGTTATAGAGAGCTTCAGACCAAAACCTTGGAGTCACCTTCATTTCCTTTCTTTCTGACACACTCCACCTCTAACCTCACAACCAGTCCTCATAGCTCTACCTTCAAAATATAGTCAAGAGCTGGATCCCTAACTTAGGACCATGTCACCGGCTATTTCCTTTGAAAAATAATTTCCTGCTCTACCCATACATGGCTTCTTTCCTTACCTATCTCAGGTCATTGCTCAAATGTTACATTCTCAATAATGTCTTCCCTGACCATCTATTTAAAATAGACCCCTGATTTCTGTAGCACTTCTTCACTTCTCACCCTCTGATATATTATGTGATTTAATTATTTATTATATTAAATATAATATATTTAATATATTTAATTATTTATTATATATATATAAAGGGCAGCACCTTTTGTTGTGTTCACTGTTCATGCTCTCACCACCTAGAACAGTTTCTGGCACAAAGGAGGTTTGCAATAAAGTTTTGAATGATTTCCAACATCTCTTGAAAACAAATGAAAGGTCCCCTTCTCACCAGACCCACATTTTCACATGAGAATCCTCAGCTGAAGTGAATAGATCCATTTACTAGCAATTGACCTTACTTGGCTGCCTCACTCATGGACCCCTGAATAACCCTTGGACTTGATTTGGAATCTTGAAGCGTTCTGCACTGTGAAGAAAAGGACTGTGTCCTGACATGTTGCCTGGTGCTTCTCCTTATGTGGGCCTGCTCATTTTCACCTTCCACACCCTGGACCAGTCAGAGAAGAGGTCAAATTTAAAAGCACCCTGAGAGGAAGAAATCACGTATTGCTTAGGGTCTGAGCTGCTCTGAGTTGCTCAGAGTTGAGCAGAGTTGCTCTGCATAAAGGTACTTCTTGGTTAAAGTCATTAAATGCTATCCTTCTCCAGCACCTACCTCCATGGCAGGTAAAGAGCATCACTGCTTCATCAGTTCATGCCCATTCTGATCTCTGCTCTTGCCACAGTTTTCAATATCACAGGAACACGAGTGACACTCCACCCCAGAGTGCTCTCTGGGCACAAAATTCTTCTATCCATTTGCCAGCTGCACCTTCACCACAGAATCTGTGCCCCAACCTTATCAAGCCCATACCTGAACTCACTTTCTTCCTTCCTCAACACATCCTCTTCTTCCTTGGAGTTCCCATCTTAGTTAATGGTATCAAGTCTATATGCTTGATACAAACTTGACAAGAAAATTGGCTTAAATATAATTTCAAGGAGGGCAGCTCTTTTTGTCTGTCATGTTCACTATTATATTCTCACCACCTAGAACAGTCTCTGGCACAGAGGAAGTTTGCGATAAGATTTTAATGAGTTCCAACATTCAAAGACAAGAAAATTGGCATAAACTTTTCTCTCCACCTTATCTCCGACGTGCAGTTGGTCAGAGTCTTGTTGAAATTTTACCTTCCAAACAGCTCCTGATCATATTTCCTTAATGTTTCTATCACTGCCTTGATTTAAGTCTTACATTTTTTCCTTGCATGACTGCAGGTAATTCCCAAGTGGTATCATTATCTGTAACTCCAGAGACCTTCTCACTCTTGCTTGGGGAATTAAGGCCACAAAATTGAGTCATCCTCGATTCCTTCCTTTCCCTCATCCAATATTTCTAATCTATCACCAATCTTTGCTAATTCTACCTCTTAAAATATCTCCTGAATCACCTTGGCATCTGCCTAATCTAGGCTATCTTCATCTCTTTCCTGAATTACTGCAATAGCTTCCTAATTGATCACCCCATAGTCCTTTTTGCTTTATTCACTTCTAAATGATCTTTGCCATTGCAGCCAGAGTAATCTTTTAAAAGTACATTCTTTCTTAAAATATATTTTGTAATGTTACTGACCTGCATAAAAACCCTTCTATTGCATCCCATTGCCTTTAGAGTGAAGGGAAAATTATTTAATGAGGTCTCTAAAGCCTTTTTTTTTTTTTTTGGCGGTACACGGGCCTCTCACTGTTGTGGCCTCTCCCGTTGTGGAGCACAGGCTCCAGACGCGCAGGCTCAGAGGCCATGGCTCACGGACCCAGCCGCTCCGCGGCATGTGGGATCTTCCCGGACTGGGGCACGAACCTGTGTCCGCTGCATCCGCCGGTGGACTCTCAACCACTGCGCCACCAGGGAAGCCCCCTCTAAAGCCTTCTTGAGCCAGCTCCTCCTGCCTTACCAGTCTCATCTTGGGCCACTCTTCCCCTCATTCTCTCCTCTCCAGTCGCAAAGGGTTTCTCTGGGATTCTTTAAGAAGCCATGCTATCTGCCATCTCTGTTTCTTGCCAACCTCTCTGTTTACCAAGTGAAATCTAACATGTCCACATGTTCCCTCCCTCAGGAAAGCCTACTTTATCAAGGTTAAATCCCCTTTATACTCCTACAGACCCTGTCATTTTTTCCTTATAGCAGCTTGCACACATCTATTTACTTAATTATTTATAACCATTTTTAATATCTGCCTTCACAGTAGTCTATGAACTTTGTGAGCACAGAGACCACTCTAGTTTTCTCAGCTCTTTATATTAATATCTACCCAGTGCTTGGCACATAGTAGATTGTGATGGTTAATTTTATGTGTCAAGTTGACTAGTTGGAATGCCCAGATAGCTGACAAAACATTGTTTCTGTGTTTGTTTATGAGGGTATTTCTTGAAGAGATCAGCATTTGAGTTGGAAAACTGAGCAAAGATCATTATCACCAATACAAGTAGGCATGATCCAATCTGTTGAGGCCCTGAGTCAAAAGGCCAAAATAGAATGGATTTGCTCCCTTGCTTAAGCTGGAATGTCCATCTTGTTCTGCCCTAGGACACTGGCACTCTTGGTTTTTAGGCCTTCAGACTAGGAGCTGGACTTCCACTATTGGCCACATGGTCTTCAGGTCTTCAGACTCAAGGTAGGACTTACACCATTGGTTCCCCTGGTTCTCCAGCCTTTGCTTTGGACTGGAACTACATTGCTGGCTTTCCTGGACCTCCAGTTAACACACAGCAGATCAGAGGACTTCTCAGCCTCCATAATCAAATGACTAATCTATCATAATAAATCTCTGTCTATCTTCCTATTATCTATCTATCTATCCATCTATCCTATTGGTTCTGTTCTCTCTTGGAGAACACTAACTAGTACATAGATAATTTTTAAAAAACAGTTAATGATTTACTTTTATTTTATTCTTTAAAAAAATAGGAAATAGATTAAGCATATAAAAAATTGTAGAGAGGTGACTGATATTTTAAAATACAAATCTCATCTTATTCCTCTTGTGCTCTACATCCTTTCACGACACCTCATTTCTAAAGCCAAAAATCTAACTCCTTTGTCTGGCATAAAAAAACCTTTTCTACCTTTTCAATGTCACCTCTCCCTATTCTTTGAGATGCTTCTTCTGATTTGGAGTTGTTTAGATTTCTCAAAATTTCTCATGAAATTTGGTATTTTCCTTTATCAGCCTGGAAAATCCTCACTTCAAGAATCAACTCAAAGTTTACCTCCTTCTATTAACTTTTCCCTGGACTCCTAAGTGAGCAAAAGTGGATGCTGTCACCTCCATGTTTCCAGAACTACTCACATATTCCTATTTTATAGCATATGAAAGTCCTTTTCACCTTTCTCAGTGTTCTGCAGATACAGGGACATGGTTTGTGTCTACATTTCTGGAGGATGTGCAAAATCAATCAATTATTTAAATCACTAGACAAGTGAATGAAAACTATCATCCCTGAATGTATTCTTTGTCCAAAAATACAAAGGATGCATGATATTAGAATATTAACTAAGTAATTTTCTCCTCTATATAAGATCATTTTCAAATCTTTTGCCAGGAAAATGTCATGTCTATTAAGGCCTTGCTTGATATCCTTCAATCTTTCAAATAAAAGAAAGCCCACAAATTATTCTGGTTTCTGAGGTGCATTTATTCCCAATGATGAGAATGACTTCCATTTAAAATATATTTTCTTACTTTCCATAGTTTTTTTGTTTCATTGACTTGGTTGTATATATGTTTGTGTATATGCATATATAATTGTCTTGAAAAAAAGAATTAGAAGTGAATAAAGTTCTCAGATAATATTCTTTCACATTCTACTATTACATGATGTAAAGAGATTGAAAGTTTTCTTATGTTGGAGATAATATGGATAAGTTAAAAATGACAATTAAAAAACAAGAATTGCCTCCATAAGGAGAAGTTCTCCTGGGCAAATGCATTATTTAGAGAATATATTCACATTCTATCTACTTTGAATATACTGATGATTTAGTCTACCCTCCCTAACGTTATACTTTCCTGTTTTTACAACCATATAGATTATCCTTTTCTCTTACCAAACTCCCTTCTTTCCCCAAAACCCTAAGTAATGCCAAAGGCTTTCAGGTCAAAAAAAAAAAAAAAAAAAAGCAAAGAAACAGTATATTACATACAGGATACGTTTTGTATTTTTGTACTCGTGTGATCTTAGGCAAATTATTTAATTTATTGTGGTGGCCAAAAATTTCATGCAGGTTGGCCAATCCAATATTTTAATTGAGGTTTCCTCATATGTATAATATGAATATGTTATTTTTCCTATTTCATAGGACCATTAAGACAATCATATGGGACCTCTATAGAATAATTATCCTTAAGTAAGTGTAAGCTTAAATGTAAGATATATTATTGTTTAATTGCAATACTAATTAACTTTATCAATTACTATCAATGTACATCATAACTATTTCCATTGTCAAGGTGGACATTACCTATAAGACTCAGTACATTTGGGTCATTGTAAAAGTAATATTCTGGTCATCTCCAGAATTTGTATGCTTGTCATAAGTATAATCATTTGTTTCTTTTCTTTACCTCCTTACCTCCATTGTGCTTACCTCATGGTTGCTGGGAGTGTACTGTTTCTTCCTTGCTACCTCTACCTGGGCACTCTAAGTAGATTCACACATTGATGTATTTATTCAGTTATTCACAAGCTTCATGAAGACAAAGATACTGATTTATTTTTGTTCATAGCTAGAAGAGTATTTGACATATAATAAGCACTTTGACATATAATAATTAAATAAGAGAAAGTGATTACTTCAGATAGTGAAAACAGGTATGTGATAGAAAATGCCAGAAAATGGCAAGGGCAAATTAAATTGGGTGCTCAAGAAAGGTTGTAAAGTGATGTTTGAGCTGATCATCTTTATGCCAAGGAGGAAATAGCCATGGGAAGAAGAAGAATCACAGCAAACCTGGAGAGGGAACAACAGGTGCAATCTTGATTTCTGGCTGTCTTCCTGGTTGTGATTCTGTGGGCCATTTCAGGTCTAGGCTCTCCTTTATAGTTAGAGTATGTCCATAGAAATATGACCTCATATCATTCCCATGTTGGCACCGAGAAGCTGAGAAGTCTTTCCATACATGTATACCAACCTTGCATTTCCTCTGGACACAGCTCTGCCATGCTGCAGATGACTATATGTGTGTATGTATGTGCAATTGTATGCATTTTAAAGAATGACTAGCAAGACTTTTTCTAGTGACATCTACCATAACCTAGTCTTTTTTATCTGGGCTATACTCTAGGGCAGGGTTTCTCAACCTTATCACTATTAACATTTGGGACATTTTAGGATGTTTATAAGCATCCCCAACCTCTACTCACTAGAAACGAGTGAGACATCTCACACACTCCCACAGTAATGAACCAAAAGGATTGGAAGAATCAACATTGTGAAAATGACTCTACTACCCAAAGCAATCTACAGATTCAATGCAATCCCTATCAAACTACCACTGGCATTTTTCACAGAACTAGAAAAAACAATTTCACAATTTGTATGGAAACACAAAAGACCCCGAATAGCCAAAGCAATCTTGAGGATGAAAAACGGAGCTGGAGGAATCAGGCTCCCTGATTTCAGACTATACTACAAAGCTACAGTAATCAAGACAGTATGGTACTGGCACAAAAACAGAAAGATAGATCAATGGAAAAGGATAGAAAGCCCAGAGATAAACCCACACACATATGGTCAGCTTATCTTTGATAAAGGAGGCAGGAATGTACAGTGGAGAAAGGACAACCTCTTCAATAAATGGTGCTGGGAAAACTGGACAGGTACATGTAAAAGTATGAGATTAGATCACACCCTAACACCATACACAAAAATAAGCTCAAAATGGATGAAAGACCTAAATGTAAGGCCAGAAACCATCAAACTCTTAGAGGAAAACATAGGCAGAACACTCTATGACATAAATCACAGCAAGCTCCTTTTTGACCCACCTCCTAGAGAAATGGAAATAAAAACAAAAATAAAGAAATGGGACCTAATGAAACTTCAAAGCTTTTGCACAGCAAAGGAAACCATAAACAAGACCAAAAGACAGCCCTCAGAATGGAAGAAAATATTTGCAAATGAAGCAACTGACAAAAGATTAATCTCCAAAATTTACAAGCAGCTCATGCAGCTCAATAACAAAAAAACAAAGAACCCAATCCAAAAATGGGCAGAAGACCTAAATAGACATTTCTCCAAAGAAGATATACAGACTGCCAACAAATACATGAAAGAATGCTCAACATCATTAATCATTAGAGAAATGCAAATCAAAACTACAAAGAGATATAATCTCACACCAGTCAGAATGGCCATCATCAAAAAATCTAGAAATAAATACTGGAGAGGGTGTGGAGAAAAGGGAAACCTCTTGCACTGCTGGTGGGAATGTGAATTGGTACAGCCACTATGGAGAACATTATGGAGGTTCCTTAAAAAATTACAAATAGAACTACCATATGACCCAGCAATCCCACTACTGGGCATATACTTTGAGAAAACCATAATTCAAAACGAGTCATGTGCCAAAATGTTCATGCAGCTCTATTTACAATAGCCAGGACATGGAAGCAACCTAAGTGTCCATCAACAGATGAATGGATAAAGAAGATGTGGCACATATATACAATGGAATATTACTCAGCCATAAAAAGAGACGAAATTGAGCTATTTGTAATGAGGTGGATAGACCTAGAGTCTGTCATACAGAGTGAAGTAAGTCAGAAAGAGAAAGACAATTACTGTATGCTAACACATATATATGGAATTTAAGGGGAAAAAATGTCACGAAGAACCTAGGGGTAAGACAGGAATAAAGACACCTACTAGAGAACAGACTTGAGGATATAGAGAGGGGGAAGGGTGAGCTATGACAAAGTGAGAGCGAGGCATGGACATATATACACTACCAAACATAAGGTAGATAGCTAGTGGGAAGCAGCCGCATAGCACAGAGAGATCAGCTCCGTGCTTTGTGACCGCCTGGAGGGGTGGGATAGGGAGGGTGGGAGGGAGGGAGACGAAAGAGGGAAGAGATATGGGAACATATGTATAACTGGTTCACTTTGTTATAAAGCAGAAACTAACACACCATTGTAAAGCAATTATACCCCAATAAAGATGTTAAAAAAAAAAGTCTCCAGACAGTTATATGTCCTTTAAGGGACAAAATTGGCCCTTGCTGAGGACCATTCCATATGATAAAATATCAGAGGCATCTCCTGCCTTAAAAAACTTTCTTAGTGATCTGGAAACACAGTACTTGCTTATCCTATCTTACTGAGGAAGTTTCTAATCTCTCCATTCATCAGGTACTCTGTGTAGATTTGACTTCTCAGTGTCCAAATTGCTGTCTCTGTGCCGAGGAGCTAACCTTTGCAAATCACTTCCTATTTCTGGAATTTGGCTTCCTCTCATCTAAAATAAAAGGCAGGACTAACTGATGTCCAGGAAGCCAGCTATCTCAAACTTTTAATGATTCCTGGAAAACAAAGTCCTAAAGTTTTCAGTATCGCTGGCGTTCTCATGATTTTCGCCATGTAACTCACTGGGATCCAAGGAATTTAGGTCACTGGTGTTAAGTGGACTAAAATTTACACTTTGTTCGCTATTGGATCCAATCTCTTTTTCCAACATCATTTGCAATGTCTTCAACTCTTTTTGCTTTGTTCTTCTCTTTAAAGTGTTTCAACCATTTTGTGTTCCAAGCTCGAGAATCTGGTAATAAGACGTTTAAGACACATCTTTTATACGTTTTTTTCTACTAGATGAGAAAATAATTTGCTGTTTCAAGTGGAAGTAAATATTAAATAGGTGTTTTTTCTTCTTTCATTAATTTACTCTATTACCTAATATGTATTATTGAGTACTTAGGCCTAGGGAATGGATGGACTGGAAATATAAAAACAGACTGACCTTGCTATTAAGGAATTGATAAATTAATGTGTGATATAAACATGGGCAATACAATGTGATGAGTGCTACAGACAGAGAAGAGCAGAGTGTTAAAGAAGCAGAATGAAGAAACATCTAACCAAACCTCCTGGAGGATTAGATTTAATGAAGATATACTATCACTTTTAGCATATAAGTAGTCTAAATATATATACATGTGTGTGTATATATACACACATGTATACATATGTTTTAGACTCAAAGTTTCTAAACATTCTATGCACAAATTCAAATTTTAGAGCTATATGTGAATAGTAGTTTAGTTAAAATTTGGGCTCAAAATGTGAATATGCAGTAAAACCTTTCATATGTAATGTTTGGGTACACTTATTTAAACACTCTTGCTGAGCATAGCATCTCCACAACATTTAGGTAAAAGTAAAAAAGGAAAGAAAACTGAAAAGGCTTGGAAATCACCTGAGCATTTATTCTGTGCACTGATGCACATCAAGGAATTTGAAAGCATGAAGCTCAATAAGGTAGCTTTCCAATTTGCCCAGGGGCAGCAAGAGAGGAGACCAAAACCAGAACAAAGAAATCTGGGTGTCAGTAAAACTGCAAAACGTTTTAAAGTGGAATTATATTTCCTGACAACATATGTATTGAATAAAGTAAACATATTTGATTGCAATTTGTACAGCATCCATTTGAAAGTTAATAATTAGCCATCAGGAGAAATGACTCTTTTCAAAATTATAATATAATAGAATGTGTCATACTAAAACCTTCGAGAAGTGGGTGAGTGATTTCATTTGGTTTCAGGATCACAATTGACTTCAGTGTATAACCTCACCAAGCATTACAGCAGAGAGGCTTTTGTGCAAAATGAGTGTAACACTAGGTCAGCACCAGTCAATCACTGTTCAATAGGCTTCCTTCAGATAATACAATGGGCCTCAAAATAATCCAAGAAAAACAGTGTGAGGCCATTTCTGCTGAAGGATTACCCCATTGAGAGCTTAAATTTCACTTCTCTCTACACTCATTTTCACGTTTTAATTTACAGTCAGTTTATAGATTCCCCCATATAATGACTGAGCTCTTGGGTACTATTATTGCTCGAGATCCTTTCATTGCGTATAATATCCCCTTTGTATTTAAGAAGGTTCATCTCTTCTCTCAAGCTAGTAGTGTTCGACCTGGTAGAGTACAGCCCAATTGAACTAAAGACTTGAGAAGCCCAGTCTATCAATTACTCATTCATTCTTTCATTCTGTCCAACAGTGTTTGTGCAGAACCATGGCGTATATTATACCCAAACATGTTTTTTGATGAGAAACCAATAATAATGGAGGTTGACAATAATACCCAGTATTGGTGGGGATGAAATTGAAGTGGTACTCTCAAACACTGATCGTGGAAATCATAATTATTACTGTTGACTCTCCTATATCTAATCCATCTTAAGTAACTAGTCAAATCAGTTATGCTAATCCAACTTCTCTTACAGGGATTGGTTGGGAATAAGCATGTGATCAATCTGGCCAATGAACAGTGAAGTCTCTGTAGGCTTCCATGAAGACTTCCTTGTTGGTATGAAGGAAGTACTGGGCCTTACTGTAGCCAGATGGAATACCTGAAGCTGTTATAGCCACTTTGCCACCTGTCTGAGTATGATGTCAATGTCAAGAAAGATAGAAGACATGGAAAGAACATGGGTCCTTAATGATTTTGAGCCTTTTTCTCAAGCAACTTTGGAGGCTGCCTTACCTTTGGAATTTCTAATATTTTATCTTATGGTTTAAGCCATTTTGAAATGGTGCTTTGCTTACAATTAAACATCATAATCATAACGATGTAATTCAGCATTCTTTCCCAGCAGAGTAAGTTGTCCATTTATGAAGAATCTTAAAATTCTTGTATACTTTGGCACATTTAAGTAGCATTCAGTGGATTTTTACTGATTAAATTATCAAAAATGTCTATCAAGTTTTAAATATGGAAGCTTGCTATTGTCTTTTATGATAGTTTAAATTTGAAATAACATAAATAGTCAAAAAATGAGGAAATGGTTAAATTAAGCCTATGAGTCAATAGAGCATACTACTAGACATTTATTAAAAATTGATTTCAAAAACTATTCAGTGATATGGGAGAACATTTTTATAATATCAAGTAGATACAAAAATAATACACTGAATACAAAATGATATACTAGTGCTAAATCTAACTGTCAGCCATCTTCTGTAGAATTACGGCCACTTGCCAGCAACAGGGCTGTGTGCCTTAAAGTGGATCATCACATGTAATTTTCCCAGCAGGCTTATGCAGTAGGTGCTCTCATTATGCTACAGTTATAGATTAGGAAACAGGCTTTGGAGATTATATAACTTGTCAAAGATCATATGTCTACTAAAAGGTGAGCTGGAATTTGAACACTGAGAGTTACCTTTCTCTAATACACTTAGGATAAATAGGGTCTGGCTCATGTCCACCTCTGAATTAGCCTGTTCTCTGGCCAGCTTTCCCTGGTCTTTGGGTCCCTCTCCAGAACTCTGAGATGTTCCTCAGGTCACCTTTCTCTTCCCTGTGGAACATCACCTCTAATCCCAAATACCAGATGATAGTAAGCCTTCAATTTCTGTCTCATTCAAATCATTTACTTTCCCACAGTTCCACTGACACAAGCCTGTTGGGAATACAGAACTTTTAGTGAAATGTTGGGATAAACTAAAAAAATGAAGTTTCATTTTTAATAATAAAACTTTAAAACCGTTTTAAAGCAAAACAATTCTGTTCTTCAGAGTCCCTGCCATGGAAAATCCCCCACTAGCTGCCTCTTTCCCTCTGACTGGGCACCCCATCATATTGCTGGGGTTCTTCCTCTCTCCACCTCCTGCCTCCCCAGCTGTCAGCTTCCAAAAATATAAGTTCCTATTAGCTTTTTATGCAAAGCATCCCAAACTAGGTCCTGGATGCAGTTTTGCATATCTCAAACTTCTTAAGGTAGTGTTTTTTTAAGGCAAAAAGGATAGCACCTCCTAGGAACAACACTTAGACTACCAGAACTGATAGAAGCTTAGAATCCTTACCTTCAAAATTACACTAGATATGTTTTGGGCAAAACTGTCTAAAGAACAAACATCTTGTTATTTGTACATTTTTTAGATTTCCAAAGTAAAAGATATACATTTTGAACTAAAAAGCAAACAAACAAACAAAACTCACTTTAATAAATAAAACCAATTAACTTATTTTATAATTTTTTATTTTAATAATGCCTTTACTAAAGCAAGTTTAATATTGTCCCAAATCTGCACTTACCCATCAACGTGACTTAGCTGAATTTATTTACCTTTTTGGGTCTCAGCATCCTCCCCTTTGAGAGCAGCCTTCTCTACCTTCTCACCTCTCTCACTGACCTTTCAGTTTTCTAGTGCTGCTCAAATAACCCCATAGTGAAG
Organism: Lagenorhynchus albirostris; assembly: GCF_949774975.1. Taxonomy (NCBI): domain Eukaryota; kingdom Metazoa; phylum Chordata; class Mammalia; order Artiodactyla; family Delphinidae; genus Lagenorhynchus; species Lagenorhynchus albirostris. The sequence goes on along the minus strand of NC_083098.1, from coordinate 101,790,658 downwards.
CTTCTTATGATCCGACACTGCCAAATCCCTATCTTGCTTGCAGAACTTCCTTATTGGTCACATTCAAATCTCCAATTAAATATGCCTTATTCACAGGATTACTATATAATTTATCATCCTAATTAAGACAATTTTGAGAATTTATGTCAATGCTATTAATAATTACACCCATAAACTGGGACTGCCTATGCAACTGGAGACCCATGGTCAAACTTTATAGGGAAAGATTGTGCTTTGAGGCTTTCCTATTTAAGAGGGAAAAATGGAAAGTTTTAAATGTTATAATAGCTTTCAACATTAACATCTGAATTTTATCCAGATTCCTCCATGACTTCTGTGTAGATGATCTCTTCTTCTCAAAAGAACCTTCCCAAGTGTGGTTATCACTATTTCACAATTGCTTGGATGACGGAAGGGAAATATAGGGATAGAGGAATCTTTTAGCATCTGTCTCATCATAACTTATTGGCAGCTGTTGATTCTGTCCCACAAAGCCAGTCTTTTAAAGGCACAGTTAATCCCACCTTATCCAATTTTATCCACTGGAGTAAAATACCTGGCCTCTTTATTTTCTAACAATATCAGTGTCTTTGATCTAAAGCCTTGTATTCTGATTCATATTTAATATCTGCTTCTGAAGTTTTCTTCTAAAATTCATAGCCAGTATTTTTGTTACTTCAAGTACAAGTAGCACATATAGATCTTTTTGGTTCTGTTTATGCTACAATTCTTTGTTTCCTGTGTTTGACTCCTTGGAAAAGGAGAAGGAGAAAAGAGGAAAGTTGCCTCATTCTTTTCTGGGATTCACAATTTATAAAAAGTTTGTTGTTGAAAAGTCCTTTAAGTGAAGATATCCACTACCCATAGCTCTAGCAGCAGTAAGTGACTCATATTTGTTAACGGAAATAACTTAGGTCCAAATGGAAGAACCTGGGGGACTCAAAGTAGCTCAATTGTTTTCTTTAGCTTTTCCATTTTGTATTTCAATTAATTTTCCCTCTGACAAAAATGTAGCACGGAAACAAAATGGTAAGGCCATTTTATTTAGACAAAAGTATCTAGGGAAAGAAAAAAAAAACACAGATGTAAAAGTGAACAGACTATATACTTAATTAATATTTCAAAAATATAATGTGATTCAACTGGATCATAAAAATCTTATCCATAGGCAGGAAAAACAACCTGGTATTAGGAATAGCATAATAAAAGAGCACACAGAAATTTACATATACATCCCTGTAACCATCAAAATAGGCTGAGAGCTTCCCTGGTGGCGCAATGGTTGAGAGTCCGCCTGCCGATGCAGGAGACACGGGTTCGTGCCCCGGTCTGGGAAGATCCCACATGCCGCGGAGCGGCTGGGGCTGTGAGTCATGGCCGCTGAGGCTGTGCTTCCGGAGCCTGTGGTCCGCAATGGGAGAGGCCACAACAGTGAGAGGCCCATGTACTGCAAAAAAAAAAAAAAAAAAACAACAACAATAGGCTGAGCACAATTTTAGCTTAAAGAAGGACAATATTTTTGCTTCAACCACACACATATATGTAGATAAATCAATCACTTATTATGTGTTTACTAAGAGCTTACCATGTGCCATGAGCTATGAGGTTCTGGAAATTGAAAAATACATAAAAGTAAGTCTTGCCCTCTAAGAATTTAAATTTATGTGGAAGATACAGGTCCAGTGAGGTTGATTTCAATCTACTTCTGAATAAATGAATGCTTGTTTAGAGAAGGGTCTAATAACAGAAAGAATTTAACCGTGTCTTCTTTAAACTACATTCCAAGGAAAAAATTGGCAAGTTTTACTGCAAGCCTATAAAAATATTTTGTAAATGTATTCTCTAATTCTTTAAAATACCTTCTATCTACAATCTGTACTTGTTTATTAGCCCCTGGGAATTTATATCAGGCTTTAGAAGATGTTTGGAAGAAAAAAAAAAAGAAACAGGAACAAATAGACCAGAAGTATTAAAGCCTTAAGGAGTTCACTTAAGTTAAATATTTACACAGCAACAATATAATCTAAATTTGGTATATGTCAAGAAAACTTAAGTAGTTAGTATGAAACTATGAACAGAAGTCTTGTGGTTCTCCCAGTCTGGAAATAGAATGATGCAAAATATTAGAAGGGTTAGCAGTTCCAGTAGCATTCATTAAACCTATGGTATCATATAAGGTGTATAGCTATAGGCTTTTAAGAATTTTAGGCAGACACTTTACATACTGAAAACTGAAAAAAATTCTGAGACATATTACACAATTTTAAAATGTAATAAGCATTTTCAGTGATGAATGGAAAAGAAAATTCACAGTTCTATATGTTTGAAAAATATTTCAATTATTTTATGGATTTTTAGGAAGGTATGTATAACAATTATTGATTATCAAAGTAAGAAATTAAAGTATCCTCCCTGTGTTTTTAAAGTTTGGTAAAATTGAGAATCTGCCTTTTTGTGTTAGGAATTGAATGATTTTATTTTTCTTCCAGTATCAGTAGTGATTGCCATCTACCTTCAAAACTATTATTTTTAATTTTTATTGGCATATAGTTGATTTACAATGTTGTGTTATTTCCAGGTGTACAGCAAAGTGCATCAGTTATACATATATCCATTCTTTTTAAAATTCTTTTCCCATATAGGCCATTACAGAATATTGAGTAGAGTTTCCTGTGCTATACAGTAGGTTCTTATTAGTTATCTGTTTTATATATAGTAGAGTGTATGTCAATCCCAATCTTCCAGTTTATCCCTCCCCTCCCTTACCCCCAGTAACCATAAGTTTGTTTTCTACATCTGTAACTCTATTTCTATTTTGTAGATAAGATCATTTGTACACTATTTTTTAGATTCCACATATAATAGATATCATATGTTACTTGTCTTTCTCTGTATGACTTAACTTCACTCAGTATGACGATCTCTAGGTCCATCCATGTTGCAGCAAATAGCATTATTTCATTCTTTTTTATGGCTGAGTAATATTCCACTGTATATATGTACCACATCTTCTTTATACATTCCTCTGTTGATGGACATTTAGTTTGCTTCCATGTCCTGGTTATTGTAATTAGTGCTGCAGTGAACACTGGGGTGCAGGTATCTTTTTGAATTATAGCTTTCTCCAGATATATGCCCAGGAGTGGGATTGCTGGATCATATAGTAACTGTATTTTTAGCTTTATAAGGAACCTCTGTACTGTTCTCCAGAGTGGCTGTATCAATTTACATTGTCACCAACAGTGCAGGAGGGTTCCCTTTTCTCCACACCCTCTCCAGCATTTATTGTTTGTAGATTTTTTAATGATGGCCATTCTGCCAAGTGTGAGGTGAGACTTCATTGTAGTTTTGATTGGCATTTCTCTAATAATTAGTGATGTTGAGCAGATACCTTCATAACTATTGTTGGAGGTGAACCAAGGGGCTAATTGCTATGTCTACAGTAAAGAAGAGTGAGTGTCATTGCCCATCACATTATGAAAAGTTCTTTCTATTCCCCTGCAGAGGCATTTCCTTCTGACCTTAGTCATTCTTCCCCTTAACAACTGTTTGATTTTATTTGTTAGATATTTTGAATTCTAAAACTGATTAAGATTCCTTGCACATACTAGTTGTAAGAAAGTTTAGATATAACTTTAAGGACTATTATGAGGAATTGGAGTAAGGACTCAGGAAGCAATATTTGGTTGCTGAAGGGATTTTATTTGTCCCATAAATGTGTGGTTTTGTGTAAATTGGACAATCAGAAATTTTACAAACACATACACAGGAAACACACACACAGTTTTCGCAAAAGTAGACCCATATTCTAACCACACTTGGCTAGAATGAGTCCCTTTTAAAGACAATAATTGAGCAAAGTCCCCACTACCCACATGACCTTCTGTTGGCCCACTTCACTCATTTACATCATCTGCCTGCTTCCCATTAACTATTTGGTTTTGTGCCCTTTGCTTTTTGGTATGTGTTTGCCTCATTTTGTCTCAATTTCATGTTATTTCCTTCACTTATTTACTTTTTTCCTTTCATTTGTACCTAATTTATAATATTTTCCTATATTTTATTGGTTTCAATCCTAGTAAAAGTTGAGATATGAATAAAAGAAACAAATGCTGATTAAGTGTGACAATGTATTACCTGGTTAAGTATTTCCATATTTCTTCTGCTTGCGATATTATATTGCATATTTTGTCTTGTTTTTGTTGTTTTTATAGCTATTTCAAATCCTTTCCAAAATGACATAGGGACTGTTATAAAGCCAATCTTAACTCTTTAAAAATTAAATTTTTACCAATGCTGTCTTTAGATATTTCCACCGCATCCAACAGGTGAGCCTGTTTGGCTGAAACATGAAGCATAGAAAAATACACGAGTGTGATGGTTAATTTTATATGTCAACTTGGGTAGGTCATAGGTTGCACAGATGTTTGGTCAAATATTGAGTTGGCCAAAAAATTCATTTGGGTTTTTCCATAACATCTTACAGAAAAACCTGAATGAACTTTTTGCCAACCCAATATATTCTGGGTGTTTCTGTGACAGTGTTTTGGATGAGATTAACATTTAAATTGGTAGCTTTTGAATAAAGCAGTTTGCCCTCATAACGTGGGTGGGCCTCATCCAATCAATTGAAAACATATATAGAACAAAAATATTGGTCTCTGGGCTTCCCTGGTGGCGCAGTTGTTGAGAGTGCTCCTGCCGATGCAGGGGACACAGGTTCGTGCCCCAGTCCGGGAAGATCCCACATGCCGCCGAGTGGCTGGCCCATGAGCCATGGCCGCTGAGCCTGCGCATCCGGAGCCTGTGCTCCGCAATGGGAGAGGCCACAACAGTGAGAGGCCCATGTACCGCAAAAAAAAAAAAAAAAAATATATATATATATATATATATATATATATATATATATATATGTTGGTCTCTCCTGAGCAAGAGAGAATTTCCCATCAGACAGCCTTCAGACTTCATCTACATTATTGGCTCATTCATATTCTACAGCAGACTGCCTTCAGACTGAAACTATAGCATCACCTCTCCTGGGTCTCCAGCCTGAAGGCCCACCCTGCAGATTGGACTTCCTAACAACCATAATCACATGAGACAATTCCTTTAAATAAATCTCTCTTGTTCTCTCTCTCTCTCTCTGTCTGTCTCTCTCTCTCCCGATCTATATACACACACACACACACACACACACACACACACACACACACACCCCATATTCTATTAGTTCTGTTTCTCTGGAGAACCTTGACTAAAATAATGAACTCATATTTTCTTATTTAACTAAACTTCCAAATTACACAAAGAACCATCTGGTTGAGACAAAAATTCAGAAGTCAACTGTGTTCCTAACTTCTTTAAAGTCTGAAGTGGGTGCTGCTGGCTTTCTTCTTGAGCATTCAATACTTGGTGTGTTTCATGCTCTTTTTTAAAAGCTGCTATTTATTGAGTCCTTTCTAAGTTTGGGGAATTATAGTAGTTAACTATATAACTTAACTGTCTTAATCAGTTCAGGCTATTTTAATAAAAAATGTCATAGACTGGGTGGCTTAAACAACAAACATTTATTTATCACAATTCTGGAGAGTGAATAGTGTAAGATTAAGGTGCCGGCAGGTTTGGTATCTGGTGAGAGCTCGCTTCCTGGTTCATAGGTGGTTATATTCTTCCTGTGTCCTCACATGGTGGAAGAGTCAAGAGAGGTCTCTGGGGTCTCTTTTTTAACAGCTCTAATCCCATTCATGAGTATTCTACCCCCATGACCTTATCTACCAAAGACCCAACTGCCTAATACCATCGTACTGGGAATTTCAACATATGAATTGTACAGGGGACCTAAACTTCAATCCATAACATTAACATATGCTATTTCATTTAATTCATTCAACAATGCTCTGAGTTAAGTATCATTGTCTTCCTTTTAAAGATGAGCCAACTGAGATTAGAGAAGTTAATTAACTTTCCAAGTTCACATGGGCAGGAAGTGGTTCAGTCCAGGCTGACCCCAGGTTGAGTTACTTCAAGGAACATGCTCTTTTCCCCTCTTCTACGTTTGTTAATTACCTCTATGAACAGGATTCTTGCCAAAAAGAGCTGGCAAAATATGATACATTTAAGAGTAGTATCAATGACTGGAAACTTCCAAAGTGAGCAAGCTCTTATGAAATTCTAGTAGAAAAACAAAACTGGTGGGAGTAGAATAGGAAAAGGACAAAGGGAATTTTTTATTTCCTTTCAAAAAAAATAAAGAATTCACTCATTTGACACTCATGAGATAAGATGCTTTCTTTTTAAATGACAACAGCCCCTTATATTAAACTTAATCTATCGTAACTTGATGTGAATTCTACATGTTCGTCCCTCCCTTTCCTCTAACTCACTAAAATGTACATTAGTACATTTTAGCTATAGTAGCATATTTTCTGCTCCTAAAAAAACCCACACTGCCTCAAGGCCTTCGTACTTTTTATTCTCTACCTACTAGGCTTGTTTCTGGCTTATTTCAAGTTTGGCCCCTCCTTCTTCAGGACCCATCTTAAAATCCATTTTATCAGAGTAGCTTTCCTTATGGTATCTAAGGTGTTACCTAAGGTAGGTTTCTTCTCTTCCCATTTAGTTTCTCTCCTATCGCTCTGTTTATTTTACTTCTACTTACTGCACTTTGAAATAGTTCTTCTTAAAAAATTATTTTTGTAGTTCTGCTTTAATTTTGCCTGTGATTTTCTTTGCCTTTTTTGCATCTAGTCTCTATTTTTTCTAATAATCATATGATGATTTGGAGGGAGATAATTATCCTTCATCCTTTTTTTTTATAGTCTTCTATTGAGGCACCTTAGCCAAGGTTTTACATATAATCCAGCTCAATTAGAATTCCTCTTCCTAGAATGGAAACTCTCCATTAGCGTTTTGCTTTATTTTATTTTATTTTGTTTAGGTTATTTCTGTTTTTATATAAACCTCTGAGCAGCTATTGTTTTTGTACTATTTTTTAGGGTTTTTTTGTTGAATTTTACCCAAACCCTTTCAATATATTATTTCATTTTTTGGCAGAAATTAAACCGAATCAACATCTGTAGTTTTGCTGCTCTGTTTCTGCAAAGCAAAATGTAAGCTCCATGGGGCAGATACTCTGTTTTCTGCACTAAACATCTGGAAGAACATCTATAGGTACTATGGATCTAATTATATTTTTTGAATAATGAATGCATTAATTCAGTCCACTGAGTTTCTTGAAAAGGGGTTTTAAAGCTGAGGTAATTGTTTGTTTTGTTTTTGTGGTACGCGGGCCTCTCACTGTTGTGGCCTCTCCCGTTGTGGAGCACAGGCTCCAGATGCATAGGCTCAGCGGCCATGGCTCACGGGCCCAGCCGCTCCACGGCATGTGGGATCCTCCCGGACTGGGCCACGAACCCGTGTCCCCTGCATTGGCAGGCAGACTCTCAACCACTGTATCACCAGGGAAGCCCTAAAGCTGAGGTAATTGGATCCAAGAGAGATGCATGTTTCTAGCTTTAAATCCTTTGTAATGAGTTTGTTCCGACATCATGTATACTTGTTCTCTCCCTAAAAGATTGTAAAGCCTTCCCTCTCTACTCCCGGTGTTCATTGTCATTTCCTGTAGAAGATGACATGCTCTAATTTACTCTGAGAATCAACACCAGACTTGACCAGACCCAGCTTACTAAGCTGTGTTACTTTGGGCAAGTTGCTTAAGCACTATCTAAATCTCAGTTACCCACTATGCAAAATGGAGATAGTGAAATTTACTATCTCATGGTTAATGCTACAAGTTCACAAGCCCGGTTTTATTTTGTTTCTTGGCATCCATCAAGCCTCCTTGCCAAGCTTTGACAGTGAGTCAGGGATAACATGACTGTAGGTAGAAATAGTACATGCTACTTTCAAACCTGACCCCTGAAATTTTAGGTTCAGTCCTACACAAACACTTTTTCCCTGGTCTATCAGCTATATGCAATCCAGTGGAGAATTCCAAGGACCCAATGGCTGATCAAGGGAAATGAATCTGGATAGTCTCTGAATGACTGTATTTTATCTTGATGTGAGCACACAGTTAAAGTTTGTTTAATTAAGCCACTAAGATTTGCCTTTTATCAAAAAAATTACAGCATATAACCTAACCTAAGTAGACCCATAATTACAAGGGTTCTTATGAGAATTGCTTAGGATAAAATTCAGTACGAAGCCTGTCTCATAGAGAAATTCACTCACTATGAATTAGTGTTACTCACTCTTTTTTTCCATTCTTTTTTACTCTGTCCACTTGGAAAGATCTATATATACCTTTGCCAGTCCAGTTTTATACATTTTTATCACTGACATAAAAACTGTCCTCTTTCTTTATTGGATTATGAATACTATGTACTTTTTTTATGCCAATCTGTGGAACTTTCTCCATCAATTAATTTTCCTGATTTCTCTTGAAACTTTTCTTTTCCAGTGGTTCTTCTCTGGCTATGAATATGCTATCATTTCATGCATTCATAAGGAAATCACTTCATCTCTGTTATGCCATTAATCTTCAGGCATTTCTTCTATACTTCACAGAAAAAAAATCTATTGAAAAAGTAAAATCTGTTTCCTGTCTCTACTTTTCCACTGCTTTTTTACTTAAAGTTTTATGTTTGATTTTCCATCTCCTTCATTCTAGTTAAAATGTTTTCTCAGAGGTTACTCATTTTTAAGTGGTCAAATTAAATTAACAATTTTCCTTGACTTCTCTCCATCATTGAAAAGTGTTGACCCAAATTTCCTTGTTTGGCTAGAATTACAGTAACTAGCTTTGGTAACTAGTTTTAGTCTTCCTCCCTATGACAATCATGTTGCCTGACATCTTTCGCCCTCAGAACTCCTTGGAAATTCTGCCACATGTAGGGTTTTCACAGTTTGCAACAATGCCCCCCAGTTGTATATCTCTAATCCTAATCTGTCTTTTGGGACTCACCTAGACCTTTCTAATGGTCTGTTAGACATAATCATCCATGGAAATCTCTTTATTTTAAGACAAACCTCTTCCTCTTCTTAAACTATTCTGAACATGTCTAAAACTCAACTCCTTATTACCACCTAGATTATCTCTTCCTTTTAAATATGCTAAGTGGCATGTTTTTTCCAAGCTATCCAAGTTTGAAACTATAAACCATCAGTTCTTTATTATTCTTTCTCATTCACTGCATTCAATCAATTGAATAATTTCCTCTTCAAAATACCTTGAATACCTCTTTTTCTTTTCATCCATCAGCTCATGAATGACACCACCAATTGCTCAAACCAGAAAAGAATGTCCCATCCCTAATTATTTCCACTCCTTCTCCCCCAAATTGCAACTCACCAATTTCTACAAATTTTAATTATGAAACATTGTTTGTATTCTTCTTCAGTTGTCCATTCTCACTGTCAGTATCCTGGATTAGCCTCTCATCATCTGTCATCAGTATCACTCTGAAAAGTTTTATCTGGTTTTTTACCATAGTCATTCTTTCTTCTCACTCAAATCCCTGAAATCTACTATTCACACACTAACCAGAGTGGCATTTCTAAAGTCAAATCTAATCATCTCCTACTGTCTTTCAACAAGTTCCTATTGTATTCAGTATAAAGTGTGCAGTCCTTAGGAAAGCTTGTGCTGTTTCCGTGTCTGGGCCCCACTTCATCTTTTGTTTTCAATCACACTGATTTTTCAAGCAACAATACTTGTTTATTAGTAGGAATTTTTTTTTTTTTTTGGCCACACCACACAGCTTGTGGGATCTTAGTTCCCCAACCAGAGATTGATTAAACCCAGTCCCTCAGCAGTGAAAGTGCCAAATCCTAACCACTGGACCACCAGGGAATTCCCAGTAGTGCTTTTTGAACATGCTATAGTATCGTCTGTCTCCAGGTCTACTACAGGTAAACCATTCACTGCCTCCAGCCATTTACCTGGATAACTGCAACTCATCCCTGTTTTCACTTAGACAAAGGGTTAACAGATAATTTGTTGTTCAAGCTGGGAGTTTTTTGAGAGTAGAAGGAGATACTAGTAATAATTATGCCAAGAAAGAGATATAAATAGAAACAGTCTTGGGAAAAGCAAGATACATAATAACCCAAGTTAGGCACTATTTTGTGGAAAAATCTTCTAATTATCAACTCCAAATTAATTTTTAAATTATTATTATTTAAAATACTATTATTTTATTGATCCTATAATATCACTTATACTCTCATAAGTTTCTTCATATTTATCCTATCTCCTTTAGACTGCAAGTTCATTAAAGATAGGGTCTATGCCTGTCATATTCATCCATATGCCCCACAACCTAGCACAAATTCATCCCAGCACACAGCACATAGAGTACATTCAAACATTATGCATTGAGTAACTGACTTGTTAGCAGCTTTACTGAGATGAAATTTTATTTCATCTCTCTTTTGCTATGTAAACCACTAATGTCACAACTATTGTAATCTTATACTCCATATTCAGATGCTTCTCAAAAAGGCATGAATGTAATGACAAATGTCCCCTATTAAATTTATCCAAGATTCTCCATTGTCTCACAAATTAGGAACACGTTTTCTAGAAAGCGTTTGAAGCCTTCTACAACAAGTCTCCAAGTTTGTCACTACTCACAATACTCCTCTATTTACTATGTGTTCCAAACAAAATGCACTCTATTCAGTTCTTTAAAAAAACTTCCAGACCTCTGCAACCCCATGCATTTACCAATGTGCATTCTTCTTCCTTGCATGCCTTTCAAATTCACTCCTGTCTTCAGTCTATCCTCATTAAAGACTGATCTCAGATAATATTACTGATAGAATATTTTATAATTAATTTAGGAAGGTAATAAATTGAATTCTTTTGAACCATTGTAAAAAACATTTTTCCCTTGAATGGATTAACTGATGGAAGTCACATTTTGGAAACACAAGATTGAAACTCCACTTCCAAGTCCTTTAGTATAATATATTTGCAATTGAGATCTATTCCTGGGCATCCTTCAGCAGTAAAATTGTTATAATAAGAATAGGCACCTTGGTATGATTTCTATGAAGATGGTATTACCAAGTGAAAGCAGTTGTACAGGAATAAAAGACTTTTCAATGCAAGTCAGTATTTTTATCAGTAGTTGAACTAAGCTAGAGACCATTTACAGAACCATAGGTTTCCATAACCTTGCTTAGTTATGTACTGAGTGACTTATGAATGATGGTGGGTTCTAGAACAAAGTTGCATAGATTTATTTTCTCTTGCTCTCACTCACCTAAATACAACTAAATACTTTATAAATTATAACTGACACTGTTAAATATTAACCACAATATCAAAGGGGTTTGAAAAATAGAAAGAGACAAATTGGCTAGATACCTCAAAACTTGAGGAACAGTAAAGCAATATCCTTGGGTTTTCATTTTATACCCCATAAACCCCTGGACTGGGTGCCATAGAGGCTTGCAGCTGATAGCCACCAACAGGCACAGTACAAAACAAAAAAGAAAAGCCTGGTCTCTCCAGCCAAGAGATCAGGGAAAGGGAAGCCTCGTCTAGTGAGGGGCCCCAGCCACCACTCCTCTGTGCAGGCCAGCTGAGAGCTTGATACCTTGCAGTAGCTAAGCCCTGGGATGATACGTCCCAAGTCCATAACCTGGATGTCAGAGAAGTTGATCTACCAGCAGCGGCAGCAACAGTAAAACCCTGTGTCTCCTTGCCTTGCAAGCAGGCAGGGGTGGGTGGAAGGCACCTCCACAATCAGCACCAGAACAGATGATGCAGAAGCCCCAGCAGCACCAGAGAATAAAACAAACAAGAATAACATGGTAGGGGCTCAGAAAATTAAATGTTTTTGAAATTAAAGTCCACAAAAGTTCACCAAAACCTATATGCTAAACTTAAACAGAATGACTGCAAGCTAAAATAGAATATCCTCCCCTTCTGTGTGGATTGGTACCTAGTTACTTGTTTCTAAAGAATAGAACCCAGCAAAGGTGATAGAATGGGCCTGATTCTAAAGAGCAGAAAGCAGCAAATGAGATGGGATGCCACCTCCATGATTAGCTTATGTAAGTTGTAACTCCTGGCTTGTTAGTATTCCCCACCACCACCATTGCTGTGGCTTAGATGAATCAATTTGACATACTGGAGAAGCCAACATGGCAAGAAATTGTCCATGGTCTCTGGTCAATAACCAACAAAATACCAAGGCCTGAAGTCTGTCCACATACAATGAACTGGATTCTGTCAACTGAGTAGGCATAGAAGCTGATCCTTCCTCAGTTGTGCCTTCAGATGAGACCCCAGCCTTATTTGACACCTTGATTATAGCCTTGAGAAAGATCATGAAACAGAGAAGCCAGTTAAACTGCTACCAGACTCCTGACCAACAGAAACCATAAAATAATAAATGTATGTTGTTTAAGTTGCTAACTGTTGGTAATTTGTGACAATACATAACTGATACATGCACTTTATGCTCTTCACTATCATTATCCAGAAAACATCTGTCATTATGGGGGGACAATGAATTCTTTAAAAATTGAGGCAAACTATTTAAAAGACAAATCTCAAGAAGTTGATTTATTTTCAACCACCCTCTGTCACTTGCTCTCATATCAAGTAAAAGAAGCCACAATAATTTTTACTGTAATAAAAACGTTACTCCTTTTTTAATGCTGGCTGTTACCTGTACTTAAAATCAATGTTTGTGGTTTAAACAGTTAACTAGCTGAATCACGAAGGCGTTCAGTATTTTATGTTTCCTTCAAAGACCATTTGTAGTATTGATGAAACCTACAAGCATCTTGAAGTTGTTTTGCCTCAATAGTTCAAGCAGGTGTTTCCATGCAGTGGCAGAACAAAACTTAAAGGGAAACAGTACAGAAAAAACATCAGCTCTACAAGCAGCTCCTGCATTTAATCTAAAAACTTTGTGAAATAAGTGCATGCATAGCATTATAGGTCTCTGTCTGGAATGTTCCTATATTGGTACAAATTTCATGCACATTAAATTCACATTTTAGAATTCTGCTTAATTCACCCATGTCTCATTGATGGTTTTCTTTTCAAATGCAAAAGTTTTCCCTCTCTGCTGAATTTGGGTATTCTACTTGAAGCTGATATAGGGAGATACTGGGGGAATTTGTATACAAGGCTAGAAAGCTTCCTCTAAAATATTATTTTTCATTAGAGAAAGTAATACTAGCTTATATCACAATGAATATCAAAGTCTTATTGTCCTAACACAATAAAATCTATTTCTTGTTTATGTCAAATCTAATGCAGATGTTCCTAGATGGTGGGAGGCCTTCCATATGGTTTTTCTATGTATCTTGCAGCCCTGATATTCTCTAGAGCCTCAAAGACCTCTACTTGATCCTTTGCACCCAGTTGCCAGTCAGGGGAAAAGCAGGAGGATCACAGGAGAAAGATTTTTATGGACCAGTTCTGGAAATGGTTCATATAATACATTATCCAGAAGTCAGTCCAATGGCCCCACCAGCCCAATGGCAAGGGAGGCTGGAAAATATAGTTTACTTCTGTGTCCAGGAGGAAGAGAAAAGGAAAATTATAAAAGTCTAGCAATCTATGCCACAGAGATGGAAAAAAAGTGTGAGTATCAGTATGAATAGATTTAGTGCTGCAAAAATGTAGTACATAATTTATGTAGCTTAATTCCAACATTGATCAGTATTTAGAAAAGGCGGAAACATTTTCAAGAATTCTATAGCATCTAAATTACATAAAATAATGTCATAATGCAATGTGTGAATTCTAAACACAAATTTTTTTCTGATTTTACCATTTGACAACAGTCATTTAGCCTATTTCTTAATTGTCTCTGAAAAGTTATTTTTCTTTCCTCAGTTCTGTGTTTCTTTCTCTCCTATAGCTTATTTTTCCTTCCCATATTATTAAAGGAAGCTCTCATTTTGTGTAGTACTAAGCTGTGAATGAGGTCACTCATTTTGCAAAAAGGCCCATTTGGATATACTTCCTAGATGGAGTCAGGTTTTCAAAAGATTTTTATTTTAACTAAGTAATTCTTCACCATATTAGAAATAGAGGTTGAATACGCTGCCTCTTGGGCAGCAAAGCAGTGAAGTGTTATCTCAGAGTGCAGTAGCTACCAGAAATAAAGTAAGTGACCAGGGAAATGGAAGAAAATGGGAAACAAACCATCAAAAAACTAGAAATTGTTACCAGCTTCAACTAGCAGTATTTACTGACTGCTCATATGATCTCAGTGCACAGAGCATCTGAGGGGAAGTTTGTATGTGTTCCTACACCAGTAAAGGTCGCATATTGTTATACTACAGCCTAAACTGGGTGATCTCTTGTTCATGACCTTGACAAATCTCTCAGGCTATGAGTGTCAGAATTACCCCTGGTCTGTAATATTTTATACTGTCCTCTGGGTTTATTTGTTTCCTGGGAAGGAGGTCATGCTGGGCCTGCAGTTCCAAGCAACCCAAGTAACCCTGAAACTGTAATTGGCATTGTCTGCTCACAAAGTATATTAAAATAGGTGTTTGGGGGAAAACTGTGGTTTATTCTTTTCCATTATCACATATGGAAACTGAAGGTTCATTTCTGTCTTTGTCTTTATGCAGCTTTTTTATATACTTCTGAAATATTTAATATTTCTAAAATAAACTTGAATGCCAAATTACATAGAAGTATCAGTTGAATTTAAAAATCTGTAATGAGGCATGAAGACTTGTTCTGCTTCTCTCTCCCCTACCTTCAACTTGCTGATACTCCTCTGTGGACTTTTATGGACCTAAGGGATAAAACAAGTATTTTCTGATTTCTTTTAAAGTTATTTTAGAGCAAAACTTCAAGTATAAAATGTACAATATGTCATATATACGTATACATATATATGAGTAAAATATTCAATTGACCAACTCACCGCTTGTTTTAAAATTAATGTTTACACTTAGAGTGAATGCTAAATACAATCTTATCTTAACTAAACGTTGATGTTGTGTGTATGTATATATTTGTGTATATTTTGCCATAAAAACATACATCTCTCAAACAGTATCAAATAATTCATGGGTTTGGACAGTGAGCTTTTGTAATCAAGAAGCTAGGTGTTATGTGAAGCAATATGTTTCCTCAGTTTTGGGGACAGAATAACAAAAGATGATTAATAAGGAAGTTGTAAAATATATACATCTAAATTTTTTTGGTTCCTGAAATATTAGATTTGGGAGTAAGTCTCTATATGTCAAATAATATGTGCTTTCAGTTTTAAGTAACAGAAAACCCATATAAAGTGGCCAAAATGATATTTTTCTATATAATAAGACATTCATAATTAGGTATTTAACAAGATTGGTCCAGCAGCCCAATCATGTCAGAATTTGAACCAACTCTCAATTACATGTTTAGCTTCCCCACATGGCTGCAACATGGCTACACTAGTTCTGAGTACCATGTCCTCATCTGATAACACCAAAAGTATAAAGGGAAAATGGGAAATGGTTATATTTTATTAGATAAGAAAACCTTTCCCAGAATAACCTTCTCACAGATTTCTCATTGCTCAGGGTTCTATTAGCTTAGACTGATTTGTGTGCCCACACCCTTGCTACAAGGAAAGTGATTCCCTGCCATTTGTAACTTTGGTCATAAGTGAGCTATGCCAACAAGGAGAAGAGGATGGCTTTGCATAGGTAGCCAGCAGTTACAGCATTATATGTGTATATTAATATACTCAGTCGGGGTGGACAATATTATTATCTAGTATCTAACAACCCAAAATGTTCATGCTTGATATTCATTTCAATTAGGTTGTTGGTAGGAATCCTCGAGGGTATGATCTTCATACAGGGATGCAGGCTGAAGCTTAGCTGGTTGCCATATCAGGGTGAAGGAAACATGAACTATTGTGCACTGATTCCAAAAGGCTTTTGGCTGAAACTCTTATCCTCACATCTACTCACATTTATTTTTCAGTGGAAGTCACATGACCACACTTAACTGCAAGAGAAGTTTGGATATATAACTTTTACCAGGGTTGTCTTGTGACCATCTAAAACTGTTATCACTAAGGAAGAAAGGGAGAATAAATATTGGAGGACAATAGGTAATATCTAACGTGAGTAACTAACTAAGGGGGTGGTTATGGTAGGTAGAATAATGGCCTCCCAAAGATACCCACATTCTAAATCCAGGAACCTGTAAATTTGTTTCTTCATATGACAAAAAAGAACATTGCAGATGTGATTAAGTTAAGGATCATGAGATGGGGGATTATTTTAAATGATCCAGGTGGGCCCAATGTAATCACAAAAGTAATTGTAAAAGGGAGTCAAGAAGACATAGACAGTGGAAGGAAATGTGATGACAGAAGCAAGAGGTTGGAGGGATGCAAAGAAGGGTTCAAATGCCAAGTAGTATATATAGATGGCCTTGGAAGCTGGAAAAGACAAGGAAACTGATTCCCTCATCAGATCCTCCAGAAGGAACAAGCGCTCCTAGAACCTTGACTTTAACCCTGTAAAACCCATTCTTCATCTCTGATCTCCAGAAATGTAAAAGAATAAATTTTCATTGTTTTAAGCCACTAATATTGTGGTTCTTTGTTATAGTAGCAACAGGAAATTAATACAGTGTTTATAAGTATTAAAATATATAATATATGTAAATTTAGCAGTATGCCAGGCACATTACATGGACTCAAAGGACATTAGAGCCCATCTGCTTTTGTTTATTTAGATGGATATTTTCATGCTGGAAGAAAGACAGCAAGAAATAAAATTGCTAATAACCTAAGGAAAAAAATAATCAGGAAATCAAAGACATTATTCAATATGTACTTATATCTGTAAGTATTTAAGATTAAAAAATAGTGTTTCTTAAAGGACAAAAGTAAAAGTATATTTTTATCTACTTTATGTTCAGTATGATGGTAGCAATAGGTTTCGTGTAGATCTTCTTTATGAGGTTGAGGAAGTTTCCCACTTTCCTGGTGTATTAAGAATTTTAATCACAAATGGTTGTTCAATTTTATCAAATTACAGATATGTTGTTTATCTTTGGCTGCTTTTAAGACTTTGTATTTAGTTTTCAGATATTTAATTATGATATATCTTGGTGTGGATTTCTTTGCAGTTATATTGTTTGGAGCTTGCTCAAATGCTTGGATCTGCAGGTTTATGTCTTTCACGAAATATGGGAAATTTTAAGTCTTTATTTATTCAATACTTTTTCAGTTCCACCTGCTTTCTCCTCTACTTCGGAACTCTGATGATACAAATTTTAAATCATTTGCTATTTTCCTGTAGACCACCTTAATCTTTTCAGTCTATTTTCTCTCTGTTGTTCAGATTAAGCAAATTCTATTGATCTATCTCCAAATGCACTGAGTCTATCTTCTGTTCTCTCCACTCCACTCTTGAGTTTATTTAGTAGACTTTTTACTTTGGTTGTAGCATTTTTTAGTTCTATAACTTTCATTTGGTTCTTTTTTTACAACTTTGATGAATTTTTCTATGTTTTACTTGTTTCAGAAACTTTGTAATTAATTTTTGAAGCATTTTATGACAGGTGCTTCAAAATCTTGACAAATAATTTCAACATGTTGCAATATTTGGCAGAATCTTTGCCTTGGCCACTGCCCGAATTGTTAAGATACTCCCACATACCAGGCACTGCATTCTTCCAACTACCACTTTTGATTTTATATGTGTATAACTTTTGATACACCATCCTTGTTTCCCTGGCCCTGAGCCAAGCATTTGAACCAAAGCAACATGATTTTCATTTTCGCCAGGCCTCAGTCAGGGGTCTATACTTAAGAGATGGGAGTTAAATCAACTTTACTTGAACAATATGGAGTTGGAGAGAAATTATTCCCTCCTTTTTCACCCTCAAAACCAGCAAAAAATATGAAACCAGGAAAACAGGTGGTATGTAATTCTTACCCATCCTTCAGGAACCAAATCAATTGCTGTTTCTTTGTGATACACTTATCTATTCCTTCAGGGCTTTACTTTTAGTTCTAAATAATATCTTTCATATCCAGAATTTTTGCCTGTTCCCACTAGAGTTTCATGAGGCTATGAAACCTATCTTATTCAATTTCATATCTCAACACCTAGGACAGTATATTAAAAGTAGTAAATATTGGCTATTTCACTAAATTAAATGAAATTATTCAGCAATGTTCTCTTTCTGAATGGAACATTAATATTGTTTTAATGGGTTTGATTTCATTTTAGGGTTTAACATCTGTCCACAGAAACACATTTCTGAAATTTCATTGAAAATAAATGGGAAAGTTTCTTTTAAAATAAATATTTTCTGTGCACACTGCTTTGAGGAACATGAAGAAAATAATACAGCCATAATTCTTTGTGGCAACATGAGGGATACCTCTCCTGAAATTAGTAACACCATGAATTGCAGTTCACATTCAGGAATTAGAAGCAACTATTTTACTAAGAAAAAAAAGTCAGTGTTTTCCTCAGGAAAATATGGCTTCATGTGCTACATATGTTCCATTCAAAAACATAACTCCAAATCATGCATCATGGGAAATATATAAGACCTTAACCATGCCTTTTGTATAACCGAAAATTGAGAACAGTGAAGCTAATCTGAAATCCCATTGACAGATCTGCTCTCCATATAACTAACTCACTCTTGCACCTAACAGAGCAAAGAGGAATCAAGTATTTAGCATATGTTGTAAAGATAATAAACACCTTAGTGTTCAATAAAACCTCCAGAGAGTCATCAGTTTACATAAAGAAAACTTGGAAATGCAAGAGACATTGCCAGAGGAAGTTCCAAATATATTATTCCTATAAGTGCACTGGATTTGTTAACAAGCTTCTGTGTTAATTCACAAGACTGCAAGCTCTTCTTAGGATACCATCTGCCTACAATATTTGTTCAGGAACTTCTATCTTGAAGTGCCCTTAAACACTTTTAAAGCCTTCTTTTATATATGTACACACATAAAATATCTTTTTTTAAAGTTATGTTAACAATGAAAGTTTGTATTACTTTCACAGAATGATTCTCCTTATTCCAAAATGTTAGGATGTCAGAGATGTTAATTTTGAAGAATTTTAATGTAGGACATGTGATTGAGTGTGTGTGTGTGTGTGTTTGTGTATGTGTGTGTGTGTTTGTGTGTGACAAATTCATTTACTTGGCTAATGACGAGAGAAGGCTTTGAATGAGATTGTATAAGCGTTTATTTCTTTTGGAATTAAAGCTTTGTAATTATGAGTACCAATCCCTTAGTGTTTTTATAAGGGTCACACAAAACCTCTTAAATATGTATCCATTATACAGTATTACCTAGAGCTGTAGATTTAGGTAATACAATACATTGGAATTCTATGAGGAGCTTCTTGAAAATGAGTGGTCTCACACAAGAATCCCTGAATCAGAACCTCAGGGTGAAAGGAAGGGAAAAAACAGGATTCCAAGTTTGAGGCCCAATCTACCAAGTTCCCTTTCAAACTCTATCAGGGTCTATGTGGTTGTCTAAGTTAAAACTCTCCAAGCTAACATAAATTTTAATTCAAACTGGATTAAAAAATAAATGGATGTAGTGGTTGAAATTACTGAAAACCTTAGGACACAGAACAGGATTCGGACATGGAGAGCTATGATTCTCCATAGTCCTGTTCACTCTGACTGTTCTCTCAGACTCTTTTCCTCACTTATGCAAAAATATATGCAGAAAATTCATACTTCACATCGTTCAGAAACATAAGAGTTTCTCAGTCCCGTGTTTCCTATCAGATATTCTGACCTTTTGCCGATTTTGACTTAGTGCATTGATGGCCCAGCTCTGTCCTCTCCCTATATCTTCATTCTTCTCCCAATGATCTTGCAGTTTGTTTGTTTTTTAATTAAGACTACTTCCATATCCTTGGGGTCATATGACTTGCTTGGACCAATAGGATTTTAGTAGATTTGACTCGTGCAGAGTCTTGACAAAGCACTTGTGTCTGTCACTTCCTTTATGCCTTTTCTGTGCTTGCTAAAAGAACATGCCCCAGCTAGTCTCTGAAGTTGCCTGGGGCTATGTGAGAGATATTGAGAGGAAAGCAGAGTCATCCCAGCCAAGGCTATGCTAAAAGAACCAATAGCCAGTTGACTCTCAAACTTGCAGAAGATCCCAGACAAGATCTGCTGAGATGAGCCTACCTGACCCATAGCTGATGGAAGACATAAAAATGAGTCCAGCTGAGGCCAGAACCTGATTTAAAGCTGACCCTTAAATTTGTGAGCTATTATAAATGGCTTTTAAGCCACTGAGTTTTGAAGCAGTTTATTCACCCCATTATTGGGGCAAGAGAATTGATACAACCATAGTCAAGGCAGCTGCATTAAGCTAACTCAGCACAGTAATAAGGGGGAACCTGAACTAGTAGCTGGTGCAGTATCCTGGGCCAATTGGCTTAAGGCCAGTTACTTGAAGGAAACAATGTGTTAATGGAAATAAGGAAACTGGAGACTGTCAGGATCTCTGGAGTTGGGGTGCTGCAAAATGAGAGAGGGTAGAATGAGTCCTGGCAGGGCTTTTGGGTGATTCAAAAGAAGTGAAAGGCATGAAAGAACTATGAAAGAACTATCAATCCAGTTGTAAGAGTACACCAACATACGCGGAAAATAATAATAGAATGATAGCATAAGAAATTAGATTGTGGTAAAATTGTACCACATAAACTGTTAATATAGTAGAAGTTCAAAAGTAAAGAAAGAAATAAGAACTGGAAACATCAAGGCAGGATTTATGGTGAAGGTAGAGTTATAGAGGGATGCTTTGAAAAATAAACTAGTCTTGATAAAGGAGGGATAAAGATTCTAGGGAAGTTTTTCAAATAAAGAAGGAGATTTATTAGACACTATTAATGTTAAATTGTTGCTTTATTTGAGGTAATTGAACACAGAAGAGATTATTTAGGGTTACTACAATTTTAAAATTAATATTTAATTTACTAAAGACGCTTAGGTGGTTTTCTTTTAACAAAACATTTAGATTTAATTTACAAACTTGTGATGTTATTTATAAATCCAGTAAATTTTAAGTATGACTTTTAAAGGGGATTTTACATCTTAGTTAATTAAATCCCCTTAAATATTTTAAACAGCATTTATGCATTTAATATATTTGCTTTTCTTTTATATGCAATTCAATAATCTCAATAACAAAAAAAGCTCCCCAAGAACTTAACCAATTTTTATAAACCTAATAAATTACAGACATAAATACAGTAAATCTGAAATTATAGTAAATATTACAATATGATTTGCAAAACCTGGTAGAATTATCTTGTTTCTTTTAACTTAAAATTATAAGTCAATTACTTAGGTATACATATTTAAACTAGAATTAAATAACTTAACTGGTAGATCTGTGATTTTCTAATGTGAGTAGTATTACTGCTCCCTGGGGGGACATTTGGAGGTATGAGCAGGTGCTTTGGTTGTCACTATGCCTGGGGACAACTACAGGCAATTTGTGGGTGGCCACCAGTGACACTGAGACACCTAGAGTAAGTGAGAGCCAAAAGCATGCCCCTTGAGTGTATTAGATAAGGTTGTAGTTTGGGTTCTTCCAGAAGCTGATTCTGACAGACAATTCAAATTCAAGTAATTTATTTGGGAGTGAAGGAAACACTGTTAGGTAAGTCAGAAGTGAGATAAGAGAGGAAATAAAGCAATAAAGGGTGCTTTATCAAACTAGCTACAACTGAGGGTAACTCGAGCATAACTCAACTGAGGAAACTCTGGGCACCAATGTACAACACGGGTCTCCGGGGTATCTTACCATGAGGGTGAGAGGACTGGGTTCTGACACACCAGCTCCACTGCCATTGATTGAGGGCTGCTTCAACATGTGTGAAGTCTCCCGCACTTCAGGCAAAGCAAAGAGGACCCTGGCCACGAGAGAGCACTCCTAAGGGCAAAAACAAAAGCCAGATGCTCTGTGCTTGTTTCTGTTTGTGTCTTTGTTTGTTTGACTCTTCAGATTGCAACACACTGAATACAAGCCAAATGAGTTTAAATATAGGGATTTAATAAATTGACTCTTTAACTTTCCTTTGATTAGAGATGAATCAACCGAAAGAAGGCTGCTAATCCAGGCTTTGAGGCATCAGAGAATCTGGTCATCTAGAGTTTGATCCTCATTTGCTTCCTGGAGGTAAACAATGGTGGCTTTGAACAAGTGAGTCCCATAAAAATTAACAAGGCCTCGGAAGAGAAAGGCAACACTGATCTCAGTCCCCAAGTGGTCATTTCTGCTCATTGGCACCTGCTGTGCTGTATGTGCTGGTGGATGGTGATAGATGTCACACTCTCAGCCTCCAACATCCCTTGGAAAAGGCTCTGAGACTTGAATCCCATGGTAGAGTGAATAAGAGGAAAAATGGAACTGAGCTGAGCTTATAAATGTAAAACAACATTTATTAAGGACTAAGCCCATGGAAATGTTTCACAGGGATCCATGAATTGTCTAAAATTATATGTCAACTTTTGCCAAAGTGTGCATCATTTTCCTGGAGAGAGAGAGTCCATAGCTTTCACTAGCCTCTCTAAGGAGACCATGTCCTTCACACAAGAAAAAGAAGTATTTAGTTAAAAGAAAAGAAATCCAGTAGCAGAAGAGGAAACAAGAGAAAAGTAGAGGAAGGTAACTACTATCTACTATTATCAAATATTAAATTTGTCATGACTCTCATAAGAACCCTGTTATTCTGATTAAAAAAAAAAAACTAAGACTTAGAGGAATTAGGGGATTTACAAGCTCAAGGACACAGCAGGTGAGTGGTACAACTGGCAATCCAACTTTAATGCTTTTCTGACTCCAAAGCGTATGCCATCCTCACCGTGATGCCCTGTTATCTCCAGAGGGTCCTGGAGTGAAGCCCTTGAACATGTATTTTCCAAATATTCTTAACAGTCTAGGGAGAAAAGGAACTAATTTCATGGAAACTGAAATGATCCAAAAGAAACAATAAAGTGCAGAGTATTTTAATATGACTATTCCTTCTAGGACCCACAGAACTTAGCCCCTATGGCTATGATGACTCTGAGCCTGTACCTGGAACCGTGGATACTGACGTTGCCACCTCATTCCACAGTGAAAGAGGGTAAGCGTTATATCCATTCCCTAGGCAATTAAATGAAACTCATTTGACAACCAATTAGAATGATCCTAAATTTATCAACATATTGTAATATTTCAATTTAAATTGGAGTTCATCTCAGCAGGGTAAGAAGTTTTAAAAGTTCCAAATGTTTAAGTGGTAAGCTTAGAATCCTTGCCTCCTAGCAATCTTTTTCCTTCTCTATTCCCCTAAATTTTTCCTGGAGAGACACTAGGGACCTCTTCACTGCCAAATCTAATAATTCATGTTCTAAATAATTTAACTATTTTTCCCTACATGAAAGATTACATTTTCATTGTGAGGAATTTAGAAAATACAAACAAAATGAAAAATCATACAAATAACGCAAAATCTGAGCTCATAAAATATTAACTGTGAACAATTTGGTACCTAGCATACTTTAAATATAGTTGATAGATAGACACATGTATTTTTAATAAATAGAACAGAGACCAAAATATTCATATATGGAGAGTCACAAAGTTCCACAGCAGGAAGTTTCCCTGTTCATTCACGGTGCTGTCTCCTTGAGATAATGTGAAAAGAGAGGTAAGAATTAGAGAAGGCAGAAATGAGACTGATTTCCATTAGAAAGGGCAGGACACAAGCGGTGGGGGGAAAAAATACTGCTTCTTGGAAGGAAGAAAGGGGGAAAGCTGAGGCTCGATCAGGAGAACATTTTTACTGGGCTTTGTAAGGTAGACTAGAGATTATGAGAGTTTGTTTATGCTTTCTGTCATTCGTTGTGCTTTCAACAAATATTTATTATGAGCCTAGTCTGAGCAGTGCAAAGTGCCATGGAAACAGAAATGGGGAAGTCCTGCTCTCAGGATACTTATCGATTAAGGAGAAGACTATATACAAATCAACAAGCAATTCCAAAGAAGTATGATAGATGCCCAGACAAAGACGAGCAGGAGAGATAGAAAAGTAAAAGCATCTAACCCACATTGGGCTGTGAAAGAGAAAACTCCCTAGAGGTGCTAACATTTGGCTAGGAACTGAAGGACAAATATAATTTAGCCAAGTAAGGGGTATAATGAAAGTCTTCTCAGCAGAAGAGATTTTTGTTAACAACAATGTAGCATTAGAAAGAAGGGCAAGCCAGTGGGCTCTTGCGTACAGGGAGTAGAAGGGTCTAAAGGATACAGAAACTTAGTAGTAAGTTTCTTGCCCCCTCATGGATTTGGACATAATCATTAGCTACAGGATACACACAAGTAGTGTGAGTATATATCACACGTGGTTATGTCCAAGTTGTTATTCTCGATAGCATACAATTGTTTCATCAACAAATACATCCAAATATAATTAAGGCAAAAAGAAGCAAAAAGTTAGAAGGAGACAGGTTTCAGGGTGCACAAAAAGAAGGTCTGTTCTAATGTAACAACTATCAGGAAAAAATTGAAAGGAAGGAAGAAGAGAGGAAGGGGAGGAAAGGAGGGACAATGCTTGGAAAAAGCACTTGGAAAAAGAAAGGAGGGACAAGGCTTGGAAAAGCAGTGGGTTTCCCGTCACTGATCATGTGAGGTAAACATAGTTTCCTCTCCCAGCATTTCATTTATGATTCTATAATTTGGGGTTGAACAAATGATAACAATATTTCTGGGATGCAACTATATTTGCTCTTTCTGCATGTTTGCTTAGAAACAAGACAAAGATTCACATCGAGAGGTTAAATGTATCTATTTCTGGATGATGGGATTACAGGTGATTTTTATTCTCAAATCTTAGTAGATATCCTGATTCTTAATTTATAATCAGAAAATACAATAACTATTTAAAGCCTTTCTGCCTCCTGGTCAAACTTTTACAAGCATGGAAGTATAGAATGTATATTCAAATGGGATATGCTAAGAAACTCAAGGGATTACTCTTTTTATATAAATTACTGTCCTTCATTTACTATTTTTGATATATTAACTTGCATAGAATAGGTCTTGTATAAATCTGTGCATGATTGCTCTCTGTACAATAGACTATCTTTCTTATATAAAGAGTAGCCATATCCATTTTCATAGCTATTTTAAAGTGAAAAACCCCATTTGACAAAACCAAAACATAACATAAAAATGACTACAAGCAAAGGTAAAGAGAAAGTGACAATTTGGAAAAAAAAATTGTCTAATATTCAAAAGAAATGGGATTGGTTTCTAGAATGTATTAAAACCTTATATAGATTAATGTTTCAAAACAGAAATTTGGGCAAAAATATAAACAGAAATATAAAAATACAACAATAACAAGAAGCAGCTCCTTTTCATGAATAAGCACAGAAAAGCAAATAACAGCAATGAGACAGCACATTTTTGGCCCTCAGATTGGCAACATTTTAAACATTCCCATAATACAGAGAACTATGTAGTATATCCTGCAGCTTTTTGGAGATTTTTGACAATTTCTGTTAAATTGTTTAACTACGCATTCTTTATTATGCAACAATTTCACCTGTCAGTTTTTCCCCTTTAGAATTAATTTCATAAATGTGCAAAGAGGACTTCATCATAATTATTTTCAAAGATAAGAAATAATATAAATATCATTCAACAAAATAAAGGTTAAATATGTTATGGTGCATTAATGAGACAAAGCCTATGCAGCAGCTTAAATATATAGTTTATTATTCTGGAAAGTTTACATTCACATATAATGCATAGAAAATGATCTAGAAGGATACACATTAAAATAAAGATATGATTTCTTCAGAGGTGAGACAGGGCTAGAGAAAGAAAGGGTAGGTTAGAAGAGACTTATGCTTAGTTGCATTGTGTGATTTATTTTACCTCATATTGAGATCACGTCTTATTTGTTAAGTTAATCAATTTTTTTAAATAAAAGGAAAAAAAGAGACAATTTTATAATGACTCAAAAAATTTTGGATGAAGAAGGGAATAGAGACATCACTTAGTTCAAACATCTAAATTTGAAGACCAAGATTCTGATGCCAAAAGATTTGAAATTACTCCGAAAAGAGATATTTCTTGTGCCCGAAGCTATAACTCAAGTCTCCTGACTCATATCCAGTGTTATTCCATGCCCCTTGAGTGCATGACAAGTATTCTTTAATTTTGAGCACAGTACCAGTAATTTTTGTGATTTAGATGACAACGATGCTGATGGTAGTAAGTCTTCACTAAGTGTAAGCAGATGTGTGCATCTCCCGTTATAGGAAACAGAATTGAGTAGAAATTAATTATAACCACACTGCTTCCCCAGATTAATCATAATGAGCTGGTAGGAATGCTTCTACATGTACTGCATGATAATAGTCAATCGCAGAGTTTATGGTCCTAATTATTTAGTATTAAAGGCCCCATTTAGAGGTGCACAGCAACATTCAAATAGAAAAAAAAAAGACTAAATGCATCTATTTAAACAGGAATTGAAAAGGCATTATAGTTGCAGGCATAATGTACACTCATAAGATCACTTTGAGAATTAGAATTTAGTGATAAGAAACCTGCCAGAGTGATAGTACCAGACACTGATTTTGTGAATGCAGACGTGTGCTACAGCTTCTGAATGGTTCAATAAAAAAAAGTGTAGGGCTTCCCTGGTGGCACAGTGGTTGAGAGTCCGCCTGCCGATGCAGGGGACACGGGTTCGTGCCCTGGTCCAGGAAGATCCCACATGCCGTGGAGTGGCTGGGCCCATGAGCCATGGCCACTAAGCCTGTGCGTCCGGAGCCTGTGCTCTGCAATGGGAGAGGCCACAAGAGTGAGAGGCCTGCGTACTGCAAAAAAAAAAAAAAAAGTCTATTTACAGATAATTCAACATTGTGAAGTGTAGTGGGATCAACTTTTCTCCCCCCATATCCTTTCAGCAGAAAATTTTCTGCTGTCCACATTTCCTAAAAGAGACCTGAAGCTTTGATGTTCAACGCCAGGATCAAGTAACAACCAGGGACCATTTCACTTTGGGGAAAAAAAATAACATTTGGCCCTATGTCCAGATTCCACTCCATTGTTCATTTACCAAAACTAAAATTATAATAGAAACAAGATTATGGACTTTATATAGGCCTATAAAATAACTCCTTAATATTACAGATCCAGAAAAAAAATAATCAAAAACATCAATATCAGCTATAAAACTTTCTAAAAATGTAACCAAATAATGTAATAAAGAACAGAGGTGGGGGCTTCCCTGGTGGCGCAGTGGTTGAGAGTCAGCCTGCCGATGCAGGGGACACGGGTTCATGCCCTGGTCCAGGAAGATCCCACATGCCGCGGAGTGGCTGGGCCCCATGAGCCATGGCTGCTGAGCCTGTGTGTCCGGAGCCTGTGTGTCCGGAGCCTGTGCTCCACAACGGGAGAGGCCACAGCAGTGAGAGGCCCGTGTACCGCAAAAAAAAAAAAAAAAGAAAACAAAAAAAAAAGAAGAAGATCTAAAGCATTCCATGTTCATTTATTCAAGGATTCAGTGCTGTTAATTGACAATTATTCTCAACAGACCCATAGATTCAGCATAAACTCTATCAAAACTCCAGCAGGTTTTTTGCATAAATTAAAAATTGGTCCAGAAATTTATAAGGGATTGCAAAGACTTAATGTAGTTGAAACAATTTTGAAAAAAAATTGAGTAAAACTAGAAGACTTTAACTTTCCAATTTCAAACTCACTGTAAAGTTATAGTTGTGAAGACAGTGGTACTGACAGAGGATGGACAGTATATCAATGGGACAGAATTGAGAGTCTAGAAATAAAGCCTTGCCTTTACAGTTAATTAATTTTGGGCAAAGATACCAAGCAATTAAATACAGAAAAAGTTAACTTTGTTAAAAGATGGTGATGGGACAATTGTACATCCAATATGAACTTAGACTCTTATCTCACACTATACATAAAAATTAACTCAAAATTTAGAAAAAATCTAATAAAAATTAACTCAAAATTTATTATAGACAAATATATGAGCTAAAATTGTAAAACTTTCAGAAGATAACGTAGGAAAATATCTTCTGGACTTTAGTTAGGCAACTGGTTCCTAGATGTGACACCAAATGTATAGTTTATATGGTCTGCAGGATAATGACCCCTCAAGGACATCCATAACCTAATTCCAAGAACCTATAAATATGCTCAGGTATGCGGCCAAGGGGAATTAAGTTTGCTTATGGAATCAAAGTTGCTAATCAGCTATCCTTAAAATAGAAATATGTCCTTGGCTCTCTAGGAAGGCTCAATTGAACCACAAGGGTTTAAAAGTAGAAGAGAAAGGGAGGTGGAGGAGTCAGAGTTATATCAGAGTTGGAACTTGACTCACTCTTTTGGCGTTGAAGATTGAAGAAGAGCATCATAAGCAATGAAATACAGGCAACCTCTAGAAGGTGTAAAGAGCAAGGTAGTATATTCTCCCCTAGAATCTTCAGAAAGGGACACCAGCCAACACCTTGATTTTAGCTCACTGAGACCCTTTTCAGAATTTTGAATTACCAGAATTCCTTATGATAAATTTGTGGGGTTTTTTTAACATCTTTATTGGAGTATAATTGCTTTACAATGGTGTCTTAGTTTCTGCTTTATAACAAAGAGAATCAGTTATACATATACATATGTTCCCATATCTATTCCCTCTTGCATCTCCCTCCCTCCCACCCTACCTATCCCACCCCTCTAGGTGGTCACAAAGCACGGAGCTGATCTTCCTGTGCTATGCAGCTGCTTCCCACTAGCTATCTATTTTATGTTTGGTAGTGTATATATGTCCATGCCACTCTCTCACTTTGTCACAGCTTACCCTTCCCCCTCCCCATATCTTCAAGTCCATTCTCTAGTAGGTCTCTGCCTTTATTCCTGTCTTACCTCTAGGTTCTTCATGACATTTTTTTTTCTTAAATTCCATATATATGTGTTAGCATACGGTAATTGTCTTTCTCTTTCTGACTTACTTCACTCTATATGACAGACTCTACGTCCATCCACCTCATTACAAATAGCTCAATTTCATTTCGTTTTATGGCTGAGTAATATTCCATTGTATATATGTGCCACATCTTCTTTATCCATTCATCTGATGATGGACATTCAGGTTGTTTCCATCTCCTGGCTATTGTAAATAGAGCTGCAATGAACATAGTAGTACATGACTCTTTGAATTATGGTTTTCTCAAGGTATATGCCCAGTAGTGGGATTGCTGGGTCATATGGTAGTTCTATTTGTAGTTTTTTAAGGAACCTCCATACTGTTCTCCATAGTGGCTGTACCAATTCACATTCCCTCCAGCAGTGCAAGAGTGTTCCCTTTGCTTGAAACCCTCTCGAGCATTTATTGTTTCTAGATTTTTTGATGATGGCCATTCTGACCGGTGTGAGATTATATCTCATTATAGTCTTAATTTCCACTTCTTTAATGATTAATGATGTTGAGCATTCTTTCATGTGTTTGTTCGCAATCTGTATATCTTCTTTGGAGAAATGTCTATTTAGGTCTTCTGCCCATTTTTGGATTGGGTTGTTTGTTTTTTTGTTATTGAGCTGCATGAGCTGTTTGTAAATTTTGGAGATTAATCCTTTGTCAGTTGCTTGATTTGCAAATATTTTCTCCCATTCTGAGGGTTGTCTTTTGGTCTTGTTTATGGTTTTCTATGCTGTGCAAAAGCTTTGAAGTTTCATTAGGTCCCATTTGTTTATTTTTGTTTTTATTCCCATTTCTCTAGGAGGTGGGTCAAAAAGGAGCTTGCTGTGATTTATGTCATAGAGTGTTCTGCCTATGTTGTGCTATAAGAGTTTGAGAGTTTCTGGCCTTACATTTAGGTCTTTAATCCATTTTGAGCTTATTTTTTTGTATGGTGTTAGGGAGTGATTTAATCTCATACTTTTACATGTACCTGTCCAGTGTTCCCAGAACCACTTATTGAAGAGGCTGTCCTTTCTCCACTGTACATTCCTGCCTCCTTATCAAAGATAAGGTGACCATATGTGCGTGGGTTTATCTCTGGGCTTTCTATCCTGTTCTATTGATCTATCTTTCCGTTTTTGTGCCAGAACCATACTGTCTTAATTTCTGTAGCTTTGTAGTATAGTCTGAAGTCAGGTAGCCTGATTACTCCAGCTCCGTTTTTCGATCTCAATATTGCTTTGGCTATTTGGGGTCTTTTGTGTTTCCATACAAATTGTGAAAGTTTTTCTTCTAGTTCTGTGAAAAATGCCAGTGGTAGTTTGATAAGGATTGCATTGAATCTGTAGATTGCTTTGGGTAGTAGAGTCACTTTCACAATGTTGATTCTTCTAATCCAAGAACATGGTATATCTCTCCATCTATTTGTATCATCTTTAATTTCTTTCATCAGTGTCTTATAATTTTCTGCATACAGGTCTTTTGTCTCCTTATGTAGGTTTATTCCTAGATATTTTATTCTTTTTGTTGCAGTGGTAAATGGGAGTGTTTTCTTGATTTCACTTTCAGATTTTTCATCATTAGTGTATAGGAATGCCAGAGATTTCTGTGCATTAATTTTGTATCCTGCTACTTTACCAAATTCATTGATTAGCTCCAGTAGTTTTCTGGTAGCATCTTTAGCATTCTCTATGTATAGTATCATGTCATCTGCAAACAGTGACAGCTTTACTTCTTCTTTTCCGATTTGGATTCCTTTTATTTCCTTTTCATCTCTGATTGCTGTGGCTAAAACTTCCAAAACTATGTTGAATAAGAGTGGTAAGAGTGGGCAACTTTGTCTTATTCCTGATCTTAGTGGAAATGCTTTCAGTGTTTCACTATTGAGGACGATGTGTGGGTTTATCATATATGGCCTATATTATGTTGAGGAAAGTTCACTCTGTGCCTACTTTCTGCAGGGTTTTTATCATAAATGGGTGTGGAATTTTGTTGAAAGCCTTCTCTGCATTATTGAGATGATCATATGGTTTTTCTCCTTCAATTTGTAATTATGGTGTATCACATTGATTGATTTGCATATATTGAAGAATCCTTGCATTCTTGGAATAAACCCCACTTGATCATGGTGTATGATCCTTTTAATGTGCTGTTGGATTCTGTTTGCTAGTATTTTGTCAAGGGTTTTTGCATCTATGTTCATCAGTGATATTGGCCTGTAGTTTTCTTTCTCTGTGACATCCTTATCTGGTTTTGGTATCAGGGTGATGGTGGCCTCGTAGAATGAGTTTGGGCTTGTTCCTCCCTCTGCTATATTTTGGAAGGGTTTGAGAAGGATAAGTGTTAGCTCTTCTCTAAATGTTTGATAGATTTCTCCTGTGAAGTCATCTTGTCCTGGGCTCTGTTTGTTGGAAGATTTTTAATCACAGTTTCAATTTCAGTGCTTGTGATTGGTCTGTTCATATTTTCTATTTCTTCCTGATTCAGTCATTGCAGGTTGTGCTTTTCTAAGAATTTGTCCATTTCTTCCAGGTTGTCCATTTTATTGGCATAGAGTTGCTTGTAGTAATCTCTCATGATCCTTTGTATTTGTGCAGTGTCAGTTGTTACTTCTCCTTTTTCATTTCTAATTCTATTGATTTGAGTCTTCTCCTTTATTTTCTTGATGAGTCTGGCTAACGGTTTATCAATTTTGTTTATCTTCTCAAAGAACCAGCTTTTAGTTTTATTGATCTTTGCTATCGTTTCCTTCATTTCTTTTTCATTTATTTCTGATCTGATCTTTATGATTTCTTTCCTTCTGCTAACTTTGGGTTCTTTTTGTTCTTCTTTCTCTAATTGCTTTAGGTGCAGGGTTTGTTTGTTTATTTGACATGTTTCCTGTTTTTAAGGTAGGATTGTATTGCTATAAACTTCCCCCTT
Source organism: Lagenorhynchus albirostris (assembly GCF_949774975.1). Taxonomy (NCBI): domain Eukaryota; kingdom Metazoa; phylum Chordata; class Mammalia; order Artiodactyla; family Delphinidae; genus Lagenorhynchus; species Lagenorhynchus albirostris. The sequence goes on along the minus strand of NC_083098.1, from coordinate 101,758,747 downwards.
AGGACTGCTTTTGCTGCATCCCATAGGTTTTGGGTCATCGTGTCTCCATTGTCATTTGTTTTTAGGTTTTTTTTATTTCCTCTTTGTTTTCTTCAGTGATCACTTCGTTATTAAGTAGTATATTGTTTAGCCTCCATGTGTTTGTATTTTTTACAGATCTTTTCCTGTAATTGATATCTAGTCTCATAGCATTGTGGTCAGAAAAGATACTTGATATGATTTCAATTTTCTTAAATTTACCAAGGCTTGATTTGTGACCCAAGATATGATCTACCCTGCAGAATGTTCCATGAGCACTTGAGAAAAATGTGTATGCTGTTGTTTTTGGATGGAATGTCCTATAAATATCAATTAAGTCCATCTTGTTTAATGTATCATTTAAAGCTTGTGTTTCCTTATTTATTTTCATTTTGGATGATCTGACCATTCGTGAAAGTGGGGTGTTACAAAGTCCCCTACTATGAATGTGTTACTGTCGATTTCCCCTTTTATGGCTGTTAGTATTTGCCTTATGTATTGAGGTGCTGCAATGTTGGGTGCACAAATATTTACAATTGTTATGTCTTCTTCTTGGATCAATCCCTTGATCATTAGGTAATGTCCTTTGTCTCTTCTAATAATCTTTATTTTAAAGTCTAATTTGTCTGATATGAGAATTGCTACTCCAGCTTTCTTTTGGTTTCCATTTGCATGAAATACCTTTTTCCATCCCCTCACTTTCAATCTGTATGCATCTCTAGGTCTGAAGTGGGTCTCTTGTAGACAGCATATATTTGGGTCTTATTTTTGTATCCATTCAGCCAGTCTGCGTCTTTTGGTGGGAGCACTTAATCCATTTACATTTAAGGTAATTATCGATATGTATGTTCCTATTCCCATTTTCTTCAGTGTTTTGGGTTCGTTATTGTAGGTCTTTTCCTTCTCTTGTGTTTCTTGCCTAGAGAAGTTCCTTTAGCATTTGTTGTAAAGCTGGTTTGGTGGTGCTGAACTCTCTCAACTTCTGCTTGTCTGTAAAGCTTTTAATTTCTCCATCCAATCTCAATGAGATCCTTGCTGGGCAGAGTAATCTTGATTGTAGGTTTTTCTCCTTCATCACTTTAAATATGTCCTGTCAGTCCCTTCTGGTTTGCAGTGTTTCTGCTGAAAGATCAGCTGTTAACCTTTTGGGGATTCCGTTGTATGTTATTTGTTGCTTTTCCCTTGCTGCTTTTAATATGTTTTCTTTGTCTTTAATTTTTAATAGTTTGATTCATATGTGTGTTGGCATGTTTTTCCTCGGATTTATCTTGTATGGGACTCTCTTTGCTTCCTGGACTTGATTAACTATTTCCTTTCCCATATTAGGGAAGTTTTCAAGTATAATCTCTTCAAATATTTGCTTAGTCCTTTTCTTTTTCTCTTCTTCTTCTGGGACCCATATAATTCGAATGTTGGTGCATTTAATGTTGTCCCAGAGGTCTCTGAGAATGTCCTCAGTTCTTTTCATTCTTTTTCCTTTATTCTGCTCTGCAGTAGTTATTTCCACTATTTTATCTTCCAGGTAACTTATCCGTTCTTCTGCCTCAGTTATTCTGCTATTGATCCCTTCTAGAGTATTTTTCATTTCATTTATTGTGTTGTTCATCATTGCTTGTTTCATCTTTAGTTCTTCTAGGTTCTTGTTAAATGTTGCTTGCATTTTCTCTATTCTATTTCCTAGATTTTGGATCATTTTTACTATCATTATTCTGAATTGTTTTTCAGGTAGACTGCCTATTTCCTCTTCATTTGTTAGGTCTGCTGGGTTTTCATCTTGCTCCTTCATCTGCTGTGTGTTTTTCTGTCTTCTCATTTTGCTTATCTTACTGTGTTTGGGGTCTCCCTTTTGCAGGCTGCAGGTTCATAATTGCTGCAGGTTCGTTGTTCCCATTCTTTTTGGTATCTGTCCCCAGTGGCTAAAGTTGGTTCAGTGGGTTGTGTAGGCTTCCTGGTGGAGGGGACTAGAACCTGTGTTCTGGTGGATGAGGCTGGATCTTGTCTTTCTGGTGGGCAGGTCTATGTCTGTTTGTGTGTTTTGGGGTGTCTGTGGCCTTATTATGATTTTAGGCAGCCTCTCTGCTAATGGGTGGAATTCTGTTCCTGTCTTGCTAGTTGTTTGGCATACGGTGTCCAGCACTGTAGCTTGCTGGTCGTTGAGTGAAGCTGGGTGTTGGTGTTGAGATGGAGATCTCTGGGAGATTTTCCCTGTTTGATATTACGTGGAGCTGGGAGGTCCCTTGTGGACCCGTGTCCTGACGTTGGCTCTCCCACCTCAGAGGCACAGCACTGACTCCTGGCTGCAGCACCAAGAACCTTTCATCCACACAGCTCAGAATAAAAGGGAGAAAAAGAAAAGAAAGAAAGAAAGAAAGAAAGAAAGAAAGAAAGAAAGAAAGAAAGAAACAAAGGAAGGAAGGAAGGAAGGATGGAAGGAAGAAAGAGAAAAAAGAAAGAAAGAAAAAATAAAATAAAGATAAAATAAAATAAAGCTATTAAAATAAAAAATAATTATTATGAAAAAAATTGTTTTAATTAAGGAAAAAAAATTTAAAACAGATTGACAAAACCCTAGGACAAATGGTGAAAGCAAAGCTTTACAGACAAAAACTCACACAGAAGCATACACATACACACTCACAAAAAGAGGAAAAGGGAAAAAAAATAATAAATCTTGCTCTCAAAGTTCACCTCCTCAATTTGTGATGATTAGTTATCTATTCAGGTGTTCCACAGATGCACAGTACATCAAGTTGATTGTGGAGATTTAATCCCCTGCTCCTGAACCTGCTGGGAGAGATTTCCCTTTCTCTTCTTTGTTCGCACAGCTCCTGGGGTTCAGCTTTGGATTTGGCCCCGCCTCTGCATGTAGGTTACCTGAGGGCGTCTGTTCTTCACTCAGACAGGACGGGGTTAAAGGAGCCACTGATTAGGGGGCTCTGGCTCACTCAGGCCGGGGGAGGGAGGGTTATGGATGGGGGGTGAGCCTGCGGCGGCAGAGGCTGGCAGGACATTGCACCAGCCTGAGGCACGCCATGCGTTCTCCTGGGGAATTTGTGCCTGGATCCCGGGACACTAGCAGTTGCGGGCTGCACAGGCTCCCAGGAGGGGCAGTGCGGACAGTGACCTGTGCTTGCATACAGGCTTCTTGGTGGCAGCAGCAGCAGCCTTAGCATCTGGGATCCGTACTGATAGCCACAGCTCGCGTCCGTCTCTTCAGGTCCTTTAAGCAGCACTCTTAATCTCCTCTCCTTGCGCACCAGGAAACAAAGAGGGAAGAATAAGTCTCTTTTCCTGGACTTTTTCCTGGATGCCCTCCTGGCTAGCCGTGGTGCACTAGCCCCCTTCAGGCTGTGTTTACGCTGCCAACAGCAGTCCTTTCCCTGCGATCTGACCATAGCCCGAGCCTCAGCTCCCAGCCCCCACCTGCCCTGGCAGGTGAGCAGACAAGCCTCTCGGGCTGGTGAGTGCTGTTCGGCTCCACTTCTCTGTGAGGGATTCTCTCCGCTTTGCCCTCCCCCACCCCTGTTGCTGTGCTCTCCTCCATGAATCCGAAGCTTCCCCCCTCCACCACCTGCAGTTCCGCCTTGGAAGGGGCTTCCTAGTGTGTAGAAACCTTTCCTCCTTCACAGCTCCCTCCCAGAGATGCAGGTCCCGTCCCTATTCTTTTGTCTCTTTTTATTCTTTTTTCTTTTGCCCTACCCAGGTATGTGGGGGAGTTTCTTGCCTTTTGGGAGGTCTGAGGTTTTCTGCCAGCGATCAGTGAGTGTTCTATAGGAGTTGTTCCACGTGTAGATGTATTCCTGATGTATCTGTGGGGAGGAAGGTGATCTCTGCATCTTACTCTTCTGCCATCTTCCTCAACTCCTTCCAGTCAACAATTTTATACACATCAGTGTATACATGTCAATCCCAATAGCCCAATTCATCAGACCCCCACCCCCACCACCCCACCACTTTCCCTCCTTGGTGTCCATACGTTTGTTGTCTACATCTGTGTCTCAATTTCTGCCCTGCAAACTGGCTCATCTGTACCATTTTTCTAGGTTCCACATATATGCGTTAATTATGATATTTGTTTTACTCTTTTTGACTTACTTCACTCTGTATGACAGTTTCTAGATACATCCACATCTCAACAAGTGACCCAATTTTGTTCCTTTTTATGTCTGAGTAGTATTCCACTGTATATATGTAACACATCTTCTTTATCCATTTGTCTGTCGATGGGCATTTAGGTTGCTTCCATGACCTGGTTATTGTAAACAGGCTGCAATGAACATTGGGGTGCATGTGTCTTTTTGAATTATGGTTTTCTCTGGGTATATGCCCAGTAGTGGGGTTGCTGGATCATATGGTAATGCTATTTTTAGTTCTGTAAGGAACCTCCATACTGTTCTCCATAGTGGCTGTATCAATTTACATTCCCACCAACAGTGCAAGAAGGTTCCCTTTTCTCCACACTCTCTCAAGCATTTGTTGTTTGTAGATTTTCTGATGATGCCCATTCTAACCAGTGTGAGGTGATACCTCATTGTAGTTTTGATTTGCATTTCTCTAATAATTAGTGATGTTGAGCAGCTTTGCATGTGCTTCTTGGCCATCTCTATGTCTTCTTTGGAGAAATGTCTATTTAGGTTCTGCCCATTTTTGGATTGGGTTGTTTATTTTTTTGATATTGAGCTGCATGAGTTGTTTATATATTTTGGAGATTAATCCTTTGTTCGTTGATTCGTTTGCAAATATTTTTTCCCATTCTGAGGGCTGTCTTTTCATCTTGTTTACGGTTTCCTTTGCTGTGCAAAACTTTGAAGTTTCATTAGGTCCCATTTGTTTATTTTTGTTTTTATTTCCATTACTCTAGGAGGTGGATCAAAAAAGATCTTGCTGTGATTTATGTAAAAGAGTGTTCTGCCTATGTTTTCACCTAAGTGTTTTATAGTGTCTGGCCTTACATTTAGGTCTTTAATCCATTTTGAGTTTATTTTTGTGTATGGTGTTATGGAGTGTTCTAATTTCATTCTTTTACATGTAGCTGCCCAGTTTTCCCAGAACCACTTATTGAAAAGACTTTCTTTTCTCCATTGTATATCCTTGCCTCGTTTGTCATAGATTAGTTGACCATAGGTGCATGGGTTTATCTCTGAGCTTTCTATCTTGTTCCATTGATCTATGTTTCTGTTTTTGCACCAGTGCCATATTGTCTTGAATACTGTAGCTTTGTAGTATAGTCTGAAGTCAGGGAGTCTGATTCCTCCAGCTCCGTTTTTTTCCCTCAAATCTGCTTTGGCTATTCGGGGTCTTTTATGTTTCCATACAGATTTTAAGATTTTTTGTTCTAGTTCTGTAAAAAATGCCATTGGTAATTTAATAGGGATTGCATTGAATCTGTAGATTGCTTTGGGTAGTATAGTCATTTTCACAATATTGATTCTTCCAATCCAAGAACATGGTATATCTCTCCATCTGTTGGTATAATATTTAATTTCTTTCATCAGGGTCTTATAGTTTTCTGCATGCAGGTCTTTTGTCTCCCTAGGTAGGTTTATTCCTAGGTATTTTATTCTTTTTGTTGCAGTGGTAAATGGGAATGTTTCCTTAATTTCTCTTTCAGATTTTGCATCATTAGTGTATAGGAATGCAATAGATTTCTATGCATTAATTTTGTATCCTGCAACTTTACCAAATTCACTGATTAGCTCTAGTAGTTTCCTGGTGGCATCTTTAGGATTCTCTATGTATAGTATCATGTCATCTGCAAACAGTGACAGTCAGAAAACATTATTAATAAAATGAAAAAATAAGCAACAGATTAGAAAAAATACTTGTAAAACGTGTATTTGATAAAGGATTCCTATCAATAAACAGAGAATATTTATAGCCAAATAATTAAAATTAAAAAACCCAACAAAAGTAGATAAAAGAATTGAATATACATTTGATTAAAGAAGATAGCTAGCAAGTATAAGGAAAGATACCCAACATCATTAGTCATTAGGGAATGCAAATCAAACCACAATTAGAAACCATTTCACATCTGTTAGAATGGCTATTAAAAAATAAGCATACAATAACGAATGTGAGAAAGGAAACCCCTCATGCATTGTTAATGGGGATTTACAATGGCATAGCCACTTTAGAAAACAGTTGGAGAGTTTCTTAAGCAGTTAAACATATATTTGCCATAAGACCTAGTAATTCCACTCTTAGGTGTCAGTCCAAAAAAAATATGTTCACACAAAGACTTGTACACAAATGTTCTTAGCAGCCTTATATATAAGAAACAAAAATTAGAAACAGCCTAAATAGCCCTCCATTGATGAATGGATAGACAAAGTACTAGTATATTCATGTGATGGAACACTATTCAGTAATTAAAAGAAACAAACTAGTGATGCATGCTACACCATGCACAAACCTCAAAAACATCATGCTGAGTGAAAGAAGCCAGAAAGAAGAGAACATATATTGTATTATTGCTTTTATGTGAAATGTCCATAAAAGGCAAATCTATAGAGACAGATAATACATTAATGGTTGCCTGAGGTGGTAGGGGGTGGGGAGTGTGGGAGACAGAGTTTGACAGTTGGTGGAGATGAGGGATCTTATCAGGGTGATGGGAATATTCTAAAACAGATTGACTGTGATGCTTACACAGCTTGTAAATTTACTAAAAAATATTGAATTGTATACTTGCAGTTGGTGAATTATATGATATATAAAATATGCCTCATTGAATTAATATATAAAAATGTATTTTTCTGCATTAAAGATGTGATTCTAAAAACTTCCCCAATTCTAATCTGTGATTTTTCTTCTATCATTGGTTTAACACATTTCCCAAAAGAATAGCTGAGAAATCAATGAAGTCTGGCTTTTGATACCATAAAGCCCAATTGAGGGAGAGGGTTTTAGAAACACTTCTGCTCTAGAAAGTGAGCTATAGCTATGAAGTTATTCCTTTGAAATCAGTTTATACAATTTACTAACTATATAATGTTGACAACTCCCAAGTTATACATTTTCACTGATTTTAGAATGAATTTTTATGATGAACCTTCTATTTCAAAAGAGAGCTAAATATTAAATAGTACATGAACTTATTATCTGTCTAAGGGAAAATAAAATAAGAAATAGGCTGCAGCTGGAAACTTAATCCCCATGTCTATCTTGTCATTCACTGTGAGGTAGTTTATTAGTAGTGGGAACAAAAAAAAATTACAATTTAAAATATAAATTTGGTAAAGTAATTTTTGAAGATGCTTTCATTTACCTCTTATTGAATTATAGTCAGTTTCCTGAGTAATTTTTTCAACAAGGCCCCTGTTAGAATTTACAGTAAAATTTGAAGATAACAAAACATGTAATTCCCTAACATTTCATGCAGTGAACCATTAAAAAAGAGACTTGTTAACAAAATCAAAACCTGGATGTATTTTTGTTAGTATTTTCAAAGTAAGAATTTCTGGCACACATCCCAGACTCCACATTCAGACCAGAAATTAAAGCAATTAAAGTTTCATTGAGAATTACTGATAATAATATAAACAGTGAGTCCCACATTCTAACCCTTTAGATAAGCTACCATTATAGAAGAGACTAGAGCAAGTAGAAATTCCAAATCTCTTATTTTTTGGTTACTATTAGCACCATTTGCAAGGAGTTAAGCCAAAGTAGGGGATAAGCAAAGAATCAAGGGTCCAGGAAAGAATGGAATCTTAGGACCTTCTTCTCTGCCTCTGGTTTATAAAACTGATTTACAGAGGACATGATAGCCATAAGACACATATTAATGACATTAAATCTAATAATCATGGAAAGAACTGAAACTAAAATCCATTAAAATGAGTTCAGAAAGATTGATTAGTTGAGATTTTGAAATATCCATAGACAATATAATTTAGTGAATAATTCACTAGATGAACATCCATATGAAAAACAAATGAATAACAGCAACACAGTATCTTTGCCATTATTTTACCATCTTCTGAGCATAAACTGAGTAAAATTATTATCCTATTGTAGATTCTTCAAAATGTCAAATGATTAACAGTAAGTTCTCTAATAAAAACGTTAAGAATTCAAAATATACATTGCATTTTATAGTAACATTATTGTCCATAGGACATTTCCAGAAGCCAGTGCTTTAATTTTTTATTTGTTTGAAAACTCCATAAAATATATACATACTTGGAGGTCCTGCATTGAGGGGGTTATAAAATACCTAATTATCATCCATAAAATTTACTCCACTATTATGAAAATAAGGACATGATTTTAGTTAAATTTCTTATAAAAAACTACTTTCAAATCAGATCACATTACACTATTAGTTCAACATCAAAGGAAGTCTGACTGTTTTATCTGCAGAATCAATATATGTGTTATATCAGTATGCTAGAATTATCAACAATTCCTTTTTGACACTTGAGAATTCACAAGTCAAAAATTTTCCATGTTAAATGTATATGCTCCCCCAGAAATGACTAAACTTTTATGAAAATATTATTGATGATTGAAGAAGAGTAATAGAAATCTCAACCATTCCAGCCACAACTTCAGAAACAGGAGTCTCAATGAGGTAGACCATCTTAACCTGCCCAGCCTCCTCACTGACTTTCAAAATTCAATCAGATTTCCTTCTTGGTCCAAAATGCTGACTGCTTTGACACAGCACCTAATTTCATCTTTTGAAGACATGTTACTTTTTCTACTGCTCCTCCATTAAGATAGCCATCAACCCACTGAATAGAAGTTAAAACTAAGGGTGCAAATATGGTCTTGTACAGAAAAGCCATGCTAATGAATAATAATAACAAAAGTAAACTCTTCTCATACATTATCTCATTGAATCTTTACAAATAGGTGAAGATTAGGTATCATTAATCCATTTTCAGATAAGAAACCTAGATTTAACGAAGTTTACTGACACAGATATCTCCAAATTTGGAGAGGAAACAAAGCATTAGACCTCAAATTCCGATAATCCTCAATATATCATCACCTTCCTTGGCACTGAGAATACAACTGTGACTAAGAAAAAAAAAATCCCTGTTAGCAGTTCTGCCACTAAAATATCTGCCCTATCAGGCAACTATGATACTGAGAACTTTTCCTTTCACACTACCAAAACGACTCTACTGTCAATTTCTTTCTTTCTTACTTTCTTTCTTTTTCTTTCTTCTCTTCCTTTCTTCCTTCCTTTCTTTCTTTTTTTTTTATTAAAGCATCATTGTTTTACAATGTTGTGTTAATTTCTGCCATCAATCTCTGGGGTTTGCAAATGTACTTGGACAATTAGAAAGGGAATGTATGTATATTGCTGTTCAAATAGGATTCAGGAAGGACAAAGAGAAAAGAACCTTCTGTAGGAAAATACCCAGACAACAACTCAGGCAGCTATTGATGGAAGACCCTCCACTAAGAGTGATGGGGAGGTCAACTAAATGACTCCTCAGCACAGGAAACATTCAATGCTCACTTCATAAGCAAAGAAACTCAAATGCATCATCTTGTCTTTTATGAGGCTCCTTGGCACTGGCAACCGAAGATGCTGGGCAGTCCTGCTGCTACTGAATTCACTCTCAGTGGATTTCTTAGGAAGAGTTCCCTGTCCCAGAACCAATAGCACTTCTTAAAGACACACCTCCATTCAAGTCTTCTCAGCCTTCCCCACAGCCCGCATGAAGTTCATCTAGCCTCCAGAATGTAAGCAATGTAGTCTTTCTTCATCATCATTCCGATCTTTTTTTAGAAAATAAGCTTTATATCCTGCATTATTCAGAGCCTTCTTTGGTTGATTCTCAAGAATCTTTCTTCTCCTAACAAAATCCTTCTCTTGCAAATCAAAAGTTATATTTTCTGATCTACTGTCTTAATGAACTCAACATTGCTAATCATTAGAAAAATGTAAATCAAAACTACAATGAGGTATCACCTCACACCAGTCAGAATGGCCATCATCAAAAAATCTACACACAATAAATGCTGAAGAGGGTGTGGAGAAAAGGGAACACTCTTGCACTGTTGGTGGAAATGTAAATTGATACAGCCACTATGGAGAACAGTATGGAGGTTCCTTAAAAAACTAAAAGTAGAACTACCATATGACCCAGCAATCCTACTACTGGGCATATACCCTGAGAAAACAATAATTCAGAAAGAGTCATGTACCACAATGTTCACTGCAGCTCTATTTACAATAGCCAGGACATGGAAGCAACCTAAGTGTCCATCAACAGTAGAATGGATAAAGAAGATGGGGCACATATATACAATGGAATATTACTCAGCCATAAAAAGAAACGAAATTGAGTTATTTATAGTGAAGTGGATGGACCTAGAGTCTGTCATACAGAGTGAAGTAAGTCAGAAAGAGAAAAACAAATACCATATACTAACACATATATATTGAATCTAAAAAAAAAATGATTCTGAAAAACCTAGGGGCAGGACAGGAATAAAGATGCAGACATAGAGAATGGACTTGAGGACACGGGGAGGGGGAAAGGTAAGCTGGGACAAAGTGAGAGAGTGGCATGGACATATATACACTACCAAATGTAAAATAGATAGCTAGTGGAAAGCAGCTGCATGGCACAGGGAGATCAGCTCCATGCTTTGTGACCACCTAGAGGGATGGGATAGGGAGAGTGAGAGAGAGACGCAAGCAGGAGGAGATATGGGGATATATGTATATGTATAGCTGATTCACTTTGTTATAAAGCAGAAACTAACACACCATTGTAAAGCAATTATATTCCAATAAAGACGTTTTTTAAAAAAAAAAGATAACCAACAAGGACCCACTGTATAGCACAAGAAACTCTACCCAATGCTGTGTAATGACCTATAAGGGAAAAGAATCTAAGAAAGAGTGGATATATGTGTATGTATAACTGATTCGTTTTGCTGTACAGCAGAAACTAATACAACATTGTAAATCAACTATACTCCAATAAAAATTAATTTAAAAATAAAAGATATCTGTGCCATAACAATTTAAATTATTCCTGAAGCAATATTATGACTCTGTCTGACTAGAGTAAGAATCTCATAGAGGAAGTGCCAAATAGCATGAAACAATGCTTAATTTTCAGAGATAATTTTTAACTATATGGTTAATATCTATTGACTGCTAACCGTATGCCAAGCAGAGCTCCAAGAAGGCTCACCTGCTTTATCATATGTAAACACCATAAAATAACCCTATAAAGTACATATTATTGTTATTCCCATTTTACAAATTTAAAACTGAAGCTCTAATATTCCCAAGTTTATATAGTTCAAATGCATATTCTAGTCCTATTGAAGGATGTTTAATAGCCTAAAGGATAAGATGAACACCCCCAAATGTGACATATGTGACCCTTCACATCTGGACCAAACTTTGAGTTTAGCATCATCTCTCCCACCCTCATGAATACCACCCTAATCCTTATTCTTCCTATCCAGCTGCACAAACTTTTTGACTTTCACTAAACTCTATAGTTTTGCACACTTTAACTTCGTTTTTCATACATCAAAGATCTCTCTCCTTCCTTCTTCAGTAAGAAATCTTCTTAGACCTGCATCTTAGTTCACATAGCTGCTCCTTGATGAAAGTCTCATCAGTTCCCCAAGACAGAGTTAGGCATTCCTTCTTAGTGCTTATTGGTAGCCATTCCTATCTTCCAGCACTTACCACACTATAATTCTTTATCTCCAACTGTGTTTGTCTCATTAGCTATTGGATTACTTTGGACGTACAAAAAGAGTACAGGATCAAATATTATCCAAGTACCAAATGTATATCAAGTATAACAGTAGATCCTCTGTCATACTTTTCTCCCCCTATTTTTCCCTGCTATTTAATCCTTTATAAGCCTTGGAATATATATCATTTCATATTTAAATAATTTTAAATGATAAAATTATTTTATATAAATTTATAGTAAATATATAAATTTACATAATTATATATAATTATATAATACCTAAATGAAAATAAATACATAAAAACATAAATATTATATAACATATAATGTATATGTTAAAATATATAAATATATGAAATATTTATATCCATATATATTATGTAAATATATATATAAAGAAAGCTATAGGAACTAACTAGTAAGATAACTCCAAGATATAGACCCATGTCCGGCATGTGTCCTTTTTCTATATCCTCTTTTCTTCAGATTGATACCTTTAGACCATTGAACAATACTTAACATATAGCCAATGCTTAATAAATATTTGGTAAGTGAATGAATCCCATTTATAAACTTACCAAGCATTTTAATAACAATCATCATATTGTGCTCCACAATAGGTCTGAATAAGGAAGATGATATTTACCTAAATAATAATGACTAATCTCAAAATTAACAAGTTACTTAAGATGTCTCTTAAAAATAGATGCTAACATTTTGTTTATATAAAGTTGAATTATATAAGAGGTTCTTAATACAAGCCTATAGATCTCTAGAGTCTAGAGATGAAATTACTGGTTTGTTAACTCCTTGAATTTTGTATGGATCTTGTACATTTTTCTACATAAAAGGCCCATAGATTTTTTTAAATAACAATTTCAAACATCCCATCACTCCAAAATGATTAAGAACCACAAGAATATATTATTCCTATAATCACTCTAAGATTATACAATTAAGAAAGAATAAGATATGTAGTATTTACATCAGAGCCCTCAAATTTTATAAAACAGTAATGGAAATGGAACTGGAGATGCAGCATACTGAAACTAATTATACATTTTATTTCACATTTGCTGTAATCCACCAATCCCAGCAAGTCACCTTTATTTATAGCCAAACTATATTGAACAGCTGACTTTTATTGGCTTGTTGGTTTGCTGTTTTGGAAGGAGATGTGGGTGCAGGGGATTGTTTTTCTTCTTTTTTTTTTTTTTAACATCTTTATTGGAGTATGATTACTTTACAATGGTGTGTTAGTTTCTGCTTTATAACAAAGTGAATCAGCTATAAGAATACATATATCCCCATATCTCCTACCTCTTTCATCTCCCTCCCACCCTCCCTATCCCACCCCTCTAGGTGATCACAAAGCACCTAGCACATTTGTTAGTATATATAAGTCCATGCCACTCTCTTTGTCCTGGCTTACCCTTCCCCCTCCCCTCATGCTCAAGTCCATTCTCTACATCTGTGCCTTTATTCCTGTTTTTCTTCTTCAATTTCTGAGAGCTGCCTTCTTGGAACAAACTGACAGGTATACATGAAACATATATACTTCAAGCAAAACATCTGTTTCTTTCATCACTTTCAAGTCAACTTGACGTGCTTATGTTCTAAATATTAATAAGCAACTCCAGGCTTTGGTACTTCTTAGTTCTCATTTAGTAAGAATGTATATACAAACCACATACCCTGTAGAAAGCACTCACTCTTCTAATATGTTCTCATTTCCAAACAGATGTATGTCAAACCAGTATTTGCTTAGATATCTGAAAAAATGTACATTGGATATATATCAAAATAACCAAATTTGTTTTGACTTGTTTTAATGTTAACATTTTAAATGTTTTTATGTCAATAAAAAATATAATGCTATTCATCAGATTACACAATAATATTAAGTTTTGATGTTCTGTTTATATGGTGATTAAACTTTAAAATGATGGCAACTTTTATTTCACATCATTTGGACAATCTCTCTCCCTTTATTGAAGCATTCTTATCCTCTACATTAAATCTCAATTCCTAAATAAAACTAGAACATGAGAAAACTAGTTAAACGTATTTTAAATATAATAAAAGAGACATACATATTTTAAGATAATGAAATAGTATTTTCTTCTTAGAAAAGTAAGAATGTCATCGAATTATCCTGATTTTTTTTAAATTAGAAGACAATCCAAAGATAAACAAAAAGAAAAGAAAATCTTGAGCATCAAATCTTGCCTTCTAATAGCAATTATAAGTTAGCTTCAAACAATTCCAGTAAAGTATAGCACACAAATAAATAAATAATAATTAAAGGGAAAAAAAGTTGCAGTTTGAGTTTCAATACTGCATGAATTCCAAATCAGGCTTGGCTAGAGATATTCTGTTAGTTCCTAAGGGAAATCAATACTCTTTAGAAAAGAAAAGGGGGGAAAAAAGCAAGCTTTTTTCTTTTCTTTTTTTTTAAACAAAAACTGCACCCAAATCTTGCTTCTAGAAGTTTATAAGACTCATAGTCTCAGAGGGACTTCAGATAACTGCACAGAAACAAAGGCACAAAAGGAGTCAGAAGGAGACTTCCCTGGTGGAGCACTGGTTGAGAGTCCGCCTACCGATGCAGGGGACACGGGTTCGTGTCCTGGTCCGGGAAGATCCCACATGCCGCAGAGCGGCTGGGCCCGTGAGCCATGGCCGCTGAGCCTGTGCGTCCGGAGCCTGTGCCCCGCAATGGGACAGGCCACAACAGTGAGGGGCCCGCGTACTGCAAAAAAAAAAAAGAGTCAGGGAAGTTGCCAGAAGTTAACTATATTCCCACTTGAAAGGGAAGGAAAATGAAACTTTCTGCTTTTACTGAATTTCTAGTGGAGCTCAATTTGATTATTCCTCTCCCCTCTCTGAAAGCAGATGTATCTATCTTGAAGTTTTTATGATTGTTAATGAAAGGAACACATTTCAATCAACAGAATGAGACACAGACATCACTTTACCTGTGGAATGCACTTGGGTGATCTTGAATGGTTTTTCCTTTTAACTTAGAACAGTTTTCAACAGTAAATAATTTTTCATTTCAAATATTGAATGAAATTGCAAATGTATTTACATCAATAAGTACAATGATTTTCTTACTTTCCTATGTGAATTCTGGACAGGGCCATATCTAAAGGTACTCAAGGTCCCTGTCACCCTATGGTCTGGTCTGCTAGGGCATTGTCATCCTTATGTGATCAAGTTAAAATGAGCGTTTGGAAGTCTGGAAGGAAAATAAAGATACAAAAGGAGCAGCTTCCATACTTAGGGGTCTTTCTAGATAGAACAGAAGAAAAAGTTTTTTTCCCAACCATGTAGTGGTTTTTGTCTGTTTGTTTGTTTTAGTTTCATAGTAATCGGCAGGTTTTAATATTCAAGAAAAATTAAGTTCGTCATAGACATAATAAAGAAAATTTCATGCAGACATGAAGCTTCCATTTCAGGCTTTGTGGCAACTTTCAGAATGAAAGTTACATACAAATAAAATACCTTTTACAGTTCCCAAACTTCATAATTTTATACTGTGATTTATATCAGGGAGATGAGTAGCATGAGGAACAAAGATAGTTATTAACTATGTGTTTATAAGTTTAAATCAATTTTACCTGCAGCTAACAGAGATGCTCAAATTTTCCTTCTTTTCTTTTCAATCAGTTTAATTCACTTTGTAGAGGTCATTGTCAGTGACTTGCTAATGTTCTAAGAATCTTGCCATTCCAACTTCTTCTGTCTGAGTGCCAAATGGTAAATCAGCATCTCTTTACTGAAGGTTTTTCCCAAAATCTCAGAGAGCTGCTCTATGTGGGTTGCAGAATGAATATGGTGAAAAATTATACCCCCAGGGTCTGAATGACAGGAGTTGGTGTATAAATATTCCAGTTCTCTTAACCCTCAGTTAGGATAACTCTAAGATGTATATTTTCCACTACTTCCAGAATTTCCCAGAAAGATCAATCTCTAGTTACCTACAGGTGGTGGCTGGCCAAAAGCACCCTTTTTTCTTTTCTTTAAATCACTTTCTCACTTGCATACAGGTATTTCCTTCACATCTTAAAGAAACTCTTTGAATTTTAATCCTAGCCTGTGGGTCTGCTTCTGGGAGAACCTAAACTAAGACACACTTCAATTTTAAACAAGTCAACTCATTTATTGAGAGTCTACTGTATTTCTTTTGCTTAGCTAGGCCCAAGAACAAGGGTCGTCCACTCAAATACACTTAAGGGGAGAAGATGAAACAAATTTAAGAAGCAGACCAGATGGAAACCTGATGTACAAGACAGTGCATGCCCTTGCTAAGGAAGGCATTCACTATTCAGCTTCTGACAATTTGGCCATGCAGGAATGCCAACCCATACCTGCCAGCTCTTCTAGTTTTTCAAGCAAAGATATACATCTTCAAATTTTGATATTGTCAACTAATTCAAAAAGAATTTATTATTTTTCTGATACTCTTCAGGCCAACAAAACCTGTTCTGAGGGCTGGGTATGACCCACAGCCTTTCAATTAGTAAACTCCACAATAAGTGGATGATGCCTGGTCCATATACATTAAAGAAACTTGCAACTTAGATGGGGTAATAGACATTCAAGCCACTATCTATGAAAATGAATTTATGTGATAAATGAGAGAGAAGTAATAATCAAATAATAATTTGATGAGAGGAAAAGACATTTTGTTCTGTAATGATGGGGAAGGAGAGTTGGCATGAGTACACATCAGAAAAAGCTTTATGGGGAAGTGGTGTACCCCATAAAGAACTTCACATGGGCTAGTTTCTGCTGCTAGGATAGCTACAAAAGTACAAAACTTGAAAACAAGACCTGATCCATTACATCCAAGGGTGGCATTTCCCAATCCTAATCTAATTTGGGGAAATATGACATGCCATGTCTGTCTCTAGAAGGTTTGCAATACCCGTCAGTATGTACAGGCTCTGAGAGTCCCTCAGTATAGAATTCTTCCTGCCTTTATTTCCCCAGTATCTTCTCACTATTTTGAGTCCAGAACACTTCTTTTCTATGTGGGAACACCATTTGAGAACGCTCTAAATAAATGATGTTGTAGGGGTATTGCTGACTCTAAGAGAAGCAACTAAAAAGCGGTGGGGGTGTAATAACTATCGACTTCGAGTATAACCCCAAATAACAAGTATATCCAGGGAACTTTATAAACCCCTATTTCTACAAAGTTGGGCATACCAGAGCTGGGCCAGGACAGACTTGTATAGGATAAGCTTGGATGCGTGAGTATGTGGATCTGAAGACCAGTGTGTTTAAAACTTCCCTGAATTCCCTTACCCACAGTGTTCCTCAATTTCCTACAATAGCATCTAGGAGTTGGTTCCTGTGACCTGTTGAGAAAGGTACCCATCTTGTTTGTATAAGACTCTGAAGCCTTGAACATTGGGTAGGCAGTTGAGAAGGAAATTCATCTGTGGGACACCTCTGAACACAACACTCCAAGGTCACTATTAACAAGAAAAAGAGTTGGCTATATCTCAGAACATAAATCAATTGCAGAGCAAGTTCATCCACCAGGATCAATGCCTGAACAAAATCAGAGTATTGCTTGGGCCCAAAGGCAGAAGTGCATACCAAAAATCTTCTAATAATCAGGGAGAGGGCAACTTCTTGCTATGAAAATTAGCATCTTTCTTTCTCCACATGCTCATATGGCCATAGTAGTCTTGGAGAATAAATATGAAGGTAGAGAATCCCCTACACTGTGTCTATAGTGGCTACTATCATCACAGCTGTCCCAGGATAGTTGACAGGATAGTTACCAGCTCACAATTTCAGCTATGATACCATCCTAGTGAATCAATCTGCTCACAAGTAGCTGTCTCTACTGGTCTTCTACAATACAAGGCAGACAATAGTTTGTTCTCACTGTGTGTATATTATACACATACACATACATTATATACAAAATTAAGGATGTGTTATACATAATTATTAATTATATTTATGTCAGTGATTCTGAGTTTTACTACATTCTCTTTGACCATCAGGCTTCTATCAGTGCTTCAACTTATGGACAACTAAATGCTTTCTGTCATCATTTCTCATAAACATTGCTTCTGACAAGAATTCATTTCCAAACGAAATGTGTGATTTGAAGTTAATCTATCCAATGTCATGTTTAGTTGAAATCCTCAGAGGTGATTTTATATCAAGGTGGCAATTTAAAAGTTGCTTGCATTCAGAAATAGAGACACAGACGTAGAGAACAAAGGTATGGACACCAAGGGGAAAAGGCGGGGGGCATGGTGAGATGAACTGGGAGATCGGGACTGGCATATATACACTAATATGTATAAAACAGATAACTAATGAGAATCTACTGTATGGCACGGGGAGCTCTACTCGATGTTCTGTGGTGACCTAAATGAGAAGGAAATCCAAAAAAGGGGATATATGTATATGTATAGCTGATTCATTTTTCTGTGCAGCAGAAACTAACACAACATTGTAAAACAACTTTACGCCAATAAAAATAAATAAATAAATAAATAAATAAATAAATAAATAAATAATAGTTGCTTGCTTTTTCATTCTTTTTAATGGCTGAGTAATATTCCATCGTATATATGTACCGTATCTTCTTTATGCATTCCTCTGTCGATGGACATTTAGGTTGCTTCCATGTCTTGGCTATCGTAAACAGTGCTGCAGTGAATATTGGGGTGCATGTATCCTTTTGAACCATGTTTTTCTCCAGATATATGCTCAAGAGTGGGATTGCTGGATCATATGATAGCTGTATTCTTAGTTTTTTAAGGAAGCTCCATACTGTTCTCCATAGTGACCATACCAATTTACATTCCCACCAACAGTGTAGGAGGGTTCCCTTTTCTCCACAACCTCTCCAGCATTTATTGTTTGCAGATTTTTTGATGATGGACATTTTGAGTGGTGTGAGGTGATATCTCACTGTAGTTTTGGGGTTTGTTTTTTTTTTTCCTTTGGTACATGGGCCTCTCACTGTTGTGGCCTCTCCCGTTGCAGAGCACAGGCTCCGGACGCGCAGGCTCAGCAGCCATAGCTCACGGGCCCAGCCGCTCCGTGGCATGTGGGATCTTCCCGGACCGGGGCACGAAGCCATGTCCCCTGCATCGGCAGGTGGACCCTCAACCACTGTGCCACCAGGGAAGCCCTCATTGTAGTTTTGATTTACATTTCTCTAAAAATTAGCAACATTGAGCAACTTTTCATATACCTCTTGGCCATCTGTATGTCTTCTTTGGAGAAATGTCTATTTATGTCTTCTGCCCATTTCTTGATTTGGTTGTTTGTTTTCTTGATATTGAGCTGCATGAGCTGTTTGTAAATTTTGAAGACTAATCCACTGTCAGTCACATCATTTGCAAATATTCTCTCCCATTCTGTGGGTTGTCTTTTCATTTTGTTTATGGTTTCCTTTGCTGTGCAAAAGCTTTTGAGGTAAGTCAGACAAAGAAACACAAATATCATATGATATCACTGTATATGCAGAATCTAAAAATAAATGATACAAATAAATTTATTTACAAAACAGAAATAGACTCACAGACTTAGAGAACAAACTTATGGTTACTAGTGGGGAATGAAGTGGGGGGGAGGAATAGATTGGGAGTTTGGGATTGACACATACACACTGCTATATTTAAAATAAAGTCCTTTTCCATAAAAAAAAATCAGTGGGAAAATTATGATTCTTCAATGGCCTTTAAATTTTTTTGTTGAAACATTAAAGACATTCTTGCTTCAGTTACAAATGTGTAGGAAAATTTAAAAATAGGAAAAACTATATTTCTTCTGTAAATTAGTTGAAAACATTTGAAACATTGAAAAAAAATAAAAGTTGCTTGTAGAGATCAATCAAGATGTCAGAGTTAGAGGATGTGGAGCTCACCTCTCCCCACAAACACATCAAAAATATATCTACACATGGAACGATTCTCACTGAAAACTAAATGGAGAGTAGCAGAAGTACACGTGTACAACAAAGGCTATAAGAAAGATACACTCATAATTAAGTAGGAAGGGAAGAAAAGCAGTCTGGTTGGGACCTGTGGCCTTGGGAGATGACTCGGAGAAACAGGGAGACTACAAGGGTGGACACTGGCCCTGGGGAGTAAGCAGTTTGAGCCACAGATTGGGCACCTCAATCTTGTGTTTCTACTCAGGGGAAATGAAACCCTTGGTTGGTTGAAGGAACACTGAAACTAAAAGGAGGGTTCTGTGGAGGCTGGACTCAGCTCTTGAGGACTGCACATGCACTGGCTTGCCCTCAAAGCAGGGTGGAGAGGACAGAGAGAGGTATGCTCCAGTGTCTGCCCTGGATTTTTGGAACTACCTCAGTACATGCCCTAACCAGAGCACAGAGAACACTCCAGCCATGCTCTCTCCACCTCACAGTGCAGCACTGGAATTGGAGCACCTACAACTGGGGAGAAGACTTGACCATGGCACATAGAAGAAACCTCCCAGTCCACTCTCACCACATCTATTTAATATAGTATTGGAAGTCTTAGCCACAACAATCGGACAAGAAAAATAAATAAAACATTTCCAAATTGGAAGGGAAGAAGTAAAACTGTCACTTTTTGCAGATGACATGATACTTTATGTAGAAAACATTGAAGTCTCCACCTCAAAACTATTAGAACTAATAAATGAATTCAGCAAAGTTGCAGGCTACATGTTTAATATACAGAAATCTGTTGTTTTTCTTTTCACTAAGAATGAACTATCAGAAAAAGAAAGTTAAAAGAAATCCCATTTAAAATTGCATCAAAAAGAATAAAATACCTAGGAATAAACTTAACCAAGGAGATGAATGATTTATACTCTGAAAACTATAAAACACTGATGAAGGAAACTAAAGATAATACCCAAAAAAAAATGGAAAGATATTCCATGCTCTTGAATTGAAAGAATTAATATTGTTAAAATGGCCATATTACCCAAAGCAATCTATAGATTTAATGCAACCTCTATCAAAATACCCATAACATTTTTCACAGAACTAGTACAAATAATCTTAAAATTCATATGGAACCATAAAAGAACACAAATTGCCAAAGCAATCTTAAGAAAAAAGAACAAAACTGGAGGTATCACCCTCCCTGACTTCAAACTATAGTACACAGCTACAGTAATCAAAACAGCATAGTACTGGCACAAAACAGACACATGGATCAATGGAACAGAGTAGAATGCCAGAAATAAACCCACACACCTATGGCCAATTAATCTACTGCAAAGAAGTAATTCAGTAATTATAAAAATACTGAAATGCTATGCTGTAACCTAAAACTAATATAATATTGTAAGTAAAGTAAACTTCAATTAAGATTTTTTTTCTCCCAGAAACTATTATAAATTGAAGAAAAAGGCTGAATGGACATATTCATTTTTTGTTTGTGATATTTATGGCTATAAAGTTACTTTATTAAATAAGAAATAAAATACAATGTGTATCTGTAAAAAAAATTTTTTTTAAGTTACCTGCCTAGGAATGGCAGCCGATTGAATAGAAGAAAATATTTGCAAATAGTGTATCTGTTAAGGGGCTAATATCCAAAATATACAAAAAACTCATACAACTCAATATAGAGAAACCAGGCTATTAGTTTGAAAAAATAGGAAGAAGATCTGAATAGACATTTTTCCAAAGAAGACTTGCAGAAGGTCAACAGGTACATGAAAAGATGCTCTACATCATTAATCATCAGAGAAATGCAAATAAAACCACAGTGAGATATCACCTCACACTTATTAGAATGGCTATTCAGAAAGACTACAAATAACAAGTGTTGGCAAGAATGTGGAGAAAAGGGAACCCTGTGCGCTGTTGGTGGGAATGTAAATTGGTGTAGCCACCATGGAAAACAATATGGAGGTTCCTTAAAACTTTTTAAATAGAACTACCATATGATCCAGAAATTCCACTTCTGAATTCCACAGCTGAAGAAAACTAAAATACTAATTTGAAATAATGCACCTGCACGTTCACAGCAGCATTATTTATAATAGCCAAGATATGCAAAAAAACTGAGTGTTCATCAATGGATGAATGGATAAAGGAAATGGAGTATTACTCAGCCATAGAAAATAATGAAATCTTGACATATGCAAAAGCATGGATGGACCTCAAGTGCATTATGCTAAGTGAACAGAGAAAGACAGAGAAAGACATATAACTCTTACATGTGGAATCTAAAAATAATTTTTTTTTTTTTTTTTGGTACGCAGTCCTCTCACTGTTGTGGCCTCTCCTGCTGTGAAGCACAGGCTCCGGACGCGCAGGCCCAGCGGCCATGGCTCACAGGCCCAGCCGCTCCGCAGCATGCAGGATCCTCCCGGACCGGGGCACGAACCCGTGTCCCCTGCATCGGCAGGCGGACTCCCAACCACTGAGCCACCAGGGAAGCCCTAAAAATAAATTTTTAAAAGACTGAGCTCATAGATTCAGAAAACAGATTGATGGTTGCCAGGTGGGGGTGGGCGTGAGGTTAGTAGAAATGGGTGAGCTGTTTTGGTTTTAGTTTAAATAAACTAAATTAAAATTTATTTTAAAAAACAAGGAGACGGTAAGTTAACAAATATTTGTAACAAACAATATTCTTTCAAATAACCAATGAATAAAATAAATAAAATAAAATAAAATGGAAAGAAAAGATATGAGATGGAGACTCTCACACATGAGTCCTCAGGAAAACAAAACCTAAGGACTGAGAGACTGATTTCCCGAAAATGCCTGATGTACAAACCAAAATGTATTCCTGAACGATTGAATGTCCTAAAAGAACCTCTCCCCATCCTCAAGCTAATGAACTTGCTGCTTGGACACCAGCTAAACTCCTCCCTTTTTGTGCTCCTTGCCCATAAAACGGCTCACACCAAACCCTCAATGGACTCTCCTGTAGCTTACCACAGTTTGTGTGCCCTGAACAGCAATTCCTTTGTTACTCCTGAATAAACTCAATTTCTGGGAATTCAAGCTTGCCTCAGTTTACTTTATGGAAGTTGACACATGCAGTGATATAGATAGTACATGGCACCACCCATGAATTATTCTGGCCATATCCCTGCTGAAGAAGAATAAAATCAAACCTCTACATCTAGCTAATAATTTTATAGTAAATTGGGAAGATAAACATTTTTCAAATGGCACAATCTAGTAATTAGGAAATTCTATAGGTCAAAAGACTCAGGATTCTCAACAACAACAAAAAATGGCTGAGAAAAATTCAGAACACTGACAACACCAAATACGAGTGAGGATGTAAAGCAATAGGAATTCTCATTCATTGCTTTAGGAATTCAAAATGGTACTGTCACTTTGGAAGTCAGTTTGGCGGTTTGTTACAAAACTAGACATACTCTTACCATAGGGTCAGCAATCACACTCCTTGATATTTACCCAAAGAAGCTGAAGACTTATGGCCACACATTTCTGTCCCATTAAACACATTACTCTGCTTCACTCTGCCTTTTAGTGGATTGTTTCCTTTAATATGGTGAATTTCTTTAAAATTACCCACCTTAAAATATAAACCTACTTGATCCCTTGCACCTTCTTCCATAGAACCATTACACATGTCCTTTATACAAAAACTCCTTGGAAAAATTGTCTGCACTGGTTGTCCCACACTCGGTTGAACCTGTTACAAGTCTTGTCCAATGTCATTAGACATAAATTAGAACACAAGTCCACTGACTCTTACAGTCCAGCATACCTTCCATCCTGGGTTATGAGCAAATTTCACCTCTATACCGGCTTTTACTTTTTATGTTGTATGAACTGAAATACTATTTTCTTAACTCTCAGGGGTGAGATGCACATGAGGATTTGAAATAGTAATAGCTTACTGACTCTAAAATGAAAAACATACACTGACACACCCAATTTAGAGCAGTCCCTAACTATATTAACTTTATACTTAGTTTATGGACTTTAGGCATTTCGTCACAGTTGGGAGGTGTTGGCCTTAATGAGAGACCATGGGATCAAGAGAAGGGACAGCAAAAGAAGAATATTCCTTACTGAGGAGAGGATCAGAGTAATTTCACTTTGGACAAAAGTAGATAAAATTTTTCATAAAAGATATTATGTTTCTCAAATACCATTTGTTTTCATAATAGGTCTTTGTAATTTTTTACAGTTATAACTGGACTTTTTCTTAGTCTGGATATCAGCACTTTTGCTTAATACATGCAAAGTTTGGTAATGTTTATTCTTATGAAAATTTGACCAGAAATAGTTTTTTCAGAATAATGTTTAAAATATAACATTTTCAAAAATATGTGCCTATCCTTTGTAAAATTAATCTACCATTATATGTGAGAGCCAATGTGGAAGGTAATTTTTTTCACTTTTGACATTAGAAGTAAAAAGGTTCCACTGTAAACTTACAAACAAACAAACAAAAACCCTTCATTGGGCTGTAAATACTTTATGATTGATGGCATGCTGATGTAAAATCATGTAGCAAAATATCTTAACAAATGGTATTCTGGTTCCATTCCCTGCTTTAGAGATGATGGAATTCATATCCTGAGAGGTTAGGGGATTTGATATCCCACTGTCAAGTGGCTTCCCAATTCCCAGTTCTCCAGTCCTTCCATCAAATCAGTATTAACCTGGACTTTATAAATGTTTTCTCAAAAAATAAAATGGAGGCAACTTCCTGAAATAGGTAGGTTGGGCTTTGGAAGGAATAAAGAATTTTTATGTATTTTTCTTTTTGTTATCAAAAACGGTTGACACCAGAAACCATTGCCAGTGACATTAAAATTGTAGGATGGATACCTTTATTCTCTCATTCAACAAGCGTTTTTTGTTGCCTCCTGTTTACCAGACACTGCTTAAAAGGCACCATGATTCTGGCAGTGAGTAAAAACAAACAAACAAACAAAAACTAATGATTCACTCCCTCACTTTATGGATTTGCAATTTGGAATAAAATGTAAATAATATACTATTCAAACTTAGAACTTTTTTTTTAATCTATGGTATACATACAGAACACTCTTCTAGCTGATCTTTTTCATAAATAAACTATTTAGTAAAAGTGATTTTTGTTTGTTTTGAAGACAATAGTCAATACAGATAGGTATAAAGAAATTTTTTTTTTAATTTACTCAAAATCCAAGCACCTGGAAGTAACCATAGAATATTGAATGAATGTCATTCCATATAGATATATAGACAAAGCTGTTTTTATAAAAATGGAAATATGCAATACTAACTATGGTTTTTCTTTTTTTAATTGTAAGTAATCTTCCTTGAAATGTAGCCTGCATGTAGAAAAGTGTGAAAATTCTAAAGATACAACTTAATGAACTTTTGCAGCGTAGACATAAACAGAAGCACCATATTGATCAAGAAATAGAAGCCCAGAAAACTTCTGTGACTTCTCTCATATCAATGTGGTTTTGTCAATTTTAAACTTTAGATAACTGGAGTCATACAGTATGTACTTCTTTGTGCTTGACATTTGTTTAACTTTATGATTGAGATTCTTCTGTGTATTACATGTAACAAAATTGTCTTCATTATCATTGCTGTATATTACATTATTGAATGTCTATACCACAATTTATCTGGCTTTTTTGCAGTTTGGTGCTATTACAAATAAACCCACCATAAACATTCTAATTCATGCCTTTTAGTAAACCTGTATTTCTGTTGGATATCTATCTAATCTATCTATATATCAATATCTATATCCATATCCCCATTCATGTATAAATCTTTATATGTCTATACATAGGCATATTTTACAAGGTTATAGAATATGATTATATGCAACTTTAGAAATGGATTGTAAAATATACACTTCTACCAGCAATGTATAAAAGTTACTGTTGCTCAATATTCTGGTGAAACTTTGTTATTGTTAGTTAACTGGGAATGAGTATATTTCCCAGGTAATGGGAATGTTTGGAAAAGCTTAAGATTGCTGCTCTCACTAACAAAATTTTTGGTAGTCACTGTCACTGGAAAAGGGTTTGTTACAGATTTTGACAAGGTTTGAAGTTTCCTGTACTCCTCATATATGCATGCCTCTTATACTTTTCCATTCCTGCGAGAGGCTCAAGGAGAGAGGGATGAGTTTGAATGCATATTACATCCCACAATATCCCAGTCATGAGTATCACTGTCATTCTTATCCACAGCTATGTAGAAATGTCTTACCAACTGAGTCCTTTTCCATAGCACCTTATGAAGATGAAATAATTATCTATCATAATAATTAAGATAACACTCATTAAGTGAAGCAAAATGAGATTTTTCCATACATATTTATTTGCAAAGAATTGCAAGGAACAAACACTGTAATTCTGATTTCAGTGTGTAGTTCCACTCCAATGGGAAACTGATGTAAAATCTTAACAGATGTAGTTGAATTATTCCCATAATGAGATGGTCTTCACCCTTTTCATTTTTTTTTTTTGTAAATTCAAAGAAGGTTTTCTCACTTTTAAGGAAATAATAATAAACTTTTACATAAACATGTTCTAAGATTACATTTTTAAAAAAATTTTATTGGAGTATAGCTGATTTACAATGTTGTGTTAGTTTCAGGTGTACAGCAAATCAGTGAATCAGTTATATATATACATATATCCACTTTCACCCTCTTCTTAATGTTCAAGTTATTCTGATTGGTCCAGAAATTATTCTTTCTTCTGTTTCTTTGTCACTAGGATGACCAGACACATAGTTTGTCTGACACTGTCCCAGTTTACACCCAGGGTTCTGGTGCAATTATTAATAACTCTCCTTTTTACTCTAAAAAATTTCCTGGTTTAGACATGATTGTGTGGTCACTTGACTTATAACTAATAGCTTGTTGTTTTCTCAATTTATCCCAGGAAAGATGGCCTGATGCTACTACTCTAACTGAAGGCTAGCATCTTTGTTTTCTGTTTCAAGAGTCAGGGTTCTCACCTCAATGGCTACTCCCTCCCTGAGGGATCAGAGTTCTGAATGCCCTGATATCAGGAGGAGGGTTTTAAACCACTTCCAACTTGATGAACTGAATCATAACTACCATGAACATAAATGGTGGTGATCCTGAGAGGGGGGTAAGGCACACACACCTTCCAGTTTCCATACCTTTATGTACACTCTTTCCTTTGCCTGGGAATGTCTTTATTGTCTTTTTTTCACTCAGTCTTCAAAGCTCCTTTGAAAATATCAGAGTATATATTACCTTCTCTGACCCTTCCTTAAGTATCCAGAGAGGAATAATCACACCATCCATCTATTCTCCAATCATCTTGCACCCCTATCTATTAATAACATGCACCATATTGTACTGTTTTTGTGACTATGACTGTTTTCCCAAGTAAACTATAAGAAACTTGAGAGTATCTTTTTTCCCCCTTCATCTCTGCATTTCTAATGCATTTCTAATGTCAAACACTAGGTAGAATGCTCAACAAATTTTTCTTGCCGTAAGTGAATGAATATAACTGGTTCAATGCAGTCAACACATACTGAGATCAATTCCATTGGTTTTAAATTGTCATTTTGTGGTCATAAAATCCCAGAAGCTATAACAATCAAGATTCCAAACTCGTTTCTGATGAAACAAGATTTCCTTGAACTTGCCTTGAGCCTTGTCTTGGTACAGTTGCCGGGAGTGAACTCATATTTTTCAATGTTCACACTTATCTGTGAATGGTTCCCTCCCCTCCCTTCTTCTGCATTCATAACAGGAAATCATGCAAAATAAATCCCAGCTGCCCATGAAGCATCCTTTTTTCTATGCTCTCTCTCCAGTGCATCCCTTCAAAAATGTTTTGGCATAGATTTCATCATTTCACCGCTAGAAGAAATCCTCTGTAATCATCAAGAGTCAGAAAACACTGGACAATAGAGGAATCTTTGGCAGTAAATGCCTTCTAATACAAGCTCCATTCTGAATGCTGCTCAATTTAGTTTGCCAGCAAACTCAAGTAATCTAACCAAAAAACTATTGTCTAGTTATTCTGTAACATTAAACTATTATATGCAATGCAGACAATTCATTTTTCTCTAACATAATAATCAAAGTACAATGTCCAATCCATAGTATGGATATCTATATAATAACTCCTTTCAGATTTAGTTTGTATCAGTGAATACAAACCATGCCTCCCAAGGAAGTTCTAAGAACAGTTTGTGATTTGCTGAGTGTTGCTAGAACTGGAGTTGAGGAGGGAGAGGAGGAAAGAGTGTAGCTCTGAAGACAAGAGACATCATTGTATGATCCTGACTGTGATCTCCTTTTGTATATCTGGCTCTATCTGTACTCCATCCATCCATTGTTCCTTCAACATATATTTGGGGAAATCCTACCCTGTTCTATATATTGGCCTAAGCACTTGGGAATGATGCAGTTGAACAAGACATGAACTCTGCCTTCAATGAGCTTGTAATTAAGGAAAGTAAAAATTATATATTAAAAAATTATTTTAACATGGTGCAGGAAATGTTATAATAGAGGTAAGCATTGGTTACCGTAAGGCTGCAAATAAACGGTGACCTCGATTTGAGTTAAACAGAAAAGACTTGACATAATAATAAGTTTGGGGCTTGGATCTTTAACAGTGAGTAGAAGTTTATTAGTTAGAGAGAGCAAAAAATGAAATTCCAGGCAGGGACAATATGCTTAAGACACAGCAAAGTGCAAGGGAATGGCACATTCTGTGAAAGTAACTGGTTCTATATAGCCAGAATCAAGGATACATATAGGAAATAATAGAAATATTAGGCTGAAAAGTGAGAATTCAAATCATTTATTGCCTATATGTCATGCTGAATAGACCTTCAACTTTCTACTGCTGTTATTAAGATTAGTTTTATCTGAGGATTATCATGAACAGATTACATATCTGCTAATATGATTCCATATTTCTTTTTCAGTTATCATCCTTCTTTTTACTCCTTTGGGAAACATAGTAAGTTTGGAACATTTCCCCAAAAAGCTTAACTTTAGATTAGGAGAGAACAAGGATTGTGGCGAGTAAATAACATTTCCCAGCCCTACGCATTAGTGCAGATATAATCAGTAACTCAACTCCATCTCTAGCTGGAAACCTTGGAAGGCAATAAACGTCTAAGCGAATGAAATAAATTACTTATTAGAAAACCCCACATAAGAGAATCAGCAGAAGGAAGTAAAAAGCCCAGGGCTGGACCTCAGAAGATGGGAATTCTGGATCTAGTTCTGAAGACGTCTTCTGTAGTTTAAAAAAATGAGTAATCCTCTTGAGTTCCAATGCATATTGTTGCTCTAAACAATTCTATCCTCCCTAGATGTTTTGATGAGGTATGGATGAAAGATGGCAGCAGCTGGTAGGCTCTCCTGGGTCAGGAATAATTGCCAAATTCCAGAAAACCACAGGCTGACTCATCAAGATGGTCATGTGGAGGTGTGAACACAAAATATTGGAGAAAGTGTTACCTTTCCCACAATTTATGAAGATCTACCTTACATTAAAGCATATCATTTTAACCACTAAACCAGAGTATCACATATTTTTAAATTAAGGATGTTAGAGTCAGCTTTCAAGATGGAAATCATTTCCATTCCTTGGGTAAAGAGATGCAGACAGATAGACGTTAAGTAACTTGCTATATCAGTTTCCTATCACTGTCTAACAAGGTACGGCAAACAAGGTGGCTTAAAACAATGTCTCACAATTCTAGAGGAAAGAACTCTGAAATCAAAATATCCACAGACTGTGCTTTCTCTGATGGATCTAGGTGTACAGAATTGTTCCTTTCTTCTTCTAGATTCTGGTATTTGCCAGCAATTCTTGGCATTCCTTGGCTCTTAGATGTATCACTCCTGTCACAAGGCCATTTTTCCTTGTGTGTCCTCAAATCATTTTCCCTCTGTGGAGGTTTGTTTCTATGCCCAAATTTCACCTTTTTATAAAGACACCTGTCACATTTGATTAAGGCCAACACTATTGACCTCATTTTAACTTGATTACCTCTGTAAAGACCTTATTTCCAAATAAGGTCACCTTCTGATAACCTCTTTGTAGGAAACAATCCAATCCATAACACATGGTTTAGCTTATGGTTTTTCTACTTTATTATGGTACAAAAGTGATATGCATTCAGGAGAAATTGTACTCTGAATTTTGATCTTTTCACAGGCTAGCAATATGCAGTATGATACACTCTTGTGATAATGGGCATTGAAAGCGAGCCACAACTCCCTGTCAACCAAACGGTCACTAGGGTAAACAACTCATATACCTAACTACCATTCTGTATCCATTCTGTTTTTCACTTTCAATACAGTATTCTGTAAGTTACATGAGGTATTCGACACTGTAATTATACATAAAATAGACTTTGTGTTACATGATTTTGCCCAACTGTAGGCTAACGTAGTGCTCTGAGCACATTTAAGGTAGTCTCAGCTAAGCTATGATGTTTGGTAATTTAGGTGTATTAAATGCATTTTCAGCTTGCAGTATTTTCAACTTATGATGGATTGATTGTGATATAACCCCATCATAAGTCAAGGAAGATCTGTAAAGCTACCAAGCATTAGACCAAGAGTCTAATCCAATCTGTCTCACCTGGACAGGTGCATGAAAATTGTTAACATTTGGAATGCTCATGATTATATTAACAAGCTACACTAGAGAGCTGGAAGAAAAGGGTCAGGCATTGATTCGTTGGTCAGTAGTTCTCACTCATTCCAGATTCCCTGGACCCCAATGACTTTTCTCGTACTTCTCATGTTTCACAACTGAAGGGTAGATATGAGAGGCTATCTCCCCTTGATTGTCTCTAAACTGTGTCCTTGGTTCTTTGAAAGAGACTTACCCCATAAATCTGATTCATAAGAAAAATGTAAGTACAAGATGGTCAAGGTTCATACCCCCAGACAGATCTGACCTAGATGATGAGTGGTACTAACGGATATACTCAGAATGAAGCACAGTCCATGGAATACCAGAGTGGTAGTAGAACAAAGTGGTTAAAATTAAGCTTTGGGATGGGGTTGCCTGGGTTTATATCCCTACTAGGTCACAGAGTGGATATGTAAGGTTAGCCAATTTATTAACCGATAGCCTTACTTTTCTCATCTGCAACATATTGGTGACAATAGTACCTAATTTAGAGGTCTTGTAAAAATCAAGTAAAATAATTTATTAAAAAAGCATATATTGCCTACTGCATGGTAGTAACAGAAAAATTTTTAGCTCTTACTATTACTTTGAGGGTGAAGAGACAAAATATGAAATGCTTATGCTTGTTCTCTTTCATCCCCTTTCTAGCTACCTCCATCCTTACCATAACAATACACACACAATCTTGTATATAAAACCATCTTGCCCTAGCTACAAAGACTTTCTTAAAGTTCCTTGAAGAGTCTGAACATGCTTCTATCTCAGGAACTTTGCATCTGTCCATTCTCCTGACTGGAATATTCTTTCCACAAATAATTTTATGGTTAACCTCTGTACTCCCTTTGTGATTCGGACCAAATTCCAGTGCCTCAGAGAAATCTTCCTTGATGACACTCTTTTAAAAAGGCAGTCCAATCACTTTCTATCCTCTGACCTACTTCATTTTTTTAGCACTATTTGTTGCTTCATTTGTATCTTACAACTATTTGTGGCTAAATATCTGTCTCACAATGTCAAGGACTGCTAGTTGCCAAGCACTAGCTATCCTCCCATTCTTCCTTAGGTATAGTATCTCTATTTAATCAGCACAGCAGTACTTCTAAGTAAAGGTTACATTTCCCAGTA